>NC_060188.1:21148042-21457417 GCF_021184085.1 Oncorhynchus gorbuscha | reverse complement strand
ACCACAGGGCCACTCCCCAGGCCCATCCCTGTTGCCGTGCAGAGGCCCAGCAGTAAATCAAGTTTACGCATTAAGAATTTATCAAAGCATCTTTTAATCAAACCATTTTATGGTCCATCTAATATCCGCAGAGTGTAAGAAACGCGTGAAAAGGACCAGCTGACAGCAAGACAGAAACGCTGTCTGATAATGGAGCCTGAGATTCCGCTTGTTGGAAGATAAGGAATAGATAAATGTGAATATATATGGCTGTTAACTGAGAGAGAGAGAGAGAGAGAGAGAGAGAGAGAGAGAGAGAGAGAGAGAGAGAGAGAGAGAGAGAGAGAGAGAGACACTTGCGCTTGGTAGTGGGGTTTTAATAATGCAGGAGAGATTGTGCTCAAATTGCCTCCTGTACATGACTCAATTACAGTGAAATAGCAGATGAAGATAAGCTATGTGAGTGTTAGTGTGTCATTATGTGTTGTGATGTAGAGGAAGCTGTAAGTATATACGTTATAAAGCCTGTGCTAAGAGTCCAGGATGTTCCTATAGACAGTTCTTATCAGAAAGTTCACATACACAGTTTAGAAATATGCTTCACGTAGAAACCTGTGTGATTGTTTTTCAGTACAGATGAATGGACACATGCACGCATGTCATGTGCGTTACCTGTAAGCTCTTGGGGTTGAGGCTTTGGGGGTTGTCTGAGGCAGTCTTCAGCTTGACGTCTACAGCCTTCATCAGGCTCTCTGTGTTCCTCACATACTGAAGGTCCCTGTTGGTCCGCAGGTCCAGCAACTCCATGGACTGGGTGATGTTCTGGACCTGTCAGTCAAACACACACATGCTGTTAGATGCAAAGACAGACAGACAGACAGATAGATACAGAAGCCCTGTTTACACCTGGTTCTAACTTGAGTCCTTTGTACTGATCTTGTCCACATTCCCGATTGTGCCCACCTTTTTTTGACAGGTGAAGACACTCAAAAGACACAGATCATCCTGCCCAACTCCAGAGGTAGTCAGACACACATCGTGCGTGTCTGGATATCCTACTAGTGTAGACCGATCTGTACAAAGAAACCATTTAAATCGTCATTATTCCTCCCTCTCAAATCATTGAGAGGTGGCATTGACTGACTACATCAATATGTGTCTTACAATAAATGAATGTTATTCTGAAGGAATAGCTGTGAAATCATTTGAATAAATGAAGGGACCAGGAACTCTTGTGACAATGCAGACGGACAACAGACACATTATAATACAATGTGTAGACACATTTCTGGACATGTGGGCACAATCAGTATGTAGACAAGATCAGGACGGACCCATGTTAGCACCATGTATAAACGGGGCTAGAGTCAGACCCACAGACTCACAGACAGACGCGCAGTCAGACACACACAAAATGACATGTTTATTCAGTGGCCCGTGTTTTCCTTTTTATTACAATGAGCTGTGCTGTACTCCCAACAGCACTTTGCCTTCACTTCCTCTTATCAGAAGTTAGTTGTCCTCCTCTCACCACCCACTGGGACATCTGCCCACTGGAACCAGCCACTCACTATACACTCTGCTACTGCTCTATTCCACCCACACACTACACCCACTCTCCCACACACATACTGGCCACGGTTCAACTGGCCAAACCTTATGTAACTCATTAACAGAATAATTACAACCTCATGCTAATCGCATAAGCTCAACCATCCCGTGGAAGGGACACTGATCCCGAAGAAGTTTTAACAGAATGAAATATTCATTTGTGTTTTCATTTATGTACATTGAATGAATAGTTAATTCAATGTGTGTATTAAAGTTTGTACTGTACATGAATTACACTCTATATACAAAAGTATGATTAGTGGATTTGGTTATTTCAGCCACACCTGAGCACAGAGCCATGCAATCTTCTTGAAAACATTGGCAGTGGAATGACCTTACTGACTTTCAACATGGCACCGTCATAGGATGCCGCCTTTTCAACAAGTCAGCCCGTCAAATTTCTGTCCTTTTGGCACTGCCCTGGTCAAATGTAAGTGCTGTTATTGTGAAGTGGAAATGTCTCGGAGAGTAAAAAACATCTGTCCTCGGTTGCAACACTCACTACCGAGTTCCAAACTGCCTCTGGGAGCAACATCAGCACAAGAACTATTCATCAGGGGGCTTCGTGAAATGGGTTTCCATGGTCGAGCAACCCCACACAAGCCTAAGATCACCTGTTCTCTGGAGTGATGAATCACGCTTCACCATCAGGCAGTCCGACGGACTAATCTGGGTTTGGTGGATGCCAGGCGAATGCTACCTGCCCCAATGCATACCGCCAACTGTAAAGTTTGGTGGAGGGGGGATAATGGTCTGGGCTTTTTTTCATGGTAGCGATTCATGGTAGCTAGACCCCTTGGTTCCAGTGAAGGGAAATCTTATTGCTAGAACATACAATGACATTCTAGAATCTAGACGATTTTGTGCTTCCAACATTGTGGCAACAAGTTTGGGGAAGACCCTTTCCTGTTTCAGCATGACAATTCCCCCGTGCATAAAGCGAGGTTCATAAAGAAATTGTTTGTTGAGATCTGTGTGGAAAAACTTGACTGGCCTGCACAGAGCCCTGACCTCAACCCCCTCAAACACCTTTGGGATGAATTGGAATGCCGACTGCAAGTCAGGTCTAATCGCCCAACATCAGTGCCCGACCTCACTAATGCTCTTGTGGTTGAATGGAAGCAAGTCCCTGCAACAATGTTCCAACATCCATTGGAAAGCCTTCCCATAATAATGGAGGCTGTTATAGCAGCAAAGAGGAGACCAACTCCATTTTAATGCCCATGGAATGAGATTTTGGAATGAGATATTCGATGAGCAGGTGTTCACATACTTTTGGTCATGTAGTGTGTATTATGAAGCCTCCGGTTGTGTGTGACTGTGTGTAGTAGACAAACTGTGTCCTGGCAGGTGTGACAGACAGGTATCTCCATCCCCAGAGAGGCCTTGAGGTAACACTAACATTAGCTAACGCTAACCACAGACTGCTAGCTAGTTCCATATTCCTCCTCCTGGCTGGTTTAGATGCATGTTCAATCTGCTTCTACTGTTTGGTGGTCCACCACAGTGAGTGATGCTGCTCCATATCTCTTCCTTATCACACTGAGGGAGGTGATAAAAGCTGTTTAAATGTCTGTCTGTGTAATGTCTGTCTGTCTGTCTGTCTGTTTAAATGTCTGTCTGTTTAAATGTATATCTGTCTGTTTGTCTGTTTAAATGTCCATCCGTCCCTCCGTCCGTCCGTCTGTCTGTCTGTCACCTGCGGACACCATGGCTCGGGCCTAGGGCTCGCGTTAATTGACAGTTAATTAACATAAAGATGTTTAGCGCCTCCAGGCATCTACACATACAAGCTGCATACAAGCCTCTGATGCGTGCCTTTGGAACATAAAAGTCTAATAAATACCATTAATCTACACCATCACAATAAATCCATTATTATTTTAGTCAGGTCTAAAGAAACATGATATGAAGAAAATGTATTTCAGAAGAACTGAAAATAAGTTGGCCTACTGTATGTTATCTTGCTGTGCGCCCATGACATAGACTGTAGCCATGCCATAGGCTGTGGGTTAGTTCATTTAGCAGACAAGATATGCTTATAAGTAGTATGTCATTAGTTTATATTATATGATTTTATAGTATGAAGAATATAATTGAACTTAGCTGAATAAAATAGAAAGGATATTTTGCCCATCCAGGAGAGAGTGGGCATATGAAGTGGCTATGTTGATAATTGCTACAGTAGATTTATATGCTAGATATAGAGTTGTTTGGCAAATTTATTCGTGAATGATACAAACCTTAGAATGTCTTAAATCAAAACAAATATGGGCTGCGTGATGCGACGACAGGCTATTGATGATTTGAGAAAGTTGCAAAAAGAACTTGAGCTTTGTTCTTTGCCTCAGAACAGCACGCGCTGTTCTCTCATCATATTTTCATATTTTCCTCCTCTTTTTAGTGGCAACCATCAAAACTCTGCTTCCACACAGGATTGCATATAGCAGGAATGAAGGAGAAAGAGGAGGAGATGGAGACGCACCGTGGTGAGATATTCTCTAGCTAAAGGTGTCAGCCTATTCATTATGAAAATATAAAAAATGCCCTATTACTAGGCTATTCAAAATCAAATACAAATTCACCATAATTGTAGGCTAACTCTGTAAGCCGCCCTGCACAATCAATTAACGAATAGCATCGCCTAGGCCTATACGTTCTCTCCCAGATTAAAGGATAGACATTTTGGAGCGTAGCATAAGGTAACCAGACCATCCAGTATGCATAATACTACAGTCCAAACTCAAAGACGATTACTAGAATTTGGTGCATTTTGGAGTATTGGCTATGTATTGTATAACAGCACAATTGTTAATTTAATTCCATTTTTTTGTTCGGGCTTGGGCTCACATATAGGCCTATGGTATTCACAAGCTCTAATAGTATGGGCCTTTTGAATGAATCAACACCTTAGAAAGTCCATTTTGATGTGTTAGGCTTTGAAACAACATCCACAATGAGCATGTTGTCCACTCAGTTTCAACCTGATGTTGAGCTTCTTTCTTCAAATTGATCATCACAGTGAGGTGAGTTTTAAAAGCATGAGACTGTTTTGATGATTAGTGTTGGATTTGATTTTTGATTGCATTTGCATTGCTGTCAGAGTGGTTAGAGGGACAATAGAGCCCTGAGTACCAGGTCATTAGGACCTGATGGTCGTCAGAGCCCTGAGTACCAGGTCATTAGACCTGATGGTCGTTAGAGCCCTGAGTACCAGGTCATTAGGGCATGATAGTCGTTACAGCCCTGAGTACCAGGTCATTAGGACCTGATGGTCGTTAGAGCCCTGAGTACCAGGTCATTAGACCTGATGGTCGTTTGAGCCTTGAGTCATTAGGGCCTGATGGTCGTTAGAGCCCTGAGTACCAGGTCATTAGAATGGTCCTGATGGTCATTATACCTGAATGGTAGAGCCCTGAGTACCAGGTCATTAGGGTCGTTACCTAGTACCAGGTCATTATACCTGGTCGTTAGAGCCCTGAGTACCAGGTCATTAGGTCCTGATGGTCGTTAGAGCCCTGAGTACCAGGTCATTAGAACCTGATGGTCGTTAGAGCCCTGAGTACCAGGTCATTAGGACCTGCTGGTCGTTAGAGCCCTGAGTGCCAGGTCATTAGGACCTGATGGTCGTTAGAGCCCTGAGTACCAGGTCATTAGGACCTGATGGTCGTTAGAGCCCTGAGTACCAGGTCATTATACCTGAATGGTCGTTAGAGCCCTGAGTACCAGGTCATTATACCTGAATGGTCGTTAGAGCCCTGAGTACCAGGTCATTATACCTGAATGGTCGTTAGAGCCCTGAGTACCAGGTCATTAGACCTGAATGGTCGTTAGAGCCCTGAGTGCCAGGTCATTAGACCTGAATGGTCGTTAGAGCCCTGAGTACCAGGTCATTATACCTGAATGGTCGTTAGAGCCCTGAGTACCAGGTCATTAGACCTGAATGGTCGTTAGAGGTCATTAGACCTGAGGTACCAGGTCATTAGACCTGAATGGTCGTTAGAGCCCTGAGTACCAGGTCATTACACCTGAATGGTCGTTAGAGCCCTGAGTACCAGGTCATTAGACCTGAATGGTCGTTAGAGCCCTGAGTATCAGGTCATTAGACCTGAATGGTCGTTAGAGCCCTGAGTACCATGTCATTAGACCTGAATGGTCGTTAGAGCCCTGAGTACCAGGTCATTAGACCTGATGGTCAAGTTAGTGAGTTGGGTTACTACAAATGCAGTGCATAAGGGAGATAACTCAACAGTCATGTGGAATTATTATTATTATTATTGTATTATTTTAGGGGGTAGGCCAGCTTTTTTTTATTGCAGATAGATTGTGGCTTCCATAAATGTAATTGTTTGCAACATTTCCAATCTTTGTAAATATATACAGTACCAGTCAAAAGTTTGGACACAGCTACTCATTCAAGGGTTTTTTGTTATTTTTACTATTTTCTACATTGTTGAATAATAGTGAAGACATCAAAACTATGAAATAACACATATGGGATCATGCAGTAACCAAAAAAGTGATAAACAAATCAAAACATATTTTCGATTTTCGATTCTTTAAAGTAGCCACCTTTTGCCTTGATGACAGTTTCACCAGGAATGCTTTTCCAGCAGTCTTGAAGGAGTTCCCATACAGTTGAAGTTGGAAGTTTACATACACCTTAGCCACCTTAGCCACCTTAGCCTATTTGAATAACATTGACACCCAAAGCACCTTGAAAAAGGAATGTGTAACAATACTTATCAGAAGTCATGTTGCTTGATGCCGTTTGCCATCATGTTCCTGTCATCATTTAGAGTTAATGTACTGAATCTTGTTTAATGTTTACCACAAGCATTAGTGGTGAGCTTTGGCAACATGCATTAAAATTCAGAGAGAGAGAGAGAGAGAGAGAGAGAGAGAGAGAGAGAGAGAGAGAGAGAGAGAGAGAGAGAGAGAGAGAGAGAGAGAGAGAGAGAGAGAGAGAGAGAGAATCATTCTAATCTGATCGTCTTTCTCTCCACTTTCGATGGACTTTGACTGTCGGTGTGGAGGTAATATGATCACCGCAACAGCCCTAACCATGACCATGGGTATGGAATTTGTACACCTTCACAAATGATGCTAGATATTGTGGCATTTTATTGTGGTATTTTACAATCTCTGGATAGAATTGAACTTTGTACGGTACATTGTTAGCATATCCTTGGCTGTCTGAGGTGAGGATCATGTCTAGCGCGTTTTAAATGAGGATGTTATATTGGATGACAGAGTGGCTCCATTCAGCCCACCTCCTCCTCCTCTGCTAGGCTCTATGGAATGCTGGGCAGGTGGCTCAGAGACAGAACCACTGACCCCAGGTGTCCTCATTAGTCTGGCCTTTTTAAGACAGGAGCGGTAGTCCTTCACAGCTGCTGTCTTACAAGCTCACACACACCATGCCCACACACACATTTGTGCATTCGTCAAAAAAGTGTGTGTGTGTGTGTGGGCACAAATGTGTGTGTGTGTGTCAGTCAAAAACCTGAGTGGAGGAGACACACAGCGTGAAAGGAAGGGGAAAAGATGGTTATCAGTGTGAATGAGATCAAAGAATTCAGGTGTCTCATTGATCCACTGACGCTTCCACAGCCCATTCAGCATCTCAATTTACCTCACCTCTCCTCTTCTCTCAGCACCCTATCAATGTCGGCCTTCCTATCTCTCTCTCTCTCTCTCCCTTCTATCTTTTTCCCACCCACAGACTCCCATCACCAACCCTAACTCAATAATGTCTCCTGCCAGGCTCCAGGCTCCAGTGGTCTAGTATGTACAGTAGAGCTGGAGATGTGTCTATGAGAAGTTAGAGCACAGTGCCCTGCTGGGGAAAAAGGTCTGGACAAGAGTCTCAGAAAGCCAAATTATTAGCCACAACACAACCGCTGAAAGCTCTGGAAGGAGGCGGAGAGATGGAGGGTTGTGGTTAGATATACACACCGAATGACGCGCTCTCAGAGTCAACAACCACCCATATATAATACAAATTAACAGTAAACATTACACTTACACAAGTTTCAAAACAATAAAGACATTATGTATATATATATATATATATATATATATATACATACAGTGTTGTAACAATGTACAAATGGTTAAAGTACACAAGGGAAAATAAATAAGCATAAATATGGGTTGTATTTACAATGGTGTTTCTTCTTCACTGGTTGCCCTTTTCTTGTGGCAACAGGTCACAAATCTTGCTGCTGTGATGCACACTGTGGAATTTCACCCAGTAGATATGGGAGTTTATCAAAATTGGATTTGTTTTCAAATTCTTTGTGGATCTGTGTAATCTGAGGGAAATATGTATCTCTAATATGGTCATACATTGGGCATGAGGTTAGGAAGTGCAGCTCAGTTTCCACCTCATTTTGTGGGCAGTGTGCATATAGACTGTCTTCTCTTGAGAGCCATGTCTGCCTATGGCGGCCTTTCTCAATAGCAAGGCTATGCTCACTAAGTCTGTACATAGTCAAAGCTTTCCTTAAGTTTGGGACAGTCACAGTGGTCAGGTATTCTGCCACTGTGTACTCTCTGTTTAAGGCCAAATAGCATTCTAGTTTGCTCTGTTTTTTTGTTAATTCTTTCCAATGTGTCAAGTAATTATCTTTTTGTTTTCTCATGATTTGGTTGGGTCTAATTGTGCTGTTGTCCTGGGGCTCTGTGGGGTGTGTTTGTGAACAGAGCCCTAGGACCAGCTTGCTTAGGGGACTCTTCTCCAGGTTCATCTCTCTGTAGGTGATGGCTTTGTTATGGAAGGTTTGGGAATCGCTTCCTTTTAGGTGGTTGTAGAACAGCTCTTTTCTGGATTTGGATAATTAGTGGGTATCGGCCTAATTCTGCTCTGCATGCATTATTTGGTGTTCTACGTTGTACACAGAGGATATTTTTGCAGAATTCTGCATGCAGAGTCTCAATTTGGTGTTTGTCCCATTTTGTGAAGTCTTGGTTGGTGAGCGGACCCCAGACCTCACAACCATAAAGGGCAATGGGCTCTATGACTGATTCAAGTATTTTTTTAGCCAGATCCTAATTGGTATATTGAAATGTATGTTCCTTTTGATGGCATAGAATGCCCTTCTTGCCTTGTCTCTCAGATCGTTCACAGCTTTGTGGAAGTTACCTGTGGCGCTGATGTTTAGGCCAAGGTATGTATAGTTTTTTGTGTGCTCTAGGGCAACAGTGTCTAGATGGTATTTGTATTTGTGGTCCTGGCGACTGGACCTTTTTTGGAACACCATTATTTTGGTCTTACTGAGATTTACTGTCAGGGCCCAGGTCTGACAGAATCTGTGCAGAAGATCTAGGTGCTGCTGTAGGCCCTCCTTGGTTGGTGACAGAAGCACCAGATCATCAGCAAACAGTAGACATTTGACTTCGGATTCTAGTAGGGTGAGGCCGGGTGTTGCAGACTTTTCTAGTGTCCGCGTCAAATCGTTGATGTCAATTCGTTGATCTCTCTCTCTCCCTCCCTCCCTCCCTCTCTCCATGCTGGGAGTGTTTGGTGCATGCTGGGAATTGTTTGAGCGAGTGCTAAGTGCGAGTTTTGTGTAGAGTTAGACATCTTGGGTTTTCTTTCGGTTTTTCCTTTTCTTGGTGATATCCTTTTTTTTCTATGCATGATTAAGGTTATTAAGGTTATTATTTTTATTTTCTTGTTGTGGTAGAATTAAGTATATTGTTTGTTTTGTGTCGAAATTACCCTGACTTTGGGGACGCCGTCCCTGTCACTTCGGCACGGCTTTAGGTGTGTTACTGAAGCTACTGTCACGGTGGAGGAGTTACTGGTCGCCATAGGAGAGAAGGTAGGATGTGAAAATGTTGCTTATGCGATGAATAAAGCGGTGGTGGTATTTCTTAAAGAAGAGTGTCTTGTAGATTGGATGGTTGAGCATGGCGTACTTCTTAAAGAAGAGTGTCTTGTAGATCGGATGGTTGAGCATGGCGTACTTCTTAAAGAAGAGTGTCTTGTAGATCGGATGGTTGAGCATGGCGTACTTCTTAAAGAAGAGTGTCTTGTAGATCGGATGGTTGAGCATGGCGTACTTCTTAAAGAAGAGTGTCTTGTAGATCGTATGGTTGAGCATGGCGTACTTCTTAAAGAAGAGTGTCTTGTAGATCGGATGGTTGAGCATGGCGTACTTCTTAAAGAAGAGTGTCTTGTAGATCGGATGGTTGAGCATGGCGTACTTCTTAAAGAAGAGTGTCTTGTAGATCGGATGGTTGAGCATGGCGTACTTCTTAAAGAAGAGTGTCTTGTAGAGCGTATGGTTGAGCATGGCGTACTTCTTAAAGATGAGTGTCTTGTAGATCGGATGGTTGAGCATGGCGTACTTCTTAAAGATGAGTGTCTTGTAGATCGGATGGTTGAGCATGGTGTACTTTTTAAAGAAGAGTGTCTTGTAGATCGTATGGTTGAGCATGGTGTACTTTTTAAAGAAGAGTGTCTTGTAGATCGTATGGTTGAGCATGGTGTACTTCTTAAAGAAGAGTGTCTTGTAGAGCGTATGGTTGAGCATGGCGTACTTCTTAAAGATGAGTGTCTTGTAGATCGGATGGTTGAGCATGGCGTACTTCTTAAAGATGAGTGTCTTGTAGATCGGATGGTTGAGCATGGTGTACTTTTTAAAGAAGAGTGTCTTGTAGATCGTATGGTTGAGCATGGTGTACTTTTTAAAGAAGAGTGTCTTGTAGATCGTATGGTTGAGCATGGTGTACTTCTTAAAGAAGAGTGTCTTGTAGATCGTATGGTTGAGCATGGTGTACTTCTCTCTTTTTTAAAAATATTTTATTTTGCATTTTCCAATTAAGAACATTCAAAACAAAAGTGAAAAGATATTAGACAACGATAGCACAAAGTGACAGTAACAGACGAACGTAACAAAAATAAATTATAATTATAGTTATATAAACAAACATACAATAATTTAAAAAAAGAATTAAAAAAAATATTAAAAAATAACGAGACATTGGAACACCTGCCGTAGGCTACATAATATACATTACGTGTGAAACATTATGTGAGGATTATATATAGATTCAATCAATGAGATGTGGGGGGAGATTCTCCATATAGTCAATAAAAGGTTGCCAAATTCTGTAAAATGTCTTTAACTTATTCCTCAAGCAGTAAGTAATTTTCTCCAAAGGGATACAACTATTAACTTCCGAAAGCCACATTGCAACTGGCAGGGAGGAATCCAATTTCCATTTCAAGGCAATACATTTCTTGGCAATCACTAGCAATATTTCTGTTAGCTTTATAGTATGGCTTTGCCTAAGATTGGTGTTAGTAAAGTTACCCAGTAGACAGACCTCCGGGTCTAAAGGGAATGCAACCCCGTGAATTGAGGATATGGTATCGCATACCCCCTGCCAGAAACCGTGTAGTTTTGAACACTGCCAAGTGGAATGGAGGAATGTTCCTTCATCTGAGCCACATCTAAAACATAGGGAGGACATATCTGGGTTGAACCTGTGCAGTCTAGATGGGGTGATATAGAGCTGATGGAGGAAATTAAACTGGATCAGTCTGTATCTGGAGTTCAATGTGGATGTAACCCCATCCCTGCATAGGTCACTCCATAGATCCTCATCAAGATCAATACCCAGATCTCTCTCCCATCTAAGTCGGGGTGTATCTAGCCCAGGCAGTGTTAGTCCTGACATAAGAGCATTGTAAACACGGGAAATGGTCTTGAACAGTGGTTGGTCTGCATGGCAGAGTTGTTCAATAGGTGACATCTTAGGTAGGTTCCATTGTCCCTTGAGAGTCACCCTAATAAAGTTTCGTAGTTGTAGGTAGCTAAAGAAGTCCCTGTTAGGCAAGTGGTATTTCTGTTTCAGTTGATTAAAAGACATAAGAACTCCCTCCTCGTAACAATGTTCCAGAAGAGTGATCCCCTTATCAGACCATGGTCTAAAGTTACTATTCTGGAAAAACATAGGGATCAATCTATTGTTCCATAAAGGGGTTTTAGGGGAAAGGAATCCCCCTCGTCCGAACAGCTCATTCAGTTTGCACCATGCCAGGACAGAATGTATGATTAAAGGGTTGTCTGTGATGGTTTTTATAGATTTTCTGTCCCATTTGTAAAACAAATCTGCCCCAGTGTCATCATTTACCTCAAGCTTTTCAATGTTCAACCATGAGGGAGAGGGACCATTGTCAAACCTCTGAGCCAGAGACCTAGACTGTGCAGCCCAGTAGTACATTCTAAAATTGGGGAGGTGTAATCCCCCTTGGCTGTAATCAAGGGTCGGTTTATCCAGGCCAACCCTAGGGGTCTTGCCGTGCCAGATAAACCGTCTGGTCAGCTTGTCAAGAGAGGAAAAAAATGCTGCGGGAACAGGGATAGGGAGAGATTGAAACAGATATAGAAACCTGGGCAGGACATTCATTTTAATTACATTGATTCTACCCAGTAGAGTGAGAGATAAGTCCATCCATTTACAAAGGTCAACCTCCACCTTTTGCAACAAACTGGCCAGATTGAGTTTATAGAGGTTGTTCAGATTACCATCCACCATTATGCCCAAATATGTGAAGCCCATAGGCGACCATCTAAAAGGAAACTTGTGCTTGATGATATGATGGTCAAAGACAGACAACGGTAAGATTTCACTTTTATCAAGATTGACCTTATATCCAGAGAAAGAACAATAACACTGTAGTAGGATATGCAAGTGAGAGAGGGAGTGTTCTGGGTTTGTTAGGAATAAGATAAGGTCGTCCGCAAAGAGTGATAATTTATGGGTATGGGGGCCCACCTCAAAGCCATGTATGTCAGGGCACGTTCTAATAGCCTCAGCCAACGGTTCGATGGCGAGGGCAAAGAGGTGGGGGCTAATTGGGCAACCTTGTCTGTTCCCCCTATAAAAAGGGAAAGAGGAGGAAGTAATCCCATTGGTAGCAATCCTAGCTTTAGGGGATTTGTAGAGTGATTTTATCAAATTTACAAACACGGTACCTAAACCAAACTTTTCCAAGACGCGAAAGAGGTATGCCCATTCAACCCTATCAAAGGCCTTTTCAGCGTCGAGGGAGACTGCGACACCAGGTAGCATGGTGTACTTCTTAAAGAAGAGTGTCTTGTAGATCGTATGGTTGAGCAAGGTGTACTTCTTAAAGAAGAGCGTCTTGTTGATCGTATGGTTGAGCATGGTGTACTTCTTAAAGAAGAGCGCCTTGTTGATCGGATGGTTGAGCATGGTGTACTTCTTAAAGAAGAGCGCCTTGTTGATTGGATGGTTGAGCATGGTGTACTTCTTAAAGAAGAGCGCCTTGTTGATCGGATGGTTGAGCATGGTGTACTTTTTAAAGAAGAGCGCCTTGTTGATCGGATGGTTGAGCATGGTGTACTTCTTAAAGAAGAGCGCCTTGTTGATCGGATGGTTGAGCATGGTGTACTTCTTAAAGAAAAGCGCCTTGTTGATCGGATGGTTGAGCATGGTGTACTTCTTAAAGAAGAGCGCCTTGTTGATCGGATGGTTGAGCATGGTGTACTTCTTAAAGAAGAGCGCCTTGTTGATCGGATGGTTGAGCATGGCGTACTTCTTAAAGGAATGTTTATTCAAGTTACGTCGCTTTTTTCTCCATCAACAGGGGTAACAATTTCCATTGTACCGCCGTTTATTCCCATTGAGCTATTGGAGCGTGACTTTGTGCGGTTTGGGAAGTTTGCAAGTTCAACTAAGATTGTCCTGTTGGGTTGCAAACACCCGGTGTTGAAATAGGTTATGTCATTTCGGCGACAGGTGTTTATGTGTTTGGACTCACCGGAGCAGACTTTAGAGTTATCGTTTAAAATCAAGTATGACCATAGAATGTATATGGCTTATGCTGGTACGGGTAGTCAATGGTGTTTTGAGTGTGGGGATGTTGGTCATAAGCGACATGCTTGCCCGAAAAGGGAGAAGGTAGAGGGAGGGGCGCAGGTGGTCATCGTAACGCCTGGGCCCTCTGATGTAGGGAGAGGTAGACCGACAGCGGTAGAGCAGCCACAAGCACCTGTTGCTGAGGAACAAGTTATCCGTGTTGAGGGCACGGAGTTGCAACTTGTACCAGAGGGAAATGTTATGCAGCAGAAAAATAATATTGTAGAAGGTAAGGACCACATCAAACATCTCCAATCGAAAATCAAATCAAGAGTCGGCTTTCTATTCCACAACAAAGCCTCCTTCACTCACGCTGCCAAGCTTACCCTAGTAAAACTGACTATCCTACCGATCCTCGACTTCGGCGATGTCATCTACAAAATGGCTTCCAACACTCTACTCAGCAAACTGGATGCAGTCTATCACAGTGCCATCCGTTTTGTCACTAAAGCACCTTATACCACCCACCACTGCGACTTGTATGCTCTAGTCGGCTGGCCCTCACTACATATTCGTCGCCAGACCCACTGGCTCCAGGTCATCTACAAGTCCATGCTAGGTAAAGCTCCGCCTTATCTCAGTTCACTGGTCACGATGGCAACACCCATCCGTAGCACACGCTCTAGCAGGTGTATCTCACTGATCATCCCTAAAGCCAACACATCATTTGGCCGCCTTTCGTTCCAGTACTCTGCTGCCTGTGACTGGAACGAATTGCAAAAATCGCTGAAGTTGGAGACTTTTATCTCCCTCACCAACTTCAAACATCAGCTATCCGAGCAGCTAACCGATCGCTGCAGCTGTACATAGTCTATAGGAAAATAGCCCACCCATTTTCACCTACCTCATTCCCATACTGTTTTTATACTGTTTTTATTTATTTATTTTTCTGCTCTTTTGCACACCAATATCTCTACCTGTACATGACCATCTGATCATTTATCACTCCAGTGTTAATCTGCAAAATTGTATTATTCGCCTACCTCCTCATGCCTTTTGCACACATTGTATATAGACTGCCCATTTTTTTCTACTGTGTTATTGACTTGTTAATTGTTTATTCCATGTGTAACTCTGTGTTGTCTGTTCACACTGCTATGCTTTATCTTGGCCAGGTCGCAGTTGCAAATGAGAACTTGTTCTCAACTAGCCTACCTGGTTAAATAAAGGTGAAATAAAATAAATAAATAAAAAATGTATCTGAAGAGCTAGTTCCTCAGACTGGTGAGCAGGTGCCCAGTACGAGTGCTGGGGTAAAGGAGGGGGTTCATGTGGAGCTAAGCTCCCAGGTAGTGGAGGAGGTGCCCAGTACGAGTGCTGGGGTAAAGGAGGGGGTTCATGTGGAGCTAAGCTCCCAGGTAGTGGAGGAGGTGCCCAGTACGAGTGCTGGGGTAAAGGAGGGGGTTCATGTGGAGCTAAGCTCCCAGGTAGTGGAGGAGGTGCCCAGTACGAATGCTGGGGTACAGGAGGGTTTTCATGTGGAGCTAGGCTCCCAGATAGTGGAGGAGATGCCCACTACGAGTAATGAGGTGCAGGAGGGTTCTCATGTGGAGCTAGGCTCCCAGGTAGGGGAGGAGATGCCCACTATGAGTAATGAGTTTCAGGTGAGGCTAGTCTCCCAGGTAGTGGAGGAGATGCCCACTACGAGTGCTGGGGTTCATGTGGAGCTAGGCTCCCAGGTAGTGGAGGAGATGCCTGGTACGAGTGGTGAGGTGCAAGTGGGGAGTGTTGAAAGGGATGTGGTAGAGGGGAGTCAGTTGTCTGTTGCCTCAGCTGAGGATCAGGAGAAGGATATGGATATCTCTTTTGATATGACAGCTGCTGGTGAGGAGTTTCTGGATCAAACTTTTGGGAAATCTGTCAAATTGGCAGATTATTTTGACGTTGATAAGTTTGTGAGTTCAGCTGTGATGTTACAGAAGACGGTGGGGTTAGAACAATTGAGTGAGATGAAGCGGTTTCGCTTGAGGAAATGTATTACTGCTGTTGCAGCAGCAAAAGGTGGTGGGAAACGTGGTCAGGTTAAGAGAAGATTAAAATAATGATGATGATCATGCTTCATAGGGTGTTTTTTTTCTCTTTGGTTTCTCTGTGGTTTCTTCTGCTTTTCCTTTCTCTTTTCTATATGGAGGTAGAAGGGTAGGTTCTCTCAGTATTAATGGGGGAAGGGACAGGAATAAGAGGGCTTGGGTATTAGAAGTAATAAAACAGAAAAGGCTTAATGTAGTTTTCCTACAGGAGACACATAGTGATGAGGAAAATGAGGTTGACTGGGGTATGTGTTGGGAGGGGCAGCATGTACTCATGGTGCTAATTTCAGTGCTGGGGTGGCAATCTTGTTTTCCTCAGGTTTAGGGGTGACTGTGGTATCTACAACAGAGATTGTCAAGGGTCGGGTTTTATTGGTCAAGGTGGATGTTATGTTTTTTTCTTTTTAATGTTTATGCTCCTAATAAGGGTACAGAGCGTATTGTTGTTTTTGAATCAAATAAAGGAAACCTTAAGACAGTGTGACCAAGAGGCTGTATGGTCTTATGGGGGGACTGGAACTGGAACTGTACAGTGGATTTTACTGTTGATTGCACTGCTGAAGAACCTCACCTGCGGTCAGCAACTTGTCTGTCTGGTTTATTAACTGAGTTTGAGCTTTCTGATGTGTGGAGAGTAAGGAATGTGAAAGTTAGGCAGTACACATGGCTAAAAGTTAATGAAGGTTGTGTCAGTGCAGCAAGGTTAGACAGGTTGTATGTTTCTGATCACTACTGTAGTAGGGTTGGAAGGTTAGACAGGTTGTATGTTTCTGATCACTACTGTAGTAGGGTTGGAAGGTTAGACAGGTTGTATGTTTCTGAGCACTACTGTAGTAGGGTTGGAAAGTGTGCCATTACTCCTGTGGGTTTCTCTGATCACCATATTGTTACTGTTGCTATTCACTTTACCTGTCCACGAAGGTTATCACCTTACTGGTATTTTAATATTAAATTGTTACATGATGTCATGTTTGTGAAAGATTTGTGTTGTTTTGGGAATAATGGAGGGTTATAAAAGGGAATTTTGAGTCCTTGAGACAATGGTGGGAGGTTGGTAAGGCCCAAATACGAGTATTTTGTCAACAGTATACTGCTCTGTCTCATATTGAAGTTAAAGAGACTATCAGGGGCCTTGAACAGGACATCAAATCTATTGAATTGAAGCTGCTCACTCAGAACGACCCCAGACTAGTCATGAACTTACAGGACAAGAGACATGAACTGAGGCCGTTTCTGCATGAAAGATTGAAGGGTGCCTTGATTAGGTCTCGTTTCGCTTCCCTCAAGGATATGGATGCTCCTAGCACTTTTTATGTTTATTTTTACCTAGCACAGTCAACATCGCAACGTAAACAGATGGTCTGCCTTCGTCTCCCTGATGGGAAGGGCACCACGGATGACAGTGAAATGCGTCAACATGCCGTGGATTTCTACTCGGCCCTCTATAAGGCGGAGGATTGTGACTCTGTGTACTGAACAGTTGTTACATGGTCTTCCTCAATTGGGACCTGAGCAGAGAGCTGCTTTGGACTCTGACATTACAGTGCAAGAGCTGTCCACTGCAGTTATGCAGCTCTCAACAGGCCGAGCCCCTGGCATCGATGGTTTACCATCTGAGTTTACTTTCTTTGGATCAGGAGAAGGCTTTTGACCGTGTGGACCACCAGTACTTGTTTAAAACAATGAAAGCCTTTGGGTTTGGGGATGTTTTTTTAGTCTTGGATGAGTTTATTGTATGCTGGGGCCTCGTCTATGGTGAAGGGGGGGGGGTTGAGTTGCCCCATCCCTGTACAAAGGGGCATCAGGCAGGGATGTCCAATTTCAGGGCAGTTATATAGTCTGGCAATTGAACCAATGCTTTGTTTTTAAGGGCGAAGCTTACTGGTTTCTCTGTGCCAGGTGTAATGAAGGGTCCCACGATAGCACTGTCTGCGTATGCAGATGACGTGACAGTTTTTATTACAGGGGGTGAGGATGTTAAGGTTCTCTCAAAGCTTCAGACGGGGTCTGCTCCACGGTTACCAGGGGGGCTTCAGTGGGGCAGAGAATGGATGAAGATGTTGGGGATTTTTCTAGGCTCTGATGTCTTTCAGAAAAAGAACTGGGAGGGTGTAGTGGAGAAAGTGTGAGCCAGACTGTCAAGGTGGAAATGGGTGTTGCCCCAGCTGTCTTATAGGGGAAGGGTCCTGGTAGCTAATAATCTTGCTGCCTCTACCCAGTGGCACAGACTAATTATCTTGCTGCCTCTACCCTGTGGCACAGACTAATAATATTGCTGCATCTACCCTGTGGCACAGACTAATAATCTTGCTGCATCTACCCTGTGGCACAGACTAATAATCTTGCTGCCTCTACCCTGTGGCACAGACTAATAATCTTGCTGCCTCTACCCTGTGGCACAGACTAATAATCTTGCTGCATCTACCCTGTGGCACAGACTAATAATCTTGCTGCCTCTACCCTGTGGCACAGACTAATGATTTTACTGCCTCTACCCTGTGGCACAGACTAATTATCTTGCTGCCTCTACCCTGTGGCACAGACTAATGATTTTACTGCCTCTACCCTGTGGCACAGACTAATTATCTTGCTGCCTCTACCCTGTGGCACAGACTAATAATCTTGCTGCCTCTACCCTGTGGCACAGACTAATAATCTTGCTGCCTCTACCCTGTGGCACAGACTAATAATCTTGCTGCCTCTACCCTGTGGCACAGACTAATAATCTTGCTGCCTCTACCCTGTGGCACAGACTAATAATCTTGCTGCCTCTACCCTGTGGCACAGACTAATAATCTTGCTGCCTCTACCCTGTGGCACAGACTAATGATTTTACAGCCACCAAAGGGTCTGATACAAGAGCTTCAGAGGACCCTTGTGAATTTCTTCTGGCCTGGACAACACTGGATTAAAGCTGCGGCCCTGTACGTGCCACTGCACGAAGGGTGGGCAAGGCCTGGTGGACATTTCCTCTAGGATCACGGCTTTCCGGCTTCAAGGAGCCCAGAGACTGTTGTACAGTGATGGTTCTAGCTAGGTCGACACATCCTATACATTGATGAGGAGAGCAGGCTGTTTGGGTTTAGACAAGCACCTTTTCCTCTTAAAGCTGGAGGGGTGTGATTTGCCTGGCCTGACTCCATTCTATGAGTCTGTCATGCAGGCTTGGAGAGTTCTTGTCAAGTCCTGTAAGGCCGGCATGCTACCAGGGATGTGGCTTTTTGAAGAGCCTCTTTTTTACAACACTGCCATCCTGTCCTGTGCTCTGGGTTCAGCCAGCCTACGTTCATGCCTGTTAGGTCTGGGGTGTACCAAGCTGGGTCATTTGATGCAGAGAAGGAGCAGATTGTTGGAGGAGCTGGGAGAAAGAGCAGGGATCCGGTAATCTCGCTTACTGAGGAAGGTCATCGCTGAGGTCTGTGACTCCTTGCCAGTACTTCATCTTCAGTATGTGACTGACACTTCCAATTCTGATCGGTGGATGGAGGGTCTGGATTATGTGTTCCCTGCACTGATTGTTAGTGCTGCGGTGGGGGCATTCAAGGACAATTTGGGGATGCTGCTTTCCTTCGATACCCCGGAGCTGGGGGAGTTCAAGGAGGTTGGAAAGAATGCCATGTACAGAATATGTGTAAAAGTGTCCCATGCCTCTTCCCTGGAAGGGGTCAAATCGACGAGGTGGGCGGGTGTGTTTGTTCCAGGTGCACCCCAAAACGCCGTTGGCGATCACCATACAAACTACCTGTTGAGAAGAGGACAGCTGACCTCCAATGGAGGATAATACATGGAGCTATAGCCACCAATATGTATCTGGTACTGAGTGAGTGCAAACTTTGGCACATCTGTTCTTACAGTGTCCCAGGTTGATTGGGATGGTTGACCTGATCACTTCTTGTTTCTCAGCTCTGGGAGAGGTTTTCTCTTCCCAACTGTTTATATTTGGGCTAAAGTACAGGTTTAGTCAAAAGGGTGTTGTTGAGGCCTCCTGGGTGGCGCAGTGGTTAAGGGCGCTGTACTGCAGCGCCAGCTGTGCCACCAGAGACTCTGGGTTCGCGCCCAGGCTCTGTCATAACCGGCTGCGACCAGGAGGTCCGTGGGGCGAAGCACAATTGGCCTAGCGTCGTCCGGGTTAGGGAGGGTTAGGCCGGTAGGGATATCCTTGTCTCATCGCGCACCAGCGACTCCTGTGGCGGGCTGGGCGCAGTGCACGCTAACCAAGGTTGCCAGGTGCATGGTGTTTCCTCCGACACATTGGTGCAGCTGGCTTCCGGGTTGGATGAGCGCTGTTAAGAAGCAGTGCGGCTTGGTTGGGTTGTGTATCGGAGGACGCGTGACTTTCAACCTTTGTCTCTCCCGAGCCCATACAGGAGTTGTAGCGATGAGACAAGATAGTAGCTACTAAAACAATTGGATATCATGAAATTGGGGAGAAAACAGGGTAAAATAAAAAAGGGTGTAGTTATGTTGCTTAATTTAGTGTTAGGGGCAGCTAAATTAGCAATATGGAAGACCTGAAAAGTTGAAATAATCGTTATTGGGTCTGGGAGCCCACAACACAATAAATACTCATACAAAACCATTGTTACAGATCAATTAAAAACACAACTCCAAATCCTCCTCCACAGTAACTAAACACAACAGCCTCTGAATACCCCATATACTCATAAACAGATCAATACTGTTGACCAGTTTATAATTGGCAAACTCAACCCTCAGTCTCACTACCAGCACTACCACCACATCCACAGTTGAAATAATCGTTATTGGGTCTGGGAGCCCACAACACAATAAATACTCATACAAAACCATTGTTACAGATCAATTAAAAACACAACTCCAAATCCTCCTCCACAGTAACTAAACACAACAGCCTCTGAATACCCCATATACTCATAAACAGATCAATACTGTTGACCAGTTTATAATTGGCAAACAAGATAGTAGCTACTAAAACAATTGGATATCATGAAATTGGGGAGAAAACAGGGTAAAATAAAAAAGGGTGTAGTTATGTTGCTTAATTTAGTGTTAGGGGCAGCTAAATTAGCAATATGGAAGACCTGAAAAGTTGAAATAATCGTTATTGGGTCTGGGAGCCCACAACACAATAAATACTCATACAAAACCATTGTTACAGATCAATTAAAAACACAACTCCAAATCCTCCTCCACAGTAACTAAACACAACAGCCTCTGAATACCCCATATACTCATAAACAGATCAATACTGTTGACCAGTTTATAATTGGCAAACTCAACCCTCAGTCTCACTACCAGCACTACCACCACATCCACAGACTGAGGGTTGAGTTTGCCAATTATAAACTGGTCAACAGTATTGATCTGTTTATGAGTATATGGGGTATTCAGAGGCTGTTGTGTTTAGTTACTGTGGAGGAGGATTTGGAGTTGTGTTTTTAATTGATCTGTAACAATGGTTTTGTATGAGTATTTATTGTGTTGTGGGCTCCCAGACCCAATAACGATTATTTCAACTTTGTCTCTCCCTCTCTCCCTGAATACATAATACCTAACCACTAGGCTCTCTTCTAGACCTGAAAGGATCGGTTAGGCTGCACCTTGTGATTCACCTTGGCTTCTGATTTGCTGGGGTGGCTTGAACCTATCCAATCATTTCCGACTTACAGAAGAGTCTATGAGAGTCTATGGAATTCAGCATCGCTCTCTCCAAACCTGTATGTGTATGTTTGTGTATGTGTGTGGGACGCAGAGAGTGGTTGGAGATTGCATTTGCATATTCAGTGCTCTGAGGCCACTGCCAAGCTATTCCAGCATCTCTCTACGTGTTTGAGGATATGTGTTTCACACACAGCTTTGTTAGTGGCAGGCACAAAAACAGATGTGTGTGAATGAGTGCATGCTCTCCTGTTTTTTATGAGGGCATTTTTTTGCAGGCATTCTATTTCATATGGCTGCTGTGCTGTAGTGTATGAGTGTAGAGAGATGGTGTAGAGCAGGGGTGTCAAAGTCAAATGGACGGAGGGCCAAATAAAAAATTTAGCTACAAGCCGAGGGCCGGACTGTTCGAATGTTCATTGAAAATTTTTTAAATGACGCATATAGTCTAGTGAACCTAATTGAACCTACTGAAAACCTAACAAATATATTCCAATATGATCAGATAAATAAAGCAATATTTTCTTATGGCTCTGTCAGTAATCTTTAATTTTCAACAGACACAAAAGACAAATTTCCTTTATATAAAAATCCCCATAACATGAACATTAAATGAAAGAAACCGGTATTCAAGGCACCATCAGTAGCCTATATTTTCTATTTTAGCAAAAGTGGGCTAAATTTACTTCAAAGAAAAAAACAATAATAGCAATTTTCTATCATCCACTCAACTGAAATATTTTTAAAATATATAATTGGATTGAAATACAATAAAATAAAGTGCAAAAATCTATTAATCAAAAACAACACTTTGTTTAAGGAGAAGTAACATGCAGTGAAAACAAATATTAAACTTTAACTTTTAAACTTGAACTGAGTAAAAACTCTAAATATGTGATTGCACAGTAATGTTCACTTGTTTGAGGTTGAGGGTGATACTTGGTGGTGTCCCATCTTTTCCACAAGTTCATCAATGTTCGGGGTAAGGCTTTGAGCTGAGGAAATCCTCAGAATTGAGTGGAGGTGTTCAGCAGTAAGTCGACTTCTGTGTGATGTTTTGTTCAAGTTCATCAAAGAAAACAGTTGTTCACACAGGTATGTGCTGCCAAACATAGACAACGTTTGAGCAGCCTGGATGCGCAGCTGGGGCATTGTGTCGGGGAGGAAACGGGCGAACTCCGCAGCACCCACTGCCGCATATTTTGCCCTCAGTGCATCATTGCATTGGAGGTCAATCAACTCCATTTGGAGGTTTGGTGGTGAGCTTTCCACGTCAACAGCAAATGGGTTAGAGCAGTTCCAACCTGCTTTTTTGTGCTTCAAAGTCAGCAAATCGGCGTCGAAAGTCAGCGGCAAGCATACCTATTTTATCAGCCAACTGTGCGCTCGGGAGCACTGGTAGAGATCTCTTTCATGGTCTGGCAGCTGGGAAAGTGGCTCAAATTTTCTTTCCGCATCTGCGTCTCCCACAGAGTCAGTTTGGTTTTAAATGCCTTCACTGTACTGTACATATCAGAGATGACACGATCCCGACCCTGCAGCTGCAAGTTCATTGCATTCAGATGACTCGTAATGTCACACAGAAAAGCCATTTCACACAGAAACATTTCGTCTCGGAGTTGTGTTGTGTCTTTCCCTTTGCTGTCCAAGAACAGACAAATCTCCTCACGAAGCTGAAACATCTTTGAAGCACCTTTCCCTGGCTTAGCCATCGCACCTCTGTGTGATAAGGCAAATCACCATGCTCCGTTTCTAACTCCGTCAGAAATGCCTTGAACTGGTGATTCAAACCTTTGGCTCTGATAAAGTTAACTGTGCGCGTGATGATGCTCATTACATGCTCAATTTTCAAGGCTTTACCGCACAACGCTTCCTGGTGTATGATACAATGATAAGCTGTCAGCTCACCTGTCGCGTTTTCCTCTTGCATCTTTTCCCGTATCTTCTCTACCAGTCCGCTCCTGTGTCCACACATCGAGGTGCTCCGTGGTTGTCAAACCCACGAGTTTTCCCAAGGCAGCTCCATCTCATTTACACATCTTGACACCTCTTCATACAAATCATGCCCCGTAGTTGTGCCATGCATAGGACGTAAAGCCAAAAACTCCTCTGTCACGCTTAGGCTGGAGTCCACTCCGCGGATGAAAATTGACAACTGGGCAATGTCAGAAATGTCGGTGCTCTCATCCACAGCCAAGGAATATGCAATGAAATCTTTACCCTTTTTCACAAGCTGCTCTTTTAGATTGATGGACAACTGGTCTACTCTCTCGGCAATGGTGTTTCTGCTCAGACTCACATTTAAAAAGAGTTGCCTTTTTTCTGGGCAAACTTCGTCACAAACTTTAATCATGCAGTTTTTGATGAAATCCCCTCCGTAAATGGCCGGGCTGATTTAGCGATCTCTTCTGCCAAAATAAAACTGGCCTTGACAGCAGCCTGGCCTTGTGATTTGGCTTTTTTGAACAGAGCCTGTCGAGATTTGAGGCCTCGTTTTAATTCCTCTGCCTTTTGTAGCCTTTGTTCCATGTCCATATTCTTGTTTTTGTCCGCGTGTTTCGTTTCATAATGTCGTCTCAGATTATACTCTTTCAGTACCGCCACACTTTCTCCACACAGAAGACACACAGGTTTTCCAGCTACCTCCGTGAACAAATACTCCGACTCCCACCTTGTTTGAAACCCCGGTTCTCAGTGTCCACCTTCCGTTTTGCCATTTTTGATGGGTATCTGAAAGTTAATTTTACTGTGATGCTGACAACTGCTGTGCCAATAAATATTGAAATGAAGCAGCCTACTGCTCGGTGCGTCACCGTTGCATTGTGGGAAATGTAGTATTGGTGCGTGTAAAAGATCTGCGGGCTGCCGGCTTGCTGCGGTCTGCGGGCCGGTTCTAATAATAAATCAAGATCATCCCAGGGGCCGTAAAAAACCTTCTCGCGGGCCGGATGTGGCCCGCGGGCCTTGACTCTGACATATGTGGTGTAGAGAGTGTATGAGTGTAGAGAGATGGTGTAGAGAGTGTATGAGTGTAGAGAAATGGTGTAGAGAGTTTTTGAGTGTAGATATATGGTGTAAAGTGTGTATGAGTGTGCAGAGATGGTGTAGAGAGTGTATGAGTGTAGAGAGATGGTGTAGAGAGTGTATGAGTGTGGAGAGATGGTGTAGAGAGTGTATGAGTGTAGAGAGATGGTGTAGAGAGTGTATGAGTGTAGAGAGATTGTTTAGAGAGTGTATGAGTGTAGAGAGATGGTGTAGACAGTGTATGAGTGTGGAGAGATGGTGTAGAGAGTGTATGAGTGTAGAGAGATGGTGTAGAGAGTGTATGAGTGTAGAGAGATGGTTTAGAGAGTGTATGAGTGTGGAGAGATGGTGTAGAAAGTGTATGAGTGTAAAGAGATGGTGTAGAGAGTGTATGAGTGTAGAGAGATGGTGTAGAGAGTGTATGAGTGTAGAGAGATGGTGTAGAGAGTGTATGAGTGTAGAGAGATCGTGTAGAGAGTGTATGAGTGTAGAGAGATGGTGTAGAGAGTTTTTTAGTGTAGATATATGGTGTAAAGTGTGTATGAGTGTGGAGAGATGGTGTAGTGAGTGTATGAGTGTAGAGAGATGGTGTAGTGAGTGTATGAGTGTAGAGAGATGGTGTAGTGAGTGTATGAGTGTGGAGAGATGGTGTAGTGAGTGTATGAGTGTGGAGAGATGGTGTAGGGAGTGTATGAGTGTAGAGAGATGGTGTAGAGAGTGTATGAGTGTAGAGAGATGGTGTAGAGAGTGTATGAGTGTAGAGAGATGGTGTAGTGAGTGTATGAGTGTAGAGAGATGGTGTAGTGAGTGTATGAGTGTGGAGAGATGGTGTAGTGAGTGTATGAGTGTGGAGAGATGGTGTAGGGAGTGTATGAGTGTAGAGAGATGGTGTAGAGAGTGTATGAGTGTGGAGAGATGGTGTAGAGAGTATATGAGTGTAGAGAGATGGTGTAGTGAGTGTATGAGTGTAGAGAGATGGTGTAGTGAGTGTATGAGAGTAGAGATGGTGTAGAGAGTGTATGAGTGTAGAGAGATGGTGTAGAGAGTGTATGAGTGTAGAGATATGGTGTAGTGAGTGTATGAGTGTGGAGAGATGGTGTAGTGAGTGTATGAGTGTGGAGAGATGGTGTAGAGAGTATATGAGTGTAGAGAGATGGTGTAGAGAGTGTATGAGTGTGGAGAGATGGTGTAGTGAGTGTATGAGTGTAGAGAGATGGTGTAGAGAGTGTATGAGTGTGGAGAGATGGTGTAGTGAGTGTATGAGTGTGGAGAGATGGTGTAGAGAGTATATGAGTGTAGAGAGATGGTGTAGTGAGTGTATGAGTGTAGAGAGATGGTGTAGAGAGTGTATGAGTGTAGAGAGATGGTGTAGGGAGTGTATGAGTGTAGAGAGATGGTGTAGTGAGTGTATGAGTGTGGAGAGATGGTGTAGTGAGTGTATGAGTGTAGAGAGATGGTGTAGTGAGTGTATGAGTGTAGAGAGATGGTGTAGTGAGTGTATGAGAGTAGAGATGGTGTAGAGAGTGTATGAGTGTAGAGAGATGGTGTAGAGAGTGTATGAGTGTAGAGAGATGGTGTAGTGAGTGTATGAGTGTAGAGAGATGGTGTAGTGAGTGTATGAGAGTAGAGATGGTGTAGAGAGTGTATGAGTGTAGAGAGATGGTGTAGAGAGTGTATGAGTGTAGAGAGATGGTGTAGTGAGTGTATGAGTGTGGAGAGATGGTGTAGAGAGTGTATGAGTGTGGAGAGATGGTGTAGTGAGTGTATGAGTGTGGAGAGATGGTGTAGAGAGTATATGAGTGTAGAGAGATGGTGTAGTGAGTGTATGAGTGTAGAGAGATGGTGTAGAGAGTGTATGAGTGTAGAGAGATGGTGTAGGGAGTGTATGAGTGTAGAGAGATGGTGTAGTGAGGTTATGAGTGTAGAGAGATGGTGTAGAGAGTGTATGAGTGTAGAGAGATGGTGTAGAGAGTGTATGAGTGTAGAGAGATGGTGTAGAGAGTGTATGAGTGTAGAGAGATGGCCTAGAGAGTGTATGAGTGTAGAGAGATGATGTAGTGAGTGTATGAGTGTAGAGAGATGGTGTAGGGAGTGTATGAGTGTGGAGAGATGGTGTAGTGAGTGTATGAGTGTAGAGAGATGGTGTAGTGAGTGTATGAGAGTAGAGCTGGTGTAGAGAGTGTATGAGTGTAGAGAGATGGTGTAGAGAGTGTATGAGTGTAGAGAGATGGTGTAGTGAGTGTATGAGTGTAGAGAGATGGTGTAGTGAGTGTATGAGTGTAGAGAGATGGTGTAGAGAGTGTATGAGTGTAGAGAGATGGTGTAGTGAGTGTATGAGTGTATGGTGTAGTGAGTGTAGAGAGTAGAGATGGTGTAGAGAGTGTATGAGTGTAGGAGAGATGGTGTAGAGAGTGTATGAGTGTAGAGAGATGGTGTAGAGAGTGTATGAGTGTAGAGAGATGGCGTAGAGAGTGTATGAGTGTAGAGAGATGATGTAGTGAGTGTATGAGTGTAGAGAGATGGTGTAGGGAGTGTATGAGTGTGGAGAGATGGTGTAGAGAGTGTATGAGTGTAGAGAGATGGTGTAGAGAGTGTATGAGTGTAGAGAGATGGTGTAGTGAGTGTATGAGTGTAGAGAGATGGTGTAGTGAGTGTATGAGAGTAGAGCTGGTGTAGAGAGTGTATGAGTGTAGAGAGATGGTGTAGAGAGTGTATGAGTGTAGAGAGATGGTGTAGTGAGTGTATGAGTGTGGAGAGATGGTGTAGAGAGTGTATGAGTGTGGAGAGATGGTGTAGTGAGTGTATGAGTGTGGAGAGATGGTGTAGAGAGTGTATGAGTGGAGAGAGATGGTGTAGTGAGTGTATGAGTGTAGAGAGATGGTGTAGAGAGTGTATGAGTGTAGAGAGATGGTGTAGGGAGTGTATGAGTGTAGAGAGATGGTGTAGTGAGTGTATGAGTGTATAGAGATGGTGTAGTGAGTGTATGAGTGTAGAGAGATGGTGTAGAGAGTGTATGAGTGTAGAGAGATGGTGTAGTGAGTGTATGAGTGTAGAGCGATGGTGTAGTGAGTGTATGAGTGTAGAGAGATGGTGTAGAGAGTGTATGAGTGTAGAGAGATGGTGTAGTGAGTGTATGAGTGTAGAGAGCTGGTGTAGAGAGTGTATGAGTGTGGAGAGATGGTGTAGAGAGTGTATGAGTGTAGAGAGATGGTGTAGAGAGTGTATGAGTGTGGAGAGATGGTGTAGAGAGATGGTGTAGAGAGTGTATTAGTGTATAGAGCTGGTGTAGAGAGTGTATGAGTGTGGAGAGATGGTGTGTTTGACAGTTTATTTCAGCTGACATTGTGTGTGAACAGTTCGAGTGCAGCTGCAGCAGTCGGCTGGCTGCTCCATTTACTGATCTGGTTCATATTCTTTTTCCTCACTGCTTTTTCTTGACTTTGTTTTTCAGCCTAATGGATCCAATTGGAACAACACTTCAAGGCGAAGGCTCAATGAATCCAATCTTCATGGGTACCTTTTTTTCTAAAGCTACTACAATCGTTTTAACTAACAAACTAAGTATTCTGACACAATGTTTGCATGCATGACTGATCAAATGTCAGTGGGATAGAGTGAGTGTGACTGTCAAAGTGTGACTGTCAAAGTGTGACTGTCAAAGTGTGACTGTCAAAGTGTGACTGTTCATTGCTAAGAGTCTAATTGGTTTACTACAGAAGGAGCCAGGGTGTGGATTTGTTTCTATGCCCGTGTTGTGTGTGTGATTGTACCAGACGTGGGTAACAAAATGTGTGAGTGTGTGTGTTGTTGACGGCTGTTACCTTCTCCATGAGCTGGCGGAGCTGCCGACTGCGTGGGTCTCGGTTACACATGTTCTGGGCCGGGGCCACCACTGTACAGATACACTTCCCATCTGCATCCTGAGCTGAACTGTAGATCTGCCAGCCCTCCTCTGGGCTAGGATAGATAGCCTGCACGGAGACACAGAGAGAGGGGGGTGAGTAAGTGATAAAAAGAGAGAGGGGGAGAGCGAGAGAATGGAATAGAGAGAGATGCCGTAAAGAAAAGTAAGAAGTGGAAAGAAAGGCGAGGATATAAAGAGAACAAAATAAGGGGGTGGGGAGCGGGGCTTACAAAGTAGAGAAAGGGAAGGATGGATCAAAGGGCTGTGTGAGAGGAGAGCTTCTAATACGTTTGGACACAGAGAGGAAATGGAGTGGTATTGGGATCGATAGCACTGCTCTTTACCAGAGCACCATGGGAGGGGCTGAAAGGATGGATGTCTCTCTTAATAATCCAATCAGGAGAAGTAGTGTACACACACACACACACACACACTCAAGCATTGACATACTGTACAGAAACACACACTCAAGCATTGACATACTTTACAGAAACACACACACACACGCCTGTAAGAGACATGTACACACAAGCAAACATGGCTTTAGTACAACACACACGCATATGGACACAAACACAGAATACAAAGTCAATTGTAATGAGAGAGAGAAGAGCAATACAATTAAGGACACAAGCCCATCGAAAGTGGAGAGAAAGACGATCAGATTAGAATGGTTTGGGGGGACAGACAGGAGGACTGTGTTTGGAGTATAAAGTAGCAGCCACCCTGGGAGCCAATGTGTGTTTTTTTCTCAGAGGCAACAACCCCTCTCTCTCTGAATTTTAATGCATGCTGCCAAAGCTCACCACTAATGCTTGTGGTAAACATTAAACAAGATTCAGTACATTAACTCTAAATGATGACAGAAACATGATGGCAAACGGCATCAAGCAACATGACTTCTGATAAGTATTGTTACACATTCATTTTTCAAGGTGCTTTGGGTGTCAATGTTATTCAAATAGGCAGTAATATCTTTGTCACAGTGGCCTGTCTAGCCAGTTATTGTGAGTAATATTTCTGTCTGTGCTCTTTATTATTCCACCTTTACATCATCAAGTTGCACAGAGTTTCCTGCAGCTCAAACTCTCTATTCTCTAGTCTGAGGCTAATCTCTCTCTCTCTCCGTCTCTCTCCCCCTCTCTTTTCCCTTCCCTTCTCTCTGTCGGCAGCCTAAATGAGAATTAGGGTGGAGTATGTGTGTGTCTGATCAGTCTGAGTTACAGAGAGGAGAATGGGTGGGATGTTGGGATCGGGCACGGATGTTGGTCGATTAAGCCTGGCTCGCAGTCGCCGTTCCAATTCCTCCCAAAGGTGTTTGATGGGGTTGAGGTCAGGGCTCTGTGCAGGCAAGTCAAGTTTCTCCACACTGATCTCGACAAATCATTTCTGTATGGAGCTCGCTTTGAGCACAGCGGAAACAGGAAAGAGCCTTCCCAAACTGCTGCCACAAAGTTGGAAGCACAGAATTGTCTAGAATGTCATTGTATGCTGTAGCGTTAATATTTCCCTTCACTGGAACTGAGAGGCCTAGACCAAACCATGAAAAACAGTCCCAGACCAGTATTTCTCCTCCACCAGACTTTACAGTTGGCACTTGTGTATGTCTGCCAGATGGTGAAGCGTGATTCACTGCTCCAGAGTCCAGTGACGGCAAGTTTGGAACTCAGTAGTGAGTGTTGAAACCGAGGACAGACGATTTTTACCCGCTTCAGCACTTGGCGGTCCCTTTCTGTGAGCTTGTGTGGCCTACCACTTCGCAGCGAAGCCATTGTTGCTCCTAGATGTTTCCACTTCACAATAACAGCACTTGACCGGGGCAGCTCTAGCAGGGTAGAAATTTGACGAACTGACTTGTTGGAAAGGTGGAATCCTATGAAGGTGCTACGTTGAAAGTCACTGAGCTCTTCAGTAAGGCCATTCCACTGTCAATGTTTGAATATGGAGATTGCATGGCTCTGTGTTCGATTTCATACACCTGTCAGCAACGAGTGTGGCTGAAATAGCCCAATCCACTAATTTGAAGGGGTGTCCACATACTGACTACACCGGCCACTAGAGTGCATCCTCCATCATGTGCATGTTGATTTTGTCCATCCACATCTTACAAAATCATGTTTCTTTACTCTGACTATTAACACTAGAAAAGCTGGGCATCTATCAATCCCGTTCTGAGACAATACATTCTAACATATAATAAATACATTTAATTTATGCGATTGCAAAAAAATGATCACTTTTTTGTTTGTTAGTTATCTATGATTAATATCTCCTCATTCATCGTTCAAATACCCAGGTGGGGTTGGATGCTCCTGAACACCAATGAGTAGAATGGACATTAAGTGTCTCAATTAGAACCAACCATCTAGTTTAGCGCTTGGCTACACAGACATTACGCACGTTCCCGGGCCCGTGTGGTGTGGCTGAAATGACTGAATAACATGCAGGTGTACATTTATTTTGCACCACTTGCGCACGCAACGTGGCCGGTATGGTTTGCATGTTACTGATCCGTTCCTATTTTCAGTATTCCTCTGCCTAAATGTCAGATCAATTACAGGGCTGGGAATTTCCAGCGGAAATCGCGAAACGATATTATCACGATACTTAGGTGCCGATACGATATATATTGTGATTCTCTCGATTCTGTATGAGTTGCAATTTGATACTGTGATTTTATTGTGTTTCGATGTTCCAAACATATTGCTCACCATATGTCTTCTACAGAGGGACAAGAGGAAGTCATGAGAAAACGAGTTTTGATCAGTCATGGAAATAAAAGTGCAATAAACAAATTGGCTCCCTATTTAAAAATATGATGAAGAAATACTGGAGTTTGGTGCAGGTACAGTCAATTAGCGCAAAAAACTGCGATATTGTCAAAATAATATCCTTCTGTAGCTCAGTTGGTAGAGCATGGCGCTTGTAACGCCAGGGTAGTGGTTTCGATTCCCGGGACCACCCATACGTAGAACGTATGCACACATGACTTTAAGTCGCTTTGGATAAAAGCGTCTGCTAAATGGCATATATATAATATGTCTGAATAAATATCACGATATGTAACTGTATCCATTTCCCCCGTCAATAGCATTAACATTACAAAGCAAAGTTTCCCTCACTAAAAATGTTTTTAAAGTAGGCCAATACTAACAAGCAAATATCTCCATATGAAACTGTGTCCATTTTTCCCCGTCACGAGTCATTAACACTACAAAGCAATATGCAAAACATTAGGCGCAGTAATTTTACACGCAGCACATGATGCAGCCTACCATACATGCTCCAGCTGTATATAATCAACCTAATGATCATGAAACGAATATGCAAAGCATCTAGGGCAGCAACACATGTACAACACATGTACATGCTCCACTATTGCCCTCATACCCTCTTATAGTCACATCTTCACACATACGGTGACTGTGTTCTCCAGCCAATTCACTGGTGCTGAGAAGGTTCGTGCAGAGTGAGACATCTCCTGTTCATTAATGTTTCATAACACTGACTTTTAAATGAAGAGCTTATTAAAATCAGACACAATTTCATTACTTCTGGAAGTAATTTCCCTCATCCCCCGTAATGGCAGAGGAGGGAGCAGAGGAGAGGAGGAGGAAACTTAGGGTAGAGGTGCAGCTGCACTAATTTGTCTGGCAGCTTCCAGAGCGCAGATACTGTCGATATACGTGTAGACACACACACACACACACACACACACACACACACACACACACACACACACACACACACACACACACACACACACACACACACACACACACACACACACACACACACACACACACACACACACACACACACACACACACACACACACGAGTTGCAGATCTATATCCATGTAAACATCAGCCCCCATAAGCAGCAGTAGTGGTGTGTAGGAGTCTGATCAAAGTGAGTTGACATTTTGTTACACAACACCAACTTATTTAAGTAAATATGATTGTTATTAAATTCCCTCTCCCGGGACAAGAACAGGCACATTTACAATGGTTCATCTAGCATCTGTACACATAGTACACGCTCGCACCATGCATGCTCCCAGCCTCTCATTAGCATTTTAACAGCAATCTCCTGAGCATCAAGGGAAAAGCTATAAACTTCAAATGCCAAGCTTGAATAGTATCTGACTGACTGAGACAGACGAACAGACAGGGAGTTGAATGGAGAACTGTGTATGTAGTACAACATGTATGTTAACTTAGGCTTTATGATAAAAGAGCTCTGAATCTACTGAACGTTCAGCAAGGTTTAAAGAGGCAGCAAAGCAAGTCCTGACTATAATCCTATTCTGCCACAGTCGACACAGTCACAGACAGATCCAGAAGGGTGTTTGAGGAGAGGAGGGAGGTGCTGCTGGTGTCCCAGAAATGGCTCCATTAGGAGCTGCAGATGACATAGAATATGTAAAGCGGCAGATTTGGGAAATGTCACAGTCAACGCTGCCATGCGAAAGCCCATTAAGGAGATGACAGTGGTAATAAAAACAGCGTGGGATGGGGGATTACAAATCAAATGGGGCTTAGTCACTAAAATGAAAATTACATTGCTCTTAAGACGTCTGACCTGCCCCCTCCACATGAATCATTTCTAGGATCTCTCCCTCTCTCTGGGTGGCTCTATTAGACCTGGGTTCAAATAGTATTTGTTTTCTTTTGAATGCTTCAACTATGCTTGAATAAGCTCGCCTGGCATAATGGAACCAATGGAGAATGTCCAAAAGTGAAAATCCCTCCCATCTGGAACTCCAGACAGGCTCAATTAAATACTCTTAAGAATTTGAAAGGAAACCAATACCATTTGAACCCGGGTCTGCCACACCACCACAGCACGCCATTCTCGCTCCACCAGCCATCCTGCCATGCTAGATTGACAGAGAGATACTTAGACAGAGAGTGAAGGAGGTAGAGAGGGACATGCGGTTAAAAAAAGGCTGACAGAGAAAATAGGAAAAGGGTCTAATTTCAGTGAGAGGGAAGCAATTTCCTCTAGCTGCTGAGCCTGTGGCTTGACTCTATCTCTGTCTCTATCTCTGAACAGTCAGAAGAGTGAGTGACACATTCAGTACCATACCTGCTGGAGGTGGGGAAGAGGAGAGGTGAGATGAGGAGAGGAGAGAAGGCTGAATTCTTTGTGGCCATCACTGAGCTTATTCATCATTGAACTTTGGTGATTGTGCTGCTTTCTAACCTCTAAACATTGTCCTAAAGAGAAACAGTTAGCAGAGTTTAGATTGAGATTGGACACTAGGAGCTGAGTAGAAAACAGACAAGTGATCGATGGTCTGGTGAATGACCAATGAGGAGATTGGTTACTTATTTGGCATTGATTACCTATGATCAATCTTTGATCACAGACTGACCAATGACCATAAAGACTGATCAATTGAGAAGTGTCTCTATCAAGGTGACCCAATCTCCTGCAGTACCACCACCCTGCCACTGGCATCTCTACCTCCTCAAACCTTGACTAAATTCAGCAAAAAAAGAAACATCCCTTTTTCAGGACCCTGTCTTTCAAAGAGACTTCGTAAAAATCCAAATAACTTCACAGATCTTCACTGTAAAGGGTTTAAACACGGTTTCCCATGCTTGTTCAATGAACCAGAAACAATTAACGAACATGCACCTGTGGAACGGTCATTAAGACACTAACAGCTTACAGACGGTAGGCAATTAAGGTCACAGTTATGAAAATGTAGGACACTAAAGAGGCCTTTGTACTGTTTCTTAAAAACACCAAAAGAAAGATGCCCAGGGTCCCTGTCCATCGGTGTGAACGTGTATTAGGCATACTACAAGGAGGCATGAAGACTGCAGATGTTGCCAGGGCAATGAATTGCAATGTCCATACTGTGAGACGCCTAAGAAAGCACTACAGGGAGAAAGGACAGCTGATCGTCCTCGCAGTGGCAGACCACGTGTAACAACACCTGCACAGGTACATCCAAACATCACACCTGCGGGACAGGTACAGGATGGTAACCACAACTGCCCGAGTTACACCAGGAATGCACAATCCCTCCATCAGTGCTCAGACTGTCCGCAATAGGCTGAGAGAGGCCGGACAGACGGCTTGTAGGCCTGTTGTAAGGGAATAACAGGAAATTGTGCCTATGGGCACAAACCCACCGTCGCTGGACCAGACAGGACCGGCAAAAAGTGCTATTCTGTGACGGTCGCAGTTTTGTCTCACCAGGGGTGATGGTTGGATTCACGTTTATCGTCGAAGAAATGAGCGTTACACCGAGGCCTGTACTCTGGAGCGGGATCGATTTGGAGGTGGAGGGTCCGTCATGTTCTGGGGCGGTGTGTCACAGCATGATCGGACTGAGCTTGTTGTCATTGCAGGCCATCTCACGCAGTGCGTTACAGGGGAAGACATCCTCCTCCCTCACGTGGTACCCTTCTTTCAGGCTCATCATGACATGACCCTCCAGCATGACAATGCTGACCCTCCAGCAAGACAGGAATGTTAGTGTTCTGCCATGGCCAGTGAAGAGCCCGGATCTCAATCCCTTTGAGCACGTCTGGGACCTGTTGGATCGGAAGGTGAGGGCTAGGGCCATTCCCCCCAGAAATGTCCGGTAAATTACAGGTGCCTTGGTGGGAGAGTAGGGTAACATCTCACAGCAAGAACTGGCACAATTGGTGCAGTCCATGAGGAGGAGATGCACTGCAGTACTTAATGCAGCTGGTGGCCACACCAGATACTGACTGTTACTTTTGATTTTGACCTCCCTTTGTTCAGGGACACATTATTCCATTTCTGTTAGTCACATGTCTGTGAACTTGTTCAGTTTATGTCTCAGTTGTTGAATTTTGTTATGTTCATACAAATATTTACACATGTGAAGTTTGCTGAAAATAAAAGCAGTTGACAGTAAGAAGACTTTTCTGTTTTTGCTATGTTTATATCTCAACAGCTATCCACCGCCTCACCCATCAGCTCACAGTCAGCCTCATTACCAGTCAAGCCCCAATGAGCTAACTACAGTGGAGATTAACCAATTAGGTGTTAGCGGCTGGGCTACGCTGCGGGCTCAAGCCTGCAGGATTGACTTCCTCCAGTGTTTCATTAGGCCGACCCTGGAGCGGAGCAGAGCTGAGCTGAGCACTGTATAGCCAGGATAAATTAGATTATAAATCAGCAGCTCCCCACTTTACGAGCGTGACGGAAAGTCTATTACAACTTTCATAAGAGGAAGAGAGAGATTGCGACTGAGAGAAGGGCAAGAGGGGATAGAAAAAGGGGTCTGAGAGAGGAATTTGAAGAAGAGAGACAGCGAGTCAGCGAGGGAGATGAAGGACAGATAAAAGAAAGAGTAGGGGTCTCCAAGCCTGGAGTACAGTAGTATTCTATTTGAGGGAAAGTGAGCGGTGAGTGTGTCTCTGCAACGTGATGTAGCCTGCTTGGTGTTTCCGTCTTTAGCCGCTGCCTGCCCAGCGATGCCCACAGCCAGGCAGGAAACATCTGTCTCTATCTGCTGGGTTACAAACACTCCAGCTCCACTCCACTCTGTTATGCATAATTATGTCATGGCCAAAAGATCCACACACACACACACCTGAAATGACCAGTAGTCCCACAACCCCTGAATGCACACAGGCCAGCTGCTGGTCTTAAATATAACTCAATGAAGAATCACACAATCACAGCAACACAGCAGCAGCAGGGCCCCTGGTCTCCCCATGCAGTCCAGAGGAAAACTGATTACCACAATCAGCACAGCATGGCTACTAGTCAATAATATGACTCATAAACTCATCACTCTCTTCTCCTCCTCCCTTGGTCCCTCTTTAAAGGTCCCCATTGCTTCTACACTCTATCCTTATGTGCCTCTTGTGCCGATAGATCACCCTCCCTCTCTCTTTCTCTTTCACTTGCTCTTGCACTTGCTACCGTCACGTACTGCTCTTCTCAGTGGAAGGGCTTGAAGTGCTATTAAGGCAGGTGGCTTTGCTCCTGTCTATAAAATGGTGTCGGAGTGTAACTTGTCCTGCCCTTTCTTACCGTGACCAGCCTGGCACCAGGCACTGGCACAACCATACAGTCCTGGTGAGGAACATGGTCCAACTATACATCCTGTGTTAGTGAACTAGCTCCTTCTGAAATGAACACCTGCAACCATTGGTAGAGTAAGGACAGGAAGGGAATACATGAATAAAAACAATACTCCCTTCACAGGACAGCGCAAACTGGCTCTAACCAGAATAGAAAGAGAAGTGGGAGGCCCCGGTGCACAACTGAGCAAGAGGACAAGTACATTAGAGTGTCTAGTTTTTAGAAACAGACACTTCACAAGTCTTCAATTGGCAGCTTCATTAAATAGTACCTGCAAAACACCAGTCTCAACGTCAACAGTGAAGAGGTGACTCCGGGATGCTGGAGTCACTCTGTCCAGAGTCTGTGTTCTTTTGCCCCTCTTAATCTTTTCTTTTTATTGTCCAGTCTGAGATATGGCTTTTTCTTTGCTACTCTGCCTAGAAGGCCAGCATCTCGGAGTTGCCTCTTCACTGTTGACATTGAGACTAGTGTTTTGCGGGTACTATTTAGTGAAGCTGCCAGGTGAGGACTTGTGAGGCATTTTTTGGCAAGACAGATCTTCCGATGTTGGGGGAGTGGCAATCTTTACCAAGGATCACCTTCAGTGCTCGGTTGTCTCCACCAAGTCTGTCCCCAAACAATTTGATTTGCTGGTTTTAAGCATTACACTTTCAAATAGCTCTTTGTTGACTGTTGTTGGGTGTTATCATCCTCCATCAGCACTGGCTTGTACCCAACCTGCCCTAAGCTGCCCATGTCCTTAATGTTGATGATGTGGTTGTTACTGACAAGAAGCAGGTGGCTGAGCTCTTTAATCACCACTTTATTAAGTCAGGATTCCTATTTGACTCAGTGATGCCTCCTTGGCTGTCCAACATTTCCTCATCTCCCACCCCTTCTAATGCGACTATCCCCAATGCTTCTCCCTATTTGTCCCCTGCCCAGCTACAAAGTTTCTCCCTGCAGGCAGTCACTGAGTCTGAGGTGCTAGAGGAGCTCCTTAAACTTGACCCAAAAAACCATCTGGGTCAGATGGCTTAAACACTTTCTTCTTTAAGGCTGCTGCCCCTATCACCGCCAAGTCTATCTCTCCTTTCTGGGAAGGTTCCCATTGCTTGGATGGCAGCCACAGTTAATCCTTTATTGAAAGGGGGAGATCAAGCTGATCCTAACTGTTACAGGCCTATTTCTATTTTGCCCTGTTCATAAAAAGTGTTGGAAAAACTTGTCTATAATCAACAGACTGGCTTTCTTGATGTCTATAGTATTCTGTCGGGTATGCAATCTGGTTTCCGCTCAGGTTATGGATGTGTCACTGCAACCTTAAAGGTCCTAAATTATGTCACCATTACCCTTGATTCTAAGCAATGTGGTGATGCTATTTTATTGACTTGGCCAAAGCTTTTGATATGGTAGACCATTCCATTCTTGTTGGCCGGCTAAGGAGTATTGGTGTCTCTGAGGGGTCTTTGGCCTGGTTTGTTAACTACCTCTCTCAAAGAGTGCAGTGTATAAAGCCAAAGCTTTTGATATGGTAGACCATTCCATTCTTGTTGGCCGGCTAAGGAGTATTGGTGTCTCTGAGGGGTCTTTGGCCTGTTTTGTTAACTACCTCTCTCAAAGAGTGCAGTGTATAAAGCCAGAAAATCTGCTGTCTCAGCCACTGCCTGTCACCAAGGGAGTACCCCAAGGCTCGATCCTAGCCCCCACGCTCTTCTCAATTTACATCAACAACATAGCTCAGGCAGTAGAAAGCTCTCTCGTCCATTTATATGCAGATGATACAGTCTTATACTCAGCTGGCCCCTCCCCGGATTTTGTGTTAAATGCTCTACAACAAAGGTTTCTTAGTGTCCAACAAGCTTTCTCTACCCTTAACCTTGTTCTGAACACCTCCAAAACAAAGGTCAAGTAGTTTGGTAAGAAGAATGCCCCTCTCCCCACAGGTGTTATTACTACCTCTGAGGTATGAGGTAGTAGTAGTCACCTCATACAAGGTAGTCGGGTTAGTGACCAGTTGAGGTAGTCACCTTATACAAGTACTTGGGTGTATGACTGGACGGTACACTGTCCTTCTCTCAGCACATATCAAAGCTGCAGGCTAAAGTTAAATCTAGACTTGGTTTCCTCTATCGTAATCGCTCCTCTTTCACCCAAGCTGCCAAAATAACCCTGATTCAGATGACCATCCTACTCATTCTAAATTACGGAGACATCATTTATAGATCGGCAGGTAAGGGAACTCTCGAGCGGCTAGATGTTCTTTACCATTCGGCCATCAGATTTGCCACCAATGCTCCTTACAGGACACATCACTGTACTCTATACTCCTCTGTAAACTGGTCATCTCTTTATACCCGTTGACACATCACTGTACTCTATACTCCTCTGTAAACTGGTCATCTCTTTATACCCGTTGACACATCACTGTACTCTATACTCCTCTGTAAACTGGTCATCTCTTTATACCCGTTGACACATCACTGTACTCTATGCACACATGACTGTAAGTCGCTTTGGATAAAAGCGTCTGCTAAATGGCATATATTATTATATATATTATTATACTCCTCTGTAAACTGGTCATCTCTTTATTGTGTATCTGTGCTATTCAGAAGGTGAATTGGGCAAGACAAACGTTTTAAGTGCCTTTGAACGTGGTATGGTAGTATCTGCCAGGGCCACTGGTTTGGCAAGAACTGCAACGCTGCTGGGTATTTCACGATCAACAGTTTCCCATGTGCATTAAGAATGGTCCATCACTCAAAAAACATCCAGTCAACTTGACACAATTGTGAGATGTATTGGAGTCAACAGGCGCCAGCATCCCTGTGGAACGCTTTCGACACCTTGTAGAGTCCATGCCCCGACGCATTGAGGCTGTTCTGAGAGCAAAAGGGTGTGCAACTCAATATTCGGAAGGTGTTCCTAATGTTGTGTAAATTCAGTGTGTTTGCAATCAGGATGATTGGTGAATGTGTCCAGTATAGCATCTCCACAAGTGATCTATCTATCTGATGTATATCTATATCTTCTAACTCCATGCTATATCATACCTCATAAATATTCATCATAGAGATCTAAATATTCATTCATACAGAGGATCGAAGAGCTTCAAATAACAAGAGAAGAGGTTCTACCATCAAACATAAAATAACTATGTATGAATATGGATAAAAGACCACAGAGCGACTTTAATCTGAGTTGGTCCTTTCATCTGCCGTCATAAATCAATCATGGAGTCAGATTTATTAGATTGGCCTTGGGACGTGCTAAAGTTTACAGTCATGGACACCATGCAGCCAGACTAGCGTAGAGACCCCAATCTGAGTGGCAGACCTCTCTCTCTTTGTGTGGGACCATTGTCTGTTCCTCTGGCTCTTTTGATATTTCCCTTCTTCAGGCTTCTGCCTGGCTGGGTTATTATTAATACAAGAGATCAAAGGGACAACAGCACTGTGTGGAGTGTGTGTCTGACAGACTGCCCCCCCCACACACACACTTGTTTCTTGTTTAATAGTGTAATAGAGTCCTGCCATATCGTCTTGTGTCAAGGTTGTGTCTTGCTTTAATGGATTATTCACGGTTTGGTTTTGCACTACCCAGGCCAGTCATACCCAGGCTAGTCATACCCAGGCTAGCCATACCCAGGCTAGTCATACCCAGGCTAGTCATACCCAGGCTAGTCATACCCAGGCTAACCATACCCAGGCTAGTCATACCCAGGCTAGCCATACCCAGGCTAGTCATACCCAGGCCAGTCATACCCAGGCTAGTCATACCCAGAATAACCATACCCAGGCTAACCATACCCAGGCTAGCCATACCCAAGCTAGTCATACCCAGGCTAGTCATACCCAGGCTAGTCATATCCAGGCTAACCATACTCAGACTAGTCATACCCAGGCTAGTCATACCCAGACTAACCATACCCAGGCTAACCATACCCAGGCTAGTCATATCCAGGCTAACCATACTAACCATACCCAGGCTAGCCATACCCAGGCTGGGTCATACCCAGGCTAGTCATACCCAGATTAACCATACCCAGGCTAGCCATACCCAGGCTAGCCATACCCAGACTAACCATACCCAGACTGGCCATACCCAGACTAGCCATACCCAGACTAGCCATACCCAGACTAACCATACCCAGGCTAGCCATACCCAGGCTAACCATACCCAGGCTAACCATACCCAGGCTAGTCATACCCAGGCAAGCCATACCCAGACTAACCATACCCAGGCTAGTCATACCCAGGCTAGCCATACCCAGGCTAGCCATACCCAGGCTAGCCATACCCAGCCTAGTCATACCCAGGCTAGCCATACCCAGGCTAGTCATACCCAGGCTAGTCATACCCAGGCTAGCCATACCCAGGCTAGCCATACCCAGGCTAGTCATACCCAGGCAACCATACCCAGGCTAACCATACCCAGGCTAGTCATATCCAGGCTAGTCATACCCAGGCTAGCCATACCCAGGCTAGTCATACCCAGGCAAGTCATACCCAGACTAGTCATACCCAGGCCAGTCATACCCAGGCTAGTCATACCCAGGCTAGTCATACCCAGACCAGTCATAAACAGGCAAGTCATACCCAGGCTAGTCATGTTTGGACTTTTTTTTACCCCCTTTTTCTCCCCAATTTCATGGTGTCCAATTGTTAGTAGTTACTATCTTGTCTCATCGCTACAACTCTCGTACGGGCTCGGGAGAGATGAAGGTCGAAAGTCATGCGTCCTCCTATAAACAACCCAACAAGCTGCACTGCTTCTTAACACAGCGCGCATCCAACCCAGTAGCCAGCCGCACCAATGTGTCGGAGGAAACACCATGCACCTGGCGATCTTGGGTAGTGTGCACTGTGTCCGGCCCGCCACAGTAGTCGCTGGTGTGCGATGAGACAAGGATATCCCTACCGGCCATACCCTCCCTAACCGGGACACTGATCATGAGGACACTAGGGTGAGGAGCAGTCATACATGGCCATCGGGACACTGATCATGAGGACACTAGGGTGAGGAGCAGTCATACATGGCCACCGGGACACTGATCATGAGGACACTAGGGTGAGGAGCAGTCATACATGGCCATCGGGACACTGATCATGAGGACACTAGGGTGAGGAGCAGTCATACATGGCCATCGGGACACTGGCGCCACAACATCACAAGACGACCCAAAAAAGGACTAGTGGGTTTGAAACTAACCTAACAACAACATTAGTCAAATGTTCCTCTAATGCTTTAACCCCAATGGCTTCCATAGGTTTAACCTCCAGCTCATCTGCACGTTTTATAATGTGTTTAGATTCCACCCAATCTATCATGTCTCATAGAATTAGTCATTAAGACTTTTAAAACATGAACATGTTGTCGATGGAAGCCTTCTCGATGTTGCTTTGAGAGTGAGGAAAAATAAGGAGCAACAAAGGCTCTTTGTTGAACCAGAACATGTGAAATGGTCAAAGAGAAATAGTCCTCCTCTCTGATGACTCCATCACCACAACATCAAGTCCAGATTCACCACATCAACCATGGAAGTAGAACGGATCTCAAAGCCCCTCCTGAAGTAGCAGACCATGGCTCTGTTTCAATAGCCACACTACTATTAACACTACTATACACAACACTTAGACCACACCCACCCAGGCAGGAAGTAGAACGGATCTCAAAGCCCCTCCTGAAGTAGCAGACCATGGCTCTGTTTCAATAGCCACACTACTATTAACACTACTATACAACAACACTTAGACCACACCCACCCAGGCAGGAAGTAGAACGGATCTCAAAGCCCCTCCTGAAGTAGCAGACCATGGCTCTGTTTCAATAGCCACACTACTATTAACACTACTATACAACAACACTTAGACCACACCCACCCAGGCAGGAAGTAGAACGGATCTCAAAGCCCCTCCTGAAGTAGCAGACCATGGCTCTGTTTCAATAGCCACACTACTATTAACACTACTATACAACAACACTTAGACCACACCCACCCAGGCAGGAAGTAGAACGGATCTCAAAGACCCTCCTGAAGTAGCAGACCATGGCTCTATTTCAATAGCCACACTACTATTAACACTACTATACACAACACTTAGACCACACCCACCCAGGCAGGAAGTAGAATGGATCTCAAAGCCCCTCCTGAAGTAGCATACCATGGCTCTGTTTCAATAGCCACACTACTATTAACACTACTATACACAACACTTAGACAACACCCACCCAGGCAGGAAGTAGAACCACTCCTGTACCACTCATTCAGGGACACTATGGGAATGTCATCCTTCCTAGTTCTTCAAAAGCTAAAGCTCTGAGAAACACACAGATCAGACACAAGCTATATTGATATTGAACTTGAAGAGAAGTACCTGCGCTTGTAGAATAGATAAATGCATCTCAGGGAATAGAGCTCAGCCTCAACCGTGAAAACATCAACAATGTTTCCTCCAGTGAGCCCTGAGACAGTTATTACAGCTGGGTGCTTCGGTGCAATAAAGTGGTATTCGTTGGTGCAGCAGGCTTTTATGATAAGACTGGACTGATTGAGGATAGGGCTCTGTGATAGAGGATAGATTGGGAAGATAGAGTCATAATTCTCTGAACAGATGGACCCAGCTCCTGAGACCATAGGGAGAATTGACCAATAAATACACACCTGTAAGTGCGCACACACACACACACACACACACACACACACACACACACACACACACACACACACACACACACACACACACACACACACACACACACACACACACACACACACACACACACACACACACACACACACACACACACACACACACACACACACACACACACACACACACTAAGGATAAGGAAGGCAGGCAATGAGGCAGGCATGCGGCATGCACGCACACAAACACACACGGACAGAGCTGGACACACACAGATGGACAGTGCAGGACACACACATTTCATCAGGGCTGGGCGTTTAATAAGGGAGCAGATGCCATGAAAATAGACTCAGGAAAGAACTCGCTACTAATGATCCTGAATATGACAGATGCATTCCTCTGCTTGACACTTCTCAACACCTCTCATCTCATCCATATGGAGCACCCATATGCACAGTCACACCACACATGCATCACAGTGTACACAGGTGTACATCCACAACAAGCTCCGCAAACCTTCACATCTCAATCTTTTAACACGCTCCTCACATGAGACCCAACATAATGTACCTTTCAAGGAGATAACAAAATGACGGTCCCTGGCTTGGATTCTGAACGCATACACCTATACAGAGTCAGTCCATTTCGACACAGGGGACGAAGGAAAGAGAGATGGGGGAACGAGGTACGCATCCAACTGGAATAGGGTGTGTAGGAGCTGGAGCCCAAATCTCCCCCCCATCATCATCATCATCACCTCAGAGTTGGCATAGCATCAGTTACACCCTCCAGCTCTCTGACATATCAGTCAACATCCTCATCCCTCACCACAGCAGCAGTATCCCAGCTCCGATCACCCACATCACTCAGAGAATTCACCAGCAGGGCAGCTCTCCCCTGATTCTCCTTCTCCTCCCAGCAATCAACACAGCAAAATCATTCTGGATCAGTTCCCTGGGAGAATCACTCACACAAGACCCTGAACATCATTCCCACTTCGCCTGATTCCCAGCAGCATCGCTCTCACCGCTTTCATCCTCTATCATTTCTCTTAGCGCCGCCCCCGTGAGACAGACCCTCTCCGATATCCACCCCCCCAACCCCACTTCAACCACCCTACCGCTCTGAGACCCCTCTCCCGGTCTCCAACTCATCCACCCAGCAGACAGGTAGAAAGGATGGGAAAAGAGCCGTCTACTGTACGCACACTGACGATCCTCTCGGAGGTGCCCCCTCGGGAGACGGTGGTCCCGTTGAGTCCCACCAGAGAGGGCAGTGTCTGGGACATCCAGTTGGTCACCATGGCCATGGTGCTGAGCACCGCCCCGATCTTCAGCAGCGGCACGCTCATTTTGCCTGTCCCCCCACCTCCACACCGCTCCGTGCTCCTCAGCCCCTACCGTCCCTCTGCCCTGCACTCTTCCACCCCACTCTGCCTGCCTGCACCGGGACCAGTTAGTCGGCCAGGCAGGAGCAGAGAACCAGGCAGACAGGCAGTTAGCCAGAGACACAGCCCCAGCACAGTGGCTCTCTCCTCAGCCCAGGGAAGAAACTAGAACAGCTCTGATAACCACAGACCCAGGCTTAGTCAGTCAGTTAGCCAGCGGTAGAACCAAAGAGCGGGGCAGAGGACAGAGGCTCACATCCAGCAGCAGCATCACACTGGGTTTATCTCTCTGAGAGCAACTGCCTGCCAGAGCCTCTCTCTCCCTCACTCGCTCTCTCTCAAGATACAGAGCTGCTCATTGGCTGCCTCCCTCTCTCGTCGCCTCCCTAGTGGCCTCTCTCTCTCTCCTCCCCTCCCTAGCTGCCTCTCTCTCTCTCTCTCTCTCTCTCTCTCTCTCTCTCTCTCTCTCTCTCTCTCTCTCTCTCTCTCTCTCTCTCTCTCTCTCTCTCTCTCTCTCTCTCTCTCTCTCTCTCTCCTCCCCCCTAGCTGGCTCTCTCTCTCTCCTCCATGGCTGCCTTCCTCTCTACTCCCTGGCTGCCTCCCTCTCTCTCATTCCCTCTCTGGCTGCCTCCCTCTCTCTTGTCCCCTACCTGGCTGCCTCCCTCTCTCGCATTCCCTCTCTGGCTGCCTCCCTCTCTCTCTTCCCTCTCTGGCTGCCTCCCTCTCTCTTGTCCCCTACCCTGGCTGCCTCCCTCTCTCTCATTCCCTCTGGCTGCCTGTCCCCTACCTGCTGCCTCCCTCTCTCTCATTCCCTCTCTGGCTGCCTCCCTCTGGCTGCCTCCCTCTCTCTTGTTCCCTCCTGGCTGCCTTCCTCTCTCTCGTTCCCTCTCTGGCTGCCTGGCTGCCTCCCTCTCTCTCGTTCCATCCCTGGCCCTCTCTGGCTGCCTCCCTCTCTCTTGTCCCTCCCTCCCTCTGGCTGCCTCCCTCTCTCCTCCCTGGCTTCCCTCTTCCCTGGCTGCCTCCCTCTCTCCCTCATTCCCTCCCTGGCTCCCTCTCCTCTCTCTTCCCTCCCTGGCTCCTTCCCTCTCTCTTTCCCTCCTCTCTCTCCCCTCCTGGCTGCCTCCCTCTCTCTTGTCCCCTCCTGGCTTCTCTCTTGTCCCCCTACCTGGCTGCCTCCCTCTCTGGCTGCCTCCTCTCTCTCCCCTCCTGGCTTCCCTCTCTCTGGCTGCCTCCCTCTCTCTTGTCCCCTACCTGGCTGCCTCCCTCTCTCTTGTCCCCTACCTGGCTGCCTCCCTCTCTCATTCCCTCCCTGGCTGTCCCCTCCCTCTCTGCCTCCCTGGCTGCCTCTCCCTCCTGGCTTCCCTCTCTCTCATTCCCTCTCTGGCTGCCTCCCTCTCTCTCGTTCCCTCTCTCGTTCCCTCCCTGGCTGCCTTCCTCTCTCTCGTTCCCTCTCTGGCTGCCTCCCTGGCTGCCTCCCTCTCTCTCATTCCCTCTCTGGCTGCATCCCTCTCTCTCGTTCCCTCCCTGGCTGCCTCCCTCTCTCTTGTCCCCTACCTGGCTGCCTCCCTCTCTCTCGTTCCCTCCCTGGCTGCCTCCCTCTCTCTTGTCCCCTACCTGGCTGCCTCCCTCTCTCTTGTCCCCTACCTGACTGCCTCCCTCTCTCTCGTTCCCTCCCTGGCTGCCTCCCTCTCTCTTGTCCCCTACCTGGCTGCCTCCCTCTCTCTCGTTCCCTCCCTGGCTGCCTCCCTCTCTCTTGTCCTGCCTCCCTCCTCTCATTCCCTCTCTGGCTGCCTCCCTCTCTCATTCCCTCCCTGGCTGCCTCCCTCTCTCTTGTCCCCTACCTGGCTGCCTCCCTCTCTCATTCCCTCCCCTGGCTGCCTCCTCTCTCTTGTCCCTACCTGGCTGCCTCCCTCTCTCTCATTCCCTCTCTGGCTGCCTCCCTGCCTCTCTCTCTGGCTGCCTCCTCTCTCTCGTTCCCTCCCTGGCTGCCTCCCTCTCTCTTGTCCCCTACCTGGCTGCCCCCTCTCTCTCGTTCCCTGGCTGCCTCCTCTCTCTCGTTCCCTCCCCTGGCTGCCTCCCTCTCTGCATCCCTCTCTGGCTGCTCCCTCTCATTCCCTCTCTGGCTGCATCCCTCTCTCTCGTTCCCTCCCTGGCTTCCCTCTCTGTCCCCTACCTGGCTGCCTCCCTCTCTCTCTCCCTCTCTCTCGTTCCTCCTGGCTGCCTCCCTCTCTCTCATTCCCTCTCTGGCTGCCTCCCTCTCTCTCGTTCCCTCCCTGCCTCCCTCTCTCTCGTTCCCTCCCTGGCTGCCTCCCTCTCTCTCTCTCTGGCTGCCTCCCTCTCTCTCGGCTGCCTCCTCTCTCTCGTTCCCTCTCTCTCATTCCCTCTCTGGCTGCCTCCCTCTCTCTCGTTCCCTCTCTGGCTGCTGCCTCCCTCTCTCTCATTCCCTCCTTGGCTGCCTTCCTCTCTGGGCTGCCTCCCTCTCTCTCGTTCCCTCTCTGCCTCCCTCTCTCTTGTCCCTACCTGGCTGCCTCCCTCTCTCTCATTCCCTCCTCTGGCTCCCTCTCTGGCTGCCTCCCTCTCTCTTGTTCCCTCCTGGCTGCCTTCCTCTCTCTCGTTCCCTCTCTGGCTGCCTCCCTCTCTCTCGTTCCCTCCTCTGCCTCCCTCTCTCTCATTCCCTCCCTGGCTGCCTTCCTCTCTCTCGTTCCCTCTCTGGCTGCCTCCCTCTCTCTCGTTCCCTCTCTGGCTGCCTCCCTCTCTCTCGTTCCCTCTCTGGCTGCCTTCCTCTCTCTCGTTCCCTCTCTGGCTGCCTTCCTCTCTCTCGTTCCCTCTCTGGCTGCCTCCCTCTCTCTCGTTCCCTCCCTGGCTGCCTTCCTCTCTACTCCCTGGCTGCCTCCCTCTCTCTCGTTCCCTCCCTGGCTGCCTCCCTCTCTCTCGTTCCCTCCCTGCCTTCCTCTCTTTTCCCTGGCTGTCAGCGTCTCCTCCCTTACTCCAGCCTTTCTTTATATGCTTTACGTCCCTCCTTTCTTTTTAATCTCTCCCTCTCTTTCACGCCTTCTATCGCAGTTCTCTCCTGACTGTTTAGCATGTTCATTGAAAAGCACACAGTCACAGAGAGAGAGACGATGACACTGTGGAGGGAGGCTGCAAGGGTATGTAGATGAGTGCAGACAAGACAGGACAGGACATGCAGTGTTCAACACCATGACTGTGTTGGGTTCCATTACTCTGTCCATCTCACAGCTAGCCTGCAGCCTGTTCAGAGGCATCACCTCATATACATCCCCCTCTCTACTCAGATGGACTGGAGGAGGAGGAGGAAGATACAAGCAGGGTGGGTATTAATGAGGAAGATGAGAGAGAGGAAGAAGAGGAGGAAGAGAATGATGACGAGGTGGGTATTAATGTGGAAATAAGTGGAAGAGGCTGCATGGTGAGATGGACATAAGGAGGAAGAGGAGAAAAATTAGGGAGAGGATGAGGTATAAGTAGGCATTCTTGGCATGGTATTAATGAGGAAGAGGAGGAGTGAGTACGCAGGATGTGTGGGATGGGTATTAATGAGGAAGAGGAATGAGATGTTCCAGCCCACAGCTCCTCTCCTCCTCTTTTCCTCTTCTCTTCTCCTGACAGCCCATCAGTTACCCCTCCTGACTCTTCCTTAATCACCCTGAAATATGCCCTCTCAACCGCTACAGCCCTGCTCGCCACTGCACGCGCGCACACACACACACACACACACACACACACACACACACACACACACACACACACACACACACACACACACACACACACACACACACACACACACACACACACACACACACACACACACACACACACACACACACACACACACACACACACACTGCTATCTTTTAACTCAAGCTGAACAAACCCCTCTCTCAAAGTACTGGCCATGCGAGGAGCGTTCAGTGTGGACCTAACTAACTAAACGAGTTGATGCAATAGAAAGTTAATCAATAATAGGGAGGTAATTATAGAAGTGGAGAATATTGGAAGCCTAATGGATCTGACTGTGAAATGAAGTAGGAATTAAGAGGCTTTTCATGGAGCAAAATGGCTGCCATGTCGTGCATCACCCAGGTGGATGATACAGAGTGGGGGTGGTAGAGTGAGTATGTGGAAACCATGCAAAGCAGTTGATTATCATCATTGTCATCAGGTGGTGGTTGTTATCATCATTACTTTCTCTTGTTCTTGTGAAAGTGTTTCTTGAACCAGGCAATAGTGTCATGTTTCAGAACTTCTGCTTACTCTGCCCATAGAAGATGGTGTCAATTTACCCTGTAGGGATTATGCATCAGCATCAAATGCCCCTCTAAAACAGCAGCCACTCATAATGATGACAGACTGCCTGGGTGTGACAGTATGTCCATGTCATCTCCTCTCCTCTTTGTGTATGGTGACTGATTGATCTTGTCAGACAAGCCTCTCCTATCCAGATACCGACACTGGGCAGGGGCTGGATGGATGGTGAGTGATATGGGGTTTGCTGTGTAGGGCCATGGGTTGACATGTTATGAGAGGAGACAGCTTGCTGAGCTCCATCCAAGACATGTCAGGCCTCCTCAGCTCACCTGCTTGCTCTCTCTCTCCCACTCTGCCTCTCCAGCCTATTGCTGTGACAAGGCTGCCCTCAAGTGGCCAGTAGGAGCATTACAGCTGTTCAGCTCACGCCCATTTGCTTGAGGCCAATCAGCCTTTGACATTTACTGCCTCGCTGGTGTTAAACCGATGGTGGTGACACACGATTGTCACAGTTTAGTATCATGATGGCATGTCAAGGAATAATTGAGTCACACATCCTCTCTTTGTCTGTTGTAATGATTCTATATTCACTATGCTTTCCCTTCTAGGCTGTCGTATGACGCATTTATACATGTAGCTAGATTATTCACAGATCACACACACACACACACCACACACACACACACACACACACACACGTCTCTGCAGGATCCTTGCCTTACCCTGGATATGAAAGAGTAAAAGATCACAGCAAAGCAGACAGAAGTACCCCTAGTCTAGTTGAACCTGAGTATGAGTGGACTGGGAATTGCCAGGGACCTCACACATTATATATTGTAAAAACAATCTGAGGATTCATTTTAAAAAACGTTTCACATGTTTCTACGAACTTTACGGGTACTATTTGGAATTTTCGTCTGCCCCCTCGTGACCACTCGAGCCTGTGGATTTCTGAACATAACACGCCAACCAAATGGAGGTATTTTGGATATAAAAATAATCTTTATGGAACAAAAGGAACATTTATTTTGTAACTGGGAGTCTCGTGAGTGCAAACATCCGAACATCATCAAAGGTAAGCGATTTATTTTATTGCTTTTCTGACTTTCGTGACCAATCTACTTTGCTGGTAGCTGTTTGTAATGTTTTGTCTGCTGAGAGAGATGTCCTTACATAAACGCTTGGTTTGCTTTTTCCGAAAAGCTTTTTTGAAATCTGATACTTCGGATGGATTAACAACAAGGTAAACTGTGTTTTGCTATATTGCACTTGTGATTTTATGAAAATTAAACATTTTTAGTAATTTAATTTGAATTTGGCACTCTGCAATTCAGTGGATGTTGACGGGATGGGTGCATCAAGAGGAAAAGGAAATCAGTCAATTTAAATAACTGAATTGGGCCCTAATCTATGGACTTCACATGACTGAGAATACAGATATGCATCTGTTGGTCACAGATACCTTTAATAAAAAATGAGGATTCTGGATCAAAAGGTAGGGTTGTGGATCAGAAAACCAGTCAGTATCTGGTGTGACCACCATGTCCCTCATGCAGCGCAACACAACTCCTTCATATAGAATTGATCAGGCTGTTGATTGTGGCCTGAGGAATGTTTTCCCACTCCTCTTCAATGGCGGTGTGAAGTTTCTGGATATTGGCGGGAAATGGAACAGGCTGTCGCACACATAAATCCACAGCATCCCAAACATGCTCAATGGATGACATGTCTGGTGAGTATGCAGACCATGGAAAAACTGGGACATGTTTCAGCTTCCAGGAATTGTGTACAGATCCTTGCGACATGGGGCCATGCATAATTACGCTGAAACACGAGGTGATGGCGGCGAATGAATGGCACGACAATGGGCCTCAGGATCTCGTCGCGGTATCTCTGTGCATTCAAATCGATAAAATGCAATTGTGTTCGTTGTCCATAGCTTATGCCTGCCTATACCGTAACCCCAACACCACCATGGGGCACTCTGTTCACAACGTTGCCATCAGCAAACCGCTCGCCCACACGATGCCATACAAGCTGTCTGCCTTCTGGCCGGTACAGTTGAAACGCAGGATTAATTTGTGTAGAGCACCCTTCTCCAGTGTGCCTGTGGCCATCGAAGGTGAGCATTTGCCCACTGAAGTCGGTTATGACGTTGAACTGCAGAGTCAGGGGAAGACCCTGGTGAGGACGGCGAGCATACAGTTTCTGACGGTTTGTGCAGAAATTCTTTGTTTCTGCACAACCACAGTTTCTTCAGCTGTCCGGGTGGCTGGTGACAGACAATCTTGCAGGTGAAGAAACCGGATGTGGAGGTCCTGGGCTGGACTGGTTACATATGGTCTAAGGTTGTGAGGCCGGTTGGACGTACTGCCAAATTCTCTAAAACAACGTTGGAGGCATCTTATTCTAGAGAAATTAACTTTAAATTATCTGGCAACAGTGTCATGTTTTGTCTTATATTGTCTTGTCATTTTGCTTTTCCTGCTGTTCGTTTTCCCCTGCTGGTCTTTTTTAGGTTCGTTCCCTTTTTCTCTCTCCCTCCCTCTCTCTCTTCTCTCTATCGTTCCGTTCCTGCTCCCAGCTGTTCCTATTCCCCTAATCAATCATTTAGTCTTTCCACACCTGTTCCCTATCTTTTCCCCTGATTAGAGTCCCTATTTCTCCCCTTGTTTTCCGTTTCTGTCCTGTCGGATCCTTGTATATTGTTCACCGTGCTGTGTCTTTGTATCGCCCTGTCGTGTCGTGTTTCCCTCAGATGCTGCGTGGTGAGCAGGTGTCTGAGTCTGCTACGGTCAAGTGCCTTCCCGAGGCAACCTACAGTTTATGATCGAGTCTCCAGTCTGTTCTCGTCATTACGAGTGGAATTGTTTTTTATGCTTTATTTACCGCTCCGATTTGTCTAGGAGTATTGCATATTTCCTTTACTGGATTAAAGACTCTGTTTTCGCCAAGTCGCTTTTGGGTCCTCATTCACCTGCATAACAGAAGGATCCGACCAAAGAATGGACCCAGCGACTACAGACGCTCGTAACACTGCCGTCGAGATCCAAGGAGCCATGCTCGGCAGACACGAGCAGGAATTGTCTGCTGCTCGTCATGCCGTGGAGAACCTGGCCGCTCAGGTTTCCGACCTCTCTGGACAGTTCCAGAGTCTTCGTCTCGTGCCACCTGTTACTTCCTGGTCTGCCGAGCCTCCGGAACCTAGGGTTAATAACCCACCTTGTTACTCCGGGCAGCCCACGGAGTGCCGCTCCTTTCTCACCCAGTGTGATATTGTGTTCTCTCTCCAACCCAACACATACTCTAGAGAGAGAGCTCGGGTTGCTTACGTCATATCACTCCTTACTGGCCGGGCTCGAGAGTGGGGCACAGCTATCTGGGAGGCAAGGGCTGATTGTTCTAACAATTACCAGAACTTTAAAGAGGAGATGATTCGGGTTTTTGACCGTTCAGTTTTTGGTAGGGAGGCTTCTAGGGCCCTGGCTTCCCTATGCCAAGGTGATCGATCCATAACGGATTACTCTATAGAGTTTCGCACTCTTGCTGCCTCTAGTGACTGGAACGAGCCGGCGCTGCTCGCTCGTTTTCTGGAGGGACTCCACGCAGTGGTTAAAGATGAGATTCTCTCCCGGGAGGTTCCTTCCAGTGTGGACTCTTTGATTGCTCTCGCCATCCGCATAGAACGACGGGTAGATCTTCGTCACCAAGCTCGTGGAAGAGAGCTCGCATCAACGGTGTTTCCCTGCTCCGCATCGCAACCATCTCCCTCCTCTGGCTCAGAGACTGAGCCCATGCAGCTGGGAGGTATTCGCATCTCGACTAAGGAGAGGGAACGGAGGATCACCAACCGCCTGTGCCTCTATTGCGGACTTGCTGGACATTTTGTCAATTCATGTCCAGTAAAAGCCAGAGCTCATCAGTAAGCGGAGGGCTACTGGTGAGCGCTACTACTCAGGTCTCTCCATCTAGATCCTGTACTACTATGTCGGTCCATCTACGCTGGACCGGTTCGGGTGCTACATGCAGTGCCTTGATAGACTCTGGGGCTGAGGGTTGTTTCATGGACGAAGCATGGGCTCGGAAACATGACATTCCTTTCAGACAGTTAGACAAGCCTACGCCCATGTTCGCCTTAGATGGTAGTCATCTTCCCAGTATCAGATTTGAGACACTACCTCTAACCCTCACAGTATCTGGTAACCACAGTGAGACTATTTCATTTTTGATTTTTCGTTCACCTTTTACACCTGTTGTTTTGGGTCATCCCTGGCTAGTATGTCATAATCCTTCTATTAATTGGTCTAGTAATTCTATCCTATCCTGGAACGTTTCTTGTCATGTGAAGTGTTTAATGTCTGCCATCCCTCCCGTTTCTTCTGTCCCCACTTCTCAGGAGGAACCTGGCGATTTGACAGGAGTGCCGGAGGAGTATCATGATCTGCGCACGGTCTTCAGTCGGTCCCGAGCCAACTCCCTTCCTCCTCACCGGTCGTATGATTGTAGTATTGATCTCCTTCCGGGGACCACTCCTCCTCGGGGTAGACTATACTCTCTGTCGGCTCCCGAACGTAAAGCTCTCGAGGATTATTTGTCTGTGTCTCTTGACGCCGGTACCATAGTGCCTTCTTCCTCTCCGGCCGGGGCGGGGTTTTTTTTTGTTAAGAAAAAGGACGGTACTCTGCGCCCCTGCGTGGATTATCGAGGGCTGAATGACATAACGGTTAAGAATCGTTATCCGCTTCCCCTTATGTCATCAGCCTTCGAGATTCTGCAGGGAGCCAGGTGCTTTACTAAGTTGGACCTTCGTAACGCTTACCATCTCGTGCTCATCAGAGAGGGGGACGAGTGGAAAACGGCGTTTAACACTCCGTTAGGGCATTTTGAGTACCGGGTTCTGCCGTTTGGTTTCGCCAATGCGCCAGCTGTTTTTCAGGCATTAGTGAATGATGTCCTGAGAGACATGCTGAACATCTTTGTTTTTGTCTACCTTGACGATATCCTGATTTTTTCACCGTCACTCGAGATTCATGTTCAGCACGTTCGACGTGTTCTCCAGCGCCTTTTAGAGAATTGTCTCTACGTGAAGGCTGAGAAGTGCTCTTTTCATGTCTCCTCCGCTACTTTTCTCGGTTCCGTTATTTCCGCTGAAGGCATTCAGATGGATTCCGCTAAGGTCCAAGCTGTCAGTGAGTGGCCCGTTCCAAGGTCACGTGTCGAGTTGCAGCGCTTTCTAGGTTTCGCTAATTTCTATCGGCGTTTCATTCATAATTTCGGTCAAGTTGCTGCCCCTCTCACAGCTCTTACTTCTGTCAAGACGTGTTTTAAGTGGTCCGGTTCCGCCCAGGGAGCTTTTGATCTTCTAAAAGAACGTTTTACGTCCGCTCCTATCCTCGTTACTCCTGACGTCACTAGACAATTCATTGTCGAGGTTGACGCTTCAGAGGTAGGCGTGGGAGCCATTCTATCCCAGCGCTTCCAGTCTGACGATAAGGTTCATCCTTGCGCTTATTTTTCTCATCGCCTGTCGCCATCTGAACGCAACTATGATGTGGGTAACCGCGAACTGCTCGCCATCCGCTTAGCCCTAGGCGAATGGCGACAGTGGTTGGAGGGGGCGACCGTTCCTTTTGTCGTTTGGACAGACCATAAGAACCTTGAGTACATCCGTTCTGCCAAACGACTTAATGCTCGTCAAGCTCGTTGGGCGTTGTTTTTCGCTCGTTTCGAGTTTGTGATTTCTTACTGTCCGGGTAGCAAGAACACCAAGCCTGATGCCTTATCCCGTCTTTTTAGTTCTTCTGTAGCTTCTACTGATCCCGAGGGGATTCTTCCTAATGGGCGTGTTGTCGGGTTGACAGTCTGGGGAATTGAAAGACAGGTTAAGCAAGCACTCACACACACTGCGTCGCCGCGCGCTTGTCCTAGTAACCTTCTTTTCGTTCCTGTTTCTACTCGTCTGGCTGTTCTTCAGTGGGCTCACTCTGCCAAGTTAGCTGGTCATCCCGGTGTTCGAGGCACTCTTGCTTCTATTCGCCAGCGCTTTTGGTGGCCGACTCAGGAGCGTGACACGCGCCGTTTCGTGGCTGCTTGTTCGGACTGCGCGCAGACTAAGTCAGGTAACTCTCCTCCTGCCGGTCGTCTCAGACCGCTTCCCATTCCTTCTCGACCATGGTCTCACATCGCCCTAGACTTCATTACCGGTCTGCCTTTGTCTGCGGGGAAGACTGTGATTCTTACGGTTGTCGATAGGTTCTCTAAGGCGGCACATTTCATCCCCCTCGCTAAACTTCCTTCCGCTAAGGAGACGGCACAAATCATCATCGAGAATGTGTTCAGAATTCATGGCCTCCCGTTAGACGCCGTTTCAGACAGAGGCCCGCAATTCACGTCACAGTTTTGGAGGGAGTTCTGTCGTTTGATTGGTGCGTCCGTCAGTCTCTCTTCCGGGTTTCATCCCCAGTCTAACGGTCAAGCAGAGAGGGCCAATCAGACGATTGGTCGCATACTACGCAGCCTTTCTTTCAGAAACCCTGCGTCTTGGGCAGAACAGCTCCCTGGGCAGAATACGCTCACAACTCGCTTCCTTCGTCTGCTACCGGGTTATCTCCGTTTCAGAGTAGTCTGGGTTACCAGCCTCCTCTGTTCTCATCCCAGCTTGCCGAGTCCAGCGTTCCCTCCGCTCAAGCGTTTGTCCAACGTTGTGAGCGCACCTGGAGGAGGGTGAGGTCTGCACTTTGCCGTTACAGGGCACAGACTGTGAGAGCCGCCAATAAACGTAGGATTAAGAGTCCAAGGTATTGTTGCGGCCAGAGAGTGTGGCTTTCCACTCGCAACCTTCCTCTTATGACAGCTTCTCGTAAGTTGACTCCGCGGTTCATTGGTCCGTTCCGTGTCTCCCAGGTCGTCAATCCTGTCGCTGTGCGACTGCTTCTTCCGCGACATCTTCGTCACGTCCATCCTGTCTTCCATGTCTCCTGTGTCAAGCCCTTTCTTCGCACCCCCGTTCGTCTTCCCTCCCCCCCTCCCGTCCTTGTCGAGAGCGCACCTATTTACAAGGTACGTAGGATCATGGACATGCGTTCTCGGGGACGGGGTCACCAATACTTAGTGGATTGGGAGGGTTACGGTCCTGAGGAGAGGAGTTGGGTTCCGTCTCGGGACGTGCTGGACCGTTCACTGATTGATGATTTCCTCCGTTGCCGCCAGGATTCCTCCTCGAGTGCGCCAGGAGGCGCTCGGTGAGTGGGGGGGGGTACTGTCATGTTTTGTCTTATATTGTCTTGTCATTTTGCTTTTCCTGCTGTTCGTTTTCCCCCTGCTGGTCTTTTTAGGTTCGTTCCCTTTTTTCTCTCTCCCTCCCTCTCTCTCTTCTCTCTATCGTTCCGTTCCTGCTCCCAGCTGTTCCTATTCCCCTAATCAATCATTTAGTCTTTCCACACCTGTTCCCTATCTTTTCCCCTGATTAGAGTCCCTATTTCTCCCCTTGTTTTCCGTTTCTGTCCTGTCGGATCCTTGTATATTGTTCACCGTGCTGTGTCTTTGTATCGCCCTGTCGTGTCGTGTTTCCCTCAGATGCTGCGTGGTGAGCAGGTGTCTGAGTCTGCTACGGTCAAGTGCCTTCCCGAGGCAACCTACAGTTTATGATCGAGTCTCCAGTCTGTTCTCGTCATTACGAGTGGAATTGTTTTTTATGCTTTATTTACCGCTCCGATTTGTCTAGGAGTATTGCATATTTCCTTTACTGGATTAAAGACTCTGTTTTCGCCAAGTCGCTTTTGGGTCCTCATTCACCTGCATAACAAACAGCTCTGGTGGACATTGCTTTTGTTGAGCGATGGGTAACGATGCTTCGTGGGTGACTGTTGTTGATGTGTGCAGAAGGTCCCTGGTTCTCGCCCGGGTATGGGCGAGGGGACGGACGTAAAGTTATTCTGTTACATTGGCAAAGGAGAAATGTTCTCTAACAGCAATGTAAACAAGTTTGTGCATATAATTTGAGAGAAATAAGCTTTTTGTGCTTGTCTAAACATTTGGGGATCTTTTATTTCAGCTCATGAAACATGGGACCAACGCTTTTACATGTTGCGTTTATATTTTTGTTCAGTATAATTCCTTCTCTCCTCCTCTCACCTTTTCCTTTCGCTTGTGGACTTCAGTGCACAATACAACAGCTGTTTGTGAACAACTTGACAAGCCAAACTTTCCTATCATAACCGCAACACACAGCCTTCATCGTTGCCACCATATTAATGTCATAGTCAACATAGCTACTAGAACTAACACATTAGTAAACCCGCTACAATCATACAGTACAGCAAGCAGTTTAGCAGTTAAACTGGCGGGCCCCGGTGGCAGGTTTTAGAAGAGTTCCATTGTTGGAAAGCCATAGCCAGCTAGCTAACAAAGCAACCCTCTGTTTGAACCGTGTGTTTGAGTAGGCTTAACTAGATAGTTACATTCGCTAGCCAAGTAAGTGAAAGTGAAAGTGAAAAAATATATACTATGAAATAAGGCTCTCCCTCTCTTGCTTCTCCTGTTCAACTATTGTCTTTCTCTGTCTTTGAGTGAACTACATTTTATGGATTGCAGTGCTAGCTAGCTGTAGCTTATGCTTTCAGTTCTAGATTAATTCTCTGATCCTTTGATTAGGTGGACAACATATCAGTTCATGCTGAAGAGCTCTGATAGGTTGAAGGATGTCCTCCGGAAGTTATCATAATTACTGTGTAAGTCTATGGAAGGGGGTGAGAACCATGAGCCTCCTAAGTTTTGTATTGAAGTCAATGTACCCAGAGGAGGACAGGAGCTAACTGTCCTCTGGCTACACCATGGTGCTACCATACAGAGTGCTGCTGAGGCTACCGTAGACCTTCATTACTAATCAATTATTTGGTGACGTGAATATAATTAATATATTTTTATCAAAACAGTTACACTTTTCTGATATTCACTGAGGAGGATGGTCATCCCCTTCCTCCTCTGAGGAGCCTCCATTGGCTGCAGAGAGAAAAGAGAGAGCATGATAAAATGAGTTTATCAATAACGTAAATAAAAGTGCTGAAAACATGTTGGCTCACTATTTGAAAATAGTTTTGGGGTTAAGTATTGTGTGTAATACAGCATGTGTAAGCAACACATCATACATGTGTTAGTGTCCATGGCCACCGGATGGCAGCAAAAGGTTTAAAGAGATGATTTAAATAAAGAGACAAATGTATCACTGACAACCATACAATACAGTATCTCACCTTGTGATACTAGTACATGTTTCTACAGAACGGATCTACCGAATCACTACTGATCTCTAGTTTGTAAGACAGATATGCAAGATGAACTAGACACAGTTTTGGGGGAAGCAAGATTTACTGGGAACATAATAACATTTGCCATATCTATTAGAGGAGAATCAATGTATTTCAGTAAACCCACTGTCAGACTAAAGTTTGCACTAGTATGATCCGACAAGCTTTAACTAATTATTGTCTCACGTCTGGACTACTGCAACTCGCTGTTGGCTGGGCTGCCCGCTTGTGCCATCGAACCCTTGCGACTTATATAGTAGAACTCCACAGCCCGCCTGGTGTTCAACCTTCCCAAGTTCTCCCATGTCACCCCACTCCTCCACACACTCCACTGGATTCCAGTCAAAGCTCGCATCCTCTACAAGACCATGGTACTTGCCTACGGAGCAGCAAGAGGAACTGCCCCTCCCTACCTTCAGGCTATGCTACACCCCAACCCGAGTAGCCTGATTCTGCCACCTCTTGTCTCTTGGACAGTTCCCGCTCAGCCCAGTCTAAGCTCTTCTCTTTCCTGGCACACCAATGGTGGAACCAGCTTCATCCTGAGAGTCCCTGCCCATCTTCCAAAAACATAAAACATCTGATACTCTACCTCTTCAAAGAGTATATTAAACAATCACACAACCCCCCCCAGAAAAAATGCCTTTTGTAAACTAACACTTGCACCCGACAGCCCATCCCACCCATCTCTACTGTTAGCTACTTGATTGAGTACAAATGTACTATGACTGTGACATGTGGTTGTCCCACCAAGCTATCTTAACATGAATGTATCTTAACATGAATGTATCTTAGTGTAGCCGATGTGAAATGGCTAGCTAGTTAGCGGTGGTGAGCGCTAGTGGCGTTTCAATCGATGACGTCACTTGCTTTGAGACCTTGAAGTAGTGGTTCCCCTTGCTCTGCAAAAGAGCCGCGGCTTTTGTGGAGCGATGGGTAACGATGCTTCGAGGGTGACTGTTGACGTGTGCAGAGCGTCCCTGGTTCGCGCCCAGGTCGTGGCGAGGGGGCGGACGTAAAAGTCTATACTGTGACATTAACATGAATGTATCTCAACATGAATGTATCTCAACATGAATGTATCTCAACATGAATGTATCTCAACATGAATGTATCTCAACATGAATGTATCTCAACATGAATGTATCTCAACATGAATGTATCTCAACATGAATGTATCTCAACATGAATGTATCTCAACATGAATGTATCTCAACATGAATGTATCTCAACATGAATGTATCTCAACATGAATGTATCTCAACATGAATGTATCTCAACATGAATGTATCTCAACATGAATGTATCTCAACATGAATGCACTAACTGTCAGTTGCTCTGGATAAAAAAGTCTGCTAAATGACTAAAATGTCAAATGTAATGGAAAGCCATTCTGACATTTTACCTCCTTCTCCCTTTCTTTCTCTCAATTTCTCTACTCTTCTCCCTTTCTCTCCATTTCTCTACTCTCATTCTCCTTTTCTCTCTATTTCTCTACTCTCCTCCCTTTCTCTACTCTCCTTCTCCCTTTCTCTCAATTTCTCTACTCTCCTCCCTTTCTCTCCATTTCTCTACTCTCATTCTCCTTTTCTCTCTATTTCTCTACTCTCCTTTCTTTCTCTACGCTCCTTCTCCTTTTCTCTCTTTCTCTACTCTCCTCCATCTATCCATTTCTCTACGCTCCTTCTCCTTTTCTCTCTTTCTCTACTCTCCTCCCTTTCTCTCCATTTCTCTACTCTCATTCTCCTTTTCTCTCTTTCTCTACTCTCCTCCATTTCTCTCCATTTCTCTATGCTCCTTCTCCTTTTCTCTCTTTCTCTACTCTCCTCCATCTATCCATTTCTCTATGCTCCTTCTCCTTTTCTCTCTTTCTCTACTCTCCTCCCTTTCTCTCCATTTCTCTATGCTCCTTCTCCTTTTCTCTCTTTCTCTACTCTCCTCCCTTTCTCTCCATTTCTCTCTGCCCCTTCTCCTTTTCTCTCTTTCTCTACTCTCCTCCATTTCTCTATGCTCCTTCTCCTTTTCTCTCTTTCTCTACTCTCCTCCATTTCTCTATGCTCCTTCTCCTTTTCTCTCTTTCTCTACTCTCCTCCCTTTCTCTCCATTTCTCTATGCTCCTCCTTTTCTCTCTTTCTCTACTCTCCTCCCTTTCTCTCCATTTCTCTATGCTCCTTCTCCTTTTCTCTCTTTCTCTACTCTCCTCCCTTTCTCTCCATTTCTCTCTGCTCCTTCTCCTTTTCTCTCTTTCTCTACTCTCCTCCATTTCTCTATGCTCCTTCTCCTTTTCTCTCTTTCTCTACTCTCCTCCATTTCTCTATGCTCCTTCTCCTTTTCTCTCTCTCTACTCTCCTCCATTTCTCTCTGCTCCTTCTCCTTTTCTCTCTTTCTCTACTCTCCTCCATTTCTCTATGCTCCTTCTCCTTTTCTCTCTTTCTCTACTCTCCTCCATTTCTCTATGCTCCTTCTCCTTTTCTCTCTTTCTCTACTCTCCTCCATTTCTCTATGCTCCTTCTCCTTTTCTCTCTTTCTCTACTCTCCTCCCTTTCTCTCCATTTCTCTATGCTCCTTCTCCTTTTCTCTCTTTCTCTACTCTCCTCCATTTCTCTATGCTCCTCCTTTTCTCTCTTTCTCTACTCTCCTCCCTTTCTCTCCATTTCTCTATGCTCCTTCTCCTTCTCTCTCTTTCTCTACTCTCCTCCCTTTCTCTCCATTTCTCTACTCTCCTTCTCCTTTTCTCTCTTTCTCTACTCTCCTCCATTTCTCTTCATTTCTCTATGCTCCTTCTCCTTCTCTCTCTACTCTCCTCCATTTCTCTACGCTCCTTCTCCTTTCCTCTCTTTCTCTACTCTCCTCCATTTCTTTACTCTCCTTCTCTCTATCTCTCGTCTTTCTCTATATTTTTCCCAGACTTTATTTTTCTCTACTGACCTTCTTTCGCTCTCTCCTTCTCTCGCTCTCGCTCTCTCGTTCCCTCCCCCCTTGCCTGGCTACCCAAACTTCTTGCTAGGCCAAACGCCACGCCCACTGACAGTTTCTTCTCCACAATGAGTCTGGATCTGAGTACCTACCTTACAATTTCTAGAACGCAAACACATTCTAACCATTCTGATTGGTCCCATAAACCGATGGATTGGGTCAGAGCCAGAACACACGTGGGTAAAGCGATGTTTGAAAAATCTGTCATTGGCTGTGATACTCTGATTGGTAAGAGATGATCCAATTGCTGATGACATTGGTTTGTACAGCACCCATGATTTTGACGTCAGCACAAACGGCTTCAACCATGGCAGTCTCAGACTGAAGGACAGTATGTAGCAAACACAGAGCAGAGGAATAACTCAATTTGAGTCGTCAGGCAATCCCCCCTCTCGCTCACTCTCTCCCTTCCTGTCTCTCTCTGCCCTGTGGCCATGGTGAAATGGCATCACATCTCTGCATTCTACTTGTGTCCTGTAGGCCTCTCATTCCTTCTATTTCTGTCCAGAGCTCTTAAACACTCATTAATGATATTAACCATATTCTCTCACATCCACAAATACATGTCTGCATACATACTGTACATATCACTACAGCCAACTCACGTCTTTTGATGTCTTCCCACATGCAACAAGACCAAATAGGATGATACACATCTAATGAAAAATTCCATTGTAGTCGTTGCCCATGGCGATTTTCTATAAAGAGCATTTTTAATCAGTTCCTACTGTGAGAATGTCCACCGACAACAAGAAATGGCAGTCTCTGTGTATCGCCCATGGAGGGCAGCAAAGCACTGCTGAGCCCCGAGCTATAAACTGTCTGAGACAACAACACTCAACACTGCCTCGCTGCGGATTAGACTGCAGACAACTGCATCGACCACACGTATTGACACATGCACCATGAACACAGCTTCTGTCCAGCTCCACTCTCTGTCAGTCATAGCTTGAATATCACCTCACACTTTTGTTGAAACAAACTCAATCCAAGCAACAGTACTAGATACCAAGGCCTTGTCCAAAATGGTATCCTATTCCCCATGGGCCCTGCTCAAAAGTAATAGGGTGCCATTTGGCCACATCCCAAGACTCATTACCACAGCTAACAGCTGCAGTATAGCTACGAGCTAGTCCTACTGTATAAGATATGAATGGTTTCATTCTAAGAATACTGTCTATTTATTATGAGTCATAATGCATTCGATGAGATCACAGCCATGGAGGTCCACTTGCCTTCCTAGGAATTCACGATCAGCATCAGTCCAAACTAAGCATGATCTCATTTCCATGGCAATGGTTTCAAATGGCATGAATATAGCCAAAGTTCAGAGAGGATGGCATGCTTGGTGAGTTAAGACGGAGTGGATAGTGAACTATCCCTATGGGGTTAACAACCATGGCATTTAAAACCACACAGGGACCACAAGGGGACCATGCTTACATGCATCATGCATTGACCCCTGCAACCACATCATATTGAACTCATTCAATAATGCAAGCAGCGAAGGAAGTGCAGTCATGTCACACGTAGGACCGCAAAGCATCAACTGATATGATATGACAAGACATTGTATGCAGCTGACATGTAGACCATACATTTAACATGTATGTATGCATGTATGTATGTACGTACGTACAGTGGGGAGAACAAGTATTTGATACACTGCCAATTTTGCAGGTTTTCCTACTTACAAAGCATGTAGAGTTCTGTAATGTTTATCATAGGTACACTTTAACTGTGAAAGACGGAATCTAAAACAAAAATCCAGAAAATCACATTGTATGATTTTTAAGTAATTAATTAGCATTTTATTGCATGACATAAGTATTTGATCACCTACCAACCAGTAAGAATTCCGGCTCTCACAGACCCTCCTGTTCTCCACTCATTACCTGTATTAACTGAACCTGTTTGAACTCGTTACCTGTATAAAAGACACCTGTCCACACGCTCAATCAAACAGACTCCAACCTCTCCACAATGGCCAAGACCAGAGAACTGTGTAAGGACATCAGTGATAAAATTGTAGACCTGCACAAGGCTGGGATGGGCTACAGGACAATAGGCAAGCAGCTTGGTGAGAAGGCAACAACTGTCTGTGCAATTATTAGAAAATGGAAGAAGTTCAAGATGACGGTCAACCACCCTCAGTCTGGGGCTCCATGCAAGATCTCACCTCGTGGGGCATCAATTTTTAAATTTTTTACCTTTATTTAACTAGGCAAGTCTGTTAAGAACAAATTCTTATTTTCAATGACGGCCTAGGAACAGTGGGTTAACTGCCTGTTCAGGGGCAGAACAACAGATTTGTACCTTGTCAGCTCGGGGGTTTGAATTTGCAACCTTCCGGTTACTAGTCTAACCACTAGGCTACCCTGCCGCCCCTGATTACGAGGAAGTGTGAGGAAGGTGAGGAAGGTGAGGGATCAGCCCAGAACTACACGGCAGGACCTGGTCAATGACCTGAAGAGAGCTGTCTGTGTGTCCGTGTGTCTGCGCACTAGAGGAGGAGCTATAGAAGAATGGCTGGAACGGACTGAATGGAACAGAGTCAAATGTGGTTTCCATATTTTTGATGTGCGTGATAATGTTCAATTTAGTCCATTCCAGCCATTAAAATGAGCCCGGCCTCCTATAGATCATCCCACCAGCCTCCTCTGATGCACATCAAATCAAATCAAATTTTATTTGTCACATACACATGGTTAGCAGATGTTAATGCGAGTGTAGCGAAATGCTTGTGCTTCTAGTTCCGACAATGCAGTGATAACCAACAAGTAATCTAACTAACAATTCCAAAACTACTGTCTTATACACAGTGTAAGGGGATAAGGAACATGTACATAAGGATATATGAATGAGTGATGGTACAGAGCAGCATACAGTAGATGGTATCGAGTACAGTATATACATATGAGATGAGTGTGTAGACAAAGTAAACAAAGTGGCATAGTTAAAGTGGCTAGTGATACATGTGTTACATAAGGATGCAGTCGATGATGTAGAGTACAGTATATACATATGCATATGAGATGAATAATGTAGGGTAAGTAACATTATATAAGGTAGCATTGCATGCGTGTCTGTGCCTCTCCATTGAGCTGTGAAGTATGTATCCTGTAATCATTGTTGCCACAGTGGCGTGTGAAGGAGAGAGCTGGCCAATACAAGCATACATCACCACAATAGATTCTCTGTATCTGTATATAGGCCTACCGCAGACAGAGTAGACTGAGGTGGGTTGTGGGAGAACTGAAGTCATCAGTAAATGTGTCTGAATCCTCTAATTGACTATGACAGATTTGTATTGCTGTTTGTTGATGACTGCTTCTACTGACCCGTGTGGGGTAGGATTCACATGATAGGCTTATAACTCGGTTACTATTAGTGGGAATTTTCAGTGGGGGTCTGGCTGACTGTTAAAGCGCTAAATGGCTGACAAGCAGCAGGGAACTCACACGCGTCAGACCCTGCTTCAGTATCAGCCAGAGAAAAGCTATGACGAAACGTCATGAAAAGAGATGCAATCATGGCAATGCAATCAGCCGCCATGTATCCTGCTTCACTTGCTACAGTGGCACTGCTCGTCATCCTGTATAAGCTACCTACTTATGCCCCGTGTCCATTGGAGCAGGCTCAATGCAACCACTTACTGTAGCAGCTAATGTCCCTGCCTGCATGTATCCATCCCACACACAATTACCAGGATCACCTCCCTATTCACTGCACCTCCATGACCCAATTACCATCCAGCCATCAGCCCGGGACACGGAACCACAGAACACTCGTTGCGGCGCATCAGAACAGGGAGAAAAGCCAGTGCCATGTGCTGACCTTTCCCTGCATCCAGCTAATCAAACACGGACTCTGTGGCGGTCAGTCTGGGGAGTTGGGGGTGGGATATTCTAGTAAATGTAGTAATTACTGGCAGCGAATTGGGAGTCTTAAGCCTGACTGACTGTAAGGTAGCTGAGGCTGAAAAGAAAAGCTGATAATTGAGGCTGTCCCCCCATGGCCTCTCACTCTGCCTCATCAAAAACGCCCTTCACTCCCGCTCACCGCTTGTGGCGCGGGCGTTGTCACTGCTATCTCTCAGAATAATTGGCTTTCCCCATTCAAAGCCCCAACGATAGATCACTCCTTTCCTCTTTCAGGAGAGGCCCAGCTTGCTTCTCCGGTCCAAATGGTGTGACATTTTTAGACAATCCGCGATCTGAAGTGCATCGTCTCCTAATGTTTATAGACCTACAATACTCTCTCGATACTCTCAACCCACCTGTGTTGTTACAGAGAGGACTCTTCAAAGTATCTGTTCATTACTGATCTGTTTTTACCTGTCTTGTCTCCACCCACCTCCAGGTGTAGCCCATCTTCCTCATTATCCCCAGTGTATTTATACCTGTGTTCTCTGTCTGTTGCAAGTTCGTTTTGTCCGTCAAGCCTACCACCATTATTCTCCTTGCTCCTGTCTTTTTCTATACTTCCTGTTTTCCCGATTTTTTTTGTTTGTTTAACCATTCTGCCTGTCCTGACCCTGAGCCTGCCTGCCGTTCTGTACCTTGCCACATGGCCCTGGATTATTGACCTCTGCCTGCCCTGACACTGAGCCTGCCTGCCGTTCTGTACCTTGTCACATGGCCCTGGATTATTGACCTCTGCCTGCCCTAACCCTGAGACTGCCTGCCGTTCTGGACCTTGTCACATGGCCCTGGATTATTGACCTCTGCCTGCCCTGACCCTGAGACTGCCTGCCGTTCTGGACCTTGTCACATGGCCCTGGATTATTGACCTCTGCCTGCCCTGACCCTGAGACTGCCTGCCGTTCTGGACCTTGTCACATGGCCCTGGATTATTGACCTCTGCCTGCCCTGACCCTGAGCCTGCCTGCCGTTCTGGACCTTGTCACATGGCCCTGGATTATTGACCTCTGCCTGCCCTGACCCTGAGCCTGCCTGCCGTTCTGTACCTTGTCACATGGCCCTGGATTATTGACCTCTGCCTGCCCTGACCCTGAGACTGCCTGCCGTTCTGGACCTTGTCACATGGCCCTGGATTATTGACCTCTGCCTGCCCTGACCCTGAGCCTGCCTGCCGTTCTGGACCTTGTCACATGGCCCTGGATTATTGACCTCTGCCTGCCCTGACCCTGAGCCTGCCTGCCGTTCTGGACCTTGTCACATGGCCCTGGATTATTGACCTCTGCCTGCCCTGACCCTGAGACTGCCTGCCGTTCTGGACCTTGTCACATGGCCCTGGATTATTGACCTCTGCCTGCCCTGACCCTGAGCCTGCCTGCCGTTCTGTACCTTTCGGACTCTGATCTGCATTACTGACCTCTGCCTGCCCTTGACCTGTCGTTTTGGCTGCCCCCTGTTCTAGTAATAAACTCTTGTTACTTCAACACTGTCTGCATCTGGGTCTTCCCTAAAACGTGATAACGGAGGGTGATTGTACTGTAATGACTAGAAGCTTTCTTTCAGCAACCTTTTCATATTCAGAACATTTAATATAAAAGCCTGGAGATTATTTCAAAAGCCTACCACCGTGCCAGTCAGGCATCTCCTCAGACAGCTGGTGGGCCAACGGTTTCCTGTCTGTCTGTAGTACCTCATTCCCTCTCCACCTGAGGCAATGTTCACACATGTCAACCAAGAGCAAAGTGAAGGTATTGAAGTGAATAGCTAATCACTATGGGGCATTACACAGAGAAGGCAAAGAAAAGAGAAACACAGGGAGGGAGAGTGCAAGTATGGGTATCTGCAACCCAATATGGCAACCGGAGTATGGGTGAGTGGGTGTCTCGAAAGGAGTGGGTGTATGGGAAAGCAAATCAGCTAATTGGACAGATTTGATGCCACTCAAGACTGTTTTGCGTGGCTGATTGGGCTGCACTACAAGAAAATAGTACGCCAGTGGGAGCTACTTTTCTCTCTCATGATTTCATTTAAAGTAGGATAGTGTATAACTTTAGACCTTCCCCTGGCCCATACCCGGGCGCAAACCAGGGACCCTCTGCACACATCAACAATAGTCACCCACGAAGCATCGTTACTCATCGCTCCACAAAAGCCACGGCCCTTGCAGAGCAAAGGGGAACAACTATTTCAAGGTCTCAGAGCAAGTGACGTCACCGATTGAAACGCTATTTAGTGCGCACCACCGCTGACTAGATAGCCTAAACAAGAAATAACTAATATTGATAACCATCTAGATGTCACCTACTACTCAATGAGGGCATGAACTGCAACAACACCGGGACACAGTGCCCTTCGCTCCTGTTTAACAAGCACTACTGTCCGGCAACGGCATGGGAAGTAGCTACCGAGTAGCCAATATCAGGGTGATAGTCACAGAAAGCACACACATACAACACATGGGAAGTAGCTACCTAGTAGCCAATATCAGGGTGACAGTCACAGTGAGCACACACATACAACACATGGGAAGTAGCTACCGAGTAGCCAATATCAGGGTGATAGTCACAGTGAGCACACACATACAACACATGGGAAGTAGCTACCTAGTAGCCAATATCAGGGTGACAGTCACAGTGAGCACACACATACAACACATGGGAAGTAGCTACCTAGTAGCCAATATCAGGGTGACAGTCACAGTGAGCACACACATACAACACATAGGAAGTAGCTACCTAGTAGCCAATATCAGGGTGACAGTCACAGTGAGCACACACATACAACACATAGGAAGTAGCTACCTAGTAGCCAATATCAGGGTGATAGTCACAGTGAGCACACACATACAACACATAGGAAGTAGCTACCGAGTAGCCAATATCAGGGTGACAGTCACAGTGAGCACACACATACAACACATGGGAAGTAGCTACCTAGTAGCCAATATCAGGGTGACAGTCACAGTGAGCACACACATACAACACATAGGAAGTAGCTACCTAGTAGCCAATATCAGGGTGACAGTCACAGTGAGCACACACATACAACACATAGGAAGTAGCTACCTAGTAGCCAATATCAGGGTGATAGTCACAGTGAGCACACACATACAACACATGGGAAGTAGCTACCTAGTAGCCAATATCAGGGTGACAGTCACAGTGAGCACACACATACAACACATAGGAAGTAGCTACCTAGTAGCCAATATCAGGGTGATAGTCACAGTGAGCACACACATACAACACATGAAGCAACATCAATACTTTTAATCAAAATTATTTGCTGTAAAACTAAGTGAAATACGACTCAGTCTCATCCTCTGGCTTGAAAACAGAAACTCTTGTCTAAACTCTTACGGTACAGTCTCTCAATGTACGGCTCAATTAATCCGTCTAACTACAGAGTTTCTAAACTATACTCTTCTGTCTTTGGTCTGTGACTATGGGCTATGTAGTTCTGAGACTATGGGCTATGTAGCTCTGTGACTATGGGCTAAGTACTGTAGTTATGTCAGCAGCATACCACCCTGCATACCACTGCTGGCTTGCTTCTGTTGCTAAGCAGGGTTGGTCCTGGTCAGTTCCTGGATGGGAGACCAGATGCTGCTGGAAGTGGTGTTGGAGGGCTAGTAGGAGGCTCTCTTTCCTCTGGTCTAAATTTTTTTCCCAATGCCCCAGAGCAGTGATTGCCCTGTGTAGGGTGCCGTCTTTTGGATGGGACGTTAAACGGGTGTCCTGACTCTCTGAGGCCATTAAAGATCCCATGGCACTTATCGTAAGAGTAGGGGTGTTAACCCCGGTGTCCTGGCTAAATTCCCAATCTGGCCCTCAATCCATCATGGTCACCTAATAATCCCCAGTTTACAATTGGCTCATTAATCCCCCTCCTCTCCCCTGTAACTATTCCCCAGGTCGTTGCTGCAAATGAGAACGTGTTCTCAGTCAACTTACCTGGTAAAATAACGGATAAATAAATAAATAAAAATGTTACTATGGGCTATGTACTGTAGTTCTGTTACTATGGGCTATTTAGTTCAGTTACTATGGGCTATGTAGTTCAGTTACTATGGGATATGCAGTTCAGTTACTATGGGCTATGTACTGTAGTTCTGTTACTATGGGCTATTTAGTTCAGTTACTATGGGCTGTGTAGTTATGTTACTATGGGCTATGTAGTTCAGTTACTATGGGATATGCAGTTCAGTTACTATGGGATATGCAGCTCAGTTACTATGGGCTATGTAGTTCAGTTACTATGGGCTATGTACTGTAGTTCTGTTACTATGGGCTATGTACTGTAGTTCTGTTACTATGGGCTATGTAGTTCAGTTACTATGGGCTATGTAGTTCAGTTACTATGGGCTATGTAGTTCAGTTACTATGGGCTAAGTACTGTAGTTCTGTTATTATGGGATATATACTGTAGTTCTGTTACTATGGGCTATGTAGTTCAGTTACTATGGGCTATGTACTGTAGTTCTGTTACTATGGGCTATGTACTGTAGTTCTGTTACTATGGGCTATGTAGTTCAGTTACTATGAGCTATGTAGTTCAGTTACTATGGGCTATGTAGTTCAGTTACTATGGGCTAAGTACTGTAGTTCTGTTATTATGGGATATGCAGTTCAGTTACTATGGGCTATGTAGATCAGTTACTATGGGCCAAGCACTGTAGTTCTGTTACTATGAGCTATGTACTGTAGTTCTGTTACTATGGGCTATGTAGTTCAGTTACTATGGGCTTTGTAGTTCAGTTACTATGGGCTATGTACTGTAGTTCTGTTATTATGGGCTATGTAGTTCAGTTGCTATGGGCTAAGTACTGTAGTTCTGTTATTGTGGGCTATGTAGTTCTGTTACTATGGGCTATGTCGTTCAGTTACTATGGGCTATGTACTGTAGTTATGTTATTATGGGCTATGTAGTTCTGTTACTATGAGCTATGTAGTTCTGTTACTATGGGCTATGTATTGTAGCTGTTAATATGAGCTATGTAGTTCAGTTACTATGAGCTATGTAGTTCTGTTACTATGGGCTATGTATTGTAGCTCTTAATATGGGCTATGTAGTTATGTTACTATGAGCTATGTAGTTCTGTTACTATGGGCTATGTATTGTAGCTCTTAATATGGGCTATGTAGTTCAGTTACTATGGCCTATGTAGTTCAGTTACTATGGGCTATGTACAGTAGTTCTGTTACTATGGGCTATGTAGTTATGTTACTATGGACTATGTACTGTAATTATGTTACTATGGGCTATGTACTGTATCTCTTAATATGAGCTATGTAGTTCTGTTACTATGGGCTATGTATTGTAGCTGTTATTATGAGCTATGTAGTTCAGTTATTATGACCTATGTAGTTATGTTACTATGTGCTATGTATTGTAGCTCTTAATATGGGCTATGTAGTTCTGTTACTATGAGCTATGTACTTCTGTTACTATGGGCTATGTATTGTAGCTCTTAATATGGGCTATGTAGTTCTGTTACTATGGGCTATGTAGTTCAGTTACTATGTGCTATGTATTGTAGCTCTTAATATGGGCTATGTAGTTCTGTTACTATGAGCTATGTAGTTCTGTTACTATGTGCTATGTAGTTCAGTTACTATGGGCTATGTACTGTAGTTCTGTTACTATGGGCTATGTAGTTATGTTACTATGGACTATGTACTGTAATTATGTTACTATGGGCTATGTACTGTAGCTCTTAATATGGGCTATGTAGTTCTGTTACTATGGGCTATGTAGTTCTGTTACTATTGGCCATGTATTGTAGCTCTTAATATGGGCTATGTAGTTCTGTTACTATGGGCTATGTAGTTCTGTTACTATGTGCTATGTATTGTAGCTCTTAATATGGGCTATGTAGTTCTGTTACTATGAGCTATGTAGTTCTGTTACTATGGGCTATGTATTGTAGCTCTAAATATGGGCTATGTAGTTCAGTTACTATGGGCTATGTAGTTCAGTTACTATGGGCTATGTAGTTCAGTTACTATGGGCTGTGTAGTTATGTTACTATGGGCTATGTAGTTCAGTTACTATGGGAAATGCAGTTCAGTTACTATGGGATATGCAGCTCAGTTACTATGGGCTATGTAGTTCAGTTACTATGGGCTATGTACTGTAGTTCTGTTACTATGGGCTATTTAGTTCAGTTACTATGGGCTGTGTAGTTATGTTACTATGGGCTATGTAGTTCAGTTACTATGGGATATGCAGTTCAGTTACTATGGGATATGCAGCTCAGTTACTATGGGCTATGTAGTTCAGTTACTATGGGCTATGTACTGTAGTTCTGTTACTATGGGCTATGTACTGTAGTTCTGTTACTATGGGCTATGTAGTTCAGTTACTATGGGCTATGTAGTTCAGTTACTATGGGCTATGTAGTTCAGTTACTATGGGCTAAGTACTGTAGTTCTGTTATTATGGGATATATACTGTAGTTCTGTTACTATGGGCTATGTAGTTCAGTTACTATGGGCTATGTACTGTAGTTCTGTTACTATGGGCTATGTACTGTAGTTCTGTTACTATGGGCTATGTAGTTCAGTTACTATGAGCTATGTAGTTCAGTTACTATGGGCTATGTAGTTCAGTTACTATGGGCTAAGTACTGTAGTTCTGTTATTATGGGATATGCAGTTCAGTTACTATGGGCTATGTAGTTCAGTTACTATGGGCCAAGCACTGTAGTTCTGTTACTATGAGCTATGTACTGTAGTTCTGTTACTATGGGCTATGTAGTTCAGTTACTATGGGCTTTGTAGTTCAGTTACTATGGGCTATGTACTGTAGTTCTGTTATTATGGGCTATGTAGTTCAGTTGCTATGGGCTAAGTACTGTAGTTCTGTTATTGTGGGCTATGTAGTTCTGTTACTATGGGCTATGTCATTCAGTTACTATGGGCTATGTACTGTAGTTATGTTATTATGGGCTATGTAGTTCTGTTACTATGAGCTATGTAGTTCTGTTACTATGGGCTATGTATTGTAGCTGTTAATATGAGCTATGTAGTTCAGTTACTATGAGCTATGTAGTTCTGTTACTATGGGCTATGTATTGTAGCTCTTAATATTGGCTATGTAGTTATGTTACTATGAGCTATGTAGTTCTGTTACTATGGGCTATGTATTGTAGCTCTTAATATGAGCTATGTAGTTCAGTTACTATGGCCTATGTAGTTCAGTTACTATGGGCTATGTACAGTAGTTATGTTACTATGGGCTATGTAGTTATGTTACTATGGACTATGTACTGTAATTATGTTACTATGGGCTATGTACTGTATCTCTTAATATGGGCTATGTAATTCTGTTACTATGAGCTATGTAGTTCTGTTACTATGGGCTATGTATTGTAGCTGTTATTATGAGCTATGTAGTTCAGTTATTATGACCTATGTAGTTATGTTACTATGTGCTATGTATTGTAGCTCTTAATATGGGCTATGTAGTTCTGTTACTATGAGCTATGTACTTCTGTTACTATGGGCTATGTATTGTAGCTCTTAATATGGGCTATGTAGTTCTGTTACTATGGGCTATGTAGTTCAGTTACTATGTGCTATGTATTGTAGCTCTTAATATGGGCTATGTAGTTCTGTTACTATGAGCTATGTAGTTCTGTTACTATGTGCTATGTAGTTCAGTTACTATGGGCTATGTACTGTAGTTCTGTTACTATGGGCTATGTAGTTATGTTACTATGGACTATGTACTGTAATTATGTTACTATGGGCTATGTACTGTAGCTCTTAATATGGGCTATGTAGTTCTGTTACTATGGGCTATGTAGTTCTGTTACTATTGGCCATGTATTGTAGCTCTTAATATGGGCTATGTAGTTCTGTTACTATGGGCTATGTAGTTCTGTTACTATGTGCTATGTATTGTAGCTCTTAATATGGGCTATGTAGTTCTGTTACTATGAGCTATGTAGTTCTGTTACTATGGGCTATGTATTGTAGCTCTAAATATGGGCTATGTAGTTCAGTTACTATGGGCTATGTAGTTCAGTTACTATGGGCTATGTAGTTCAGTTACTATGGGCTATGTACTGTAGCTCTGTTACTATGGGCTACGTACTATAGTTCTGTGCTATATGGGCTATGTAGTTCTGTGACTATGTGCTATGTAGTTCTGTGACTATGGGCTATGTACTATAGTCCTGTGACTCTGGGCTACGTACTATAGTTCTGTGATATATGGGCTATGTATTTCTGTGACTATGGGCTATGTACTGTAGTTCTGTGACATACTGTATGGGCTTTGTAGTTGTGACTATGTGCTATGTACTGTAGTTCTGTAATATACTGTATGGGCTTTGTAGTTCTGTGACTACAGTTTAAGTAGGAAGTTTACATACACCTTAGCCAAATACATTCCTGACATTTAATCTTAGTAAACAAAATCCTGTTTTAGTCAGTTAGGATCACCACTTTATTTTAAGAATGTGAAATGTCAGAATAATAGTTGAGAGAATGTTTTATTTCTTTCATCACATTCCCAGTGGGTCAGAAGTTTACATACACTCAATTAGTATTGCCTTTAAATTGTTAATTTGTAAGTCGCTCTGGATAAGAGCGTCTGCTAAATGACTTAAATGTAATGTAAATGTTAAACTTGGGTCAAACGTTTTGGGTAGCCTTCCACAAGCTTCCCACAATAAGTTGGGTGAATTTTGACCCATTCCTCCTGACAGAGCTGGTGTAACTGAGTCGGGTTTGTAGGCCTCCTTGCTCACACACGCTTTTTCAGTTCTGCCCACAAATGTTCTATGGGATTGAGGTCAGGACCTTGTGATGGCCACTCCAATACTTTGACTTTGTTGTCCTTAAGCCATTTTGCCACAACTTTGGAAGTATCCTTGGGGTCATTGTCTATTTGGAAGACCCATTTGTAACCAAGCTTTAACTCCCTGACTGATGTCTTGTGAAGTGCACCAGTCCCTCCTGCAGCAAAAGCACCTCCACAACATGATGCTGCCACCCCTGTGCTTCATGGTTGGGATAGTGTTCTTCGGCTTGCAAGCCTCCCCCTTTTTCCTCCAAACATAACGATGGTCCTTATGGCCAAACAGTTCTATTTTTGTTTCTTCAGTCCAGAGGACATTTCTACAAAAAGTACGATCTTTGTCCCCATGTGCAGTTGCAAACCGTAGTCTGGATTTTCTATGGCGGTTTTGGAGCAGTGGCTTCTTTCTTGCTGAGCGGCCTTTCAGGTTATGTCGATATAGGAATTGTTTTACTGTGGATATAGATACTTTGTACCTGTTTCCTTCAGCATCTTCACAAGGTCCTTTGCTGTTGTTCTGGGATTGATTTGCACTTTTCGCACCAAAGTACGTTCATCTCTTGGAGACAGAATGCGTCTCCTTCCTGAGCATTATGATGGCTGCGTAGTCCCATGGTGTTTATACTTGTGTACTATTGTTTGTACAGATGAAATTGGAAATTGCTCCCATGGATGAACCATACTTGTGGAGATCTACAATTTATTTCTGAGGTCTTGGCTGATTTCTTTTGATTTTCCCATGATTTCAAGCAAAGAGGCACTGAGTTTGAAGGTAGGCCTTGAAATACACCCACAGGGAAACCTTCAATTGACTCAAATGATGTCAATTAGCCTATCAGAAGCTTCTAAAGTCATGACATAATTTTCTGGAATTTTCCAAGCTGTTAAAAGGCACAGTCAACTTAGTGTATGTTACAGACAGAAATAATCTGTCTGTAAACAATAGTTGGAATAATAACTTGTCGTGCACAAAGTAGATGTCCTAACCGACTTTCCAAAACTACAGTTGGTTAACAAGAAATTTGTGGTGTGGTTGAAAAACTAGTTTTAATGACCCCAACCTAAATGTATGTAAACTTCCGACTTCTACTGTCTATGCTATATCCTGTAGTTCTGTGACTATGGGCTGTGTAGTTCTGTTCTGTTACTGTATATCATGGTCCGGCAACATGTTTTTTTGGCCCCCCCAAAAAGTTTTTTGTAAAACATTTATATATTTTTTGGGGTACAAAAAAGACTAAAATCACCAGGAATTCAGCTAAAAATGTGTTTAATTTAGGAAATCTGTTCCCAATTATTCCCACTAATAAAAAAAGAGACTTGATCGTGTCTCAATATAATCAAGATATGAAATGAATGTTATTTTTAAATCTTTGGGCTCTTTGGGCTTTGTTGTGGTCAATTTGCAGTGTACAAATTATTAAATAGGTTCTGGCTCCCCGACCATCCATTTCGGACAAAATCGGCCTACATATTATTCTAGTTGCCTACCCCTGGGCTATGGGGATCTGTGACTATGGGATATGTAGTTATGTGAATATGGGCTATGTAGTTATGTGACTATAGGCTATGTACAGTAAGCTCCAGAAGTATTGGGACAGTGACACATTTTTTGGCTCTGTACTCCAGCACTTTGGATTTAAAATGATACAATGACTATGAGATTAAAGTGGAGACTGTCAGCTTCATTTGAGGGTTTTTCCATCCATATCAGGTGAAATTACAGCACTTCTTGTACTGTACATAGTCCCCCATTTTAGGAGACCAAAGCTATTGGAACAAATTCACTTATATGTGTATTAAAGTAGTAAAAAGTAAAGTATTTGGCCCCAAATTCATAGAGCGCAATGACTACATCAAACTTGTAACAAATCTGTTGGATGCATTTTCTGTCTGTTTTGGTTGTGTATCAGATTATTTTTTGCCCAATAGAAATAAATAACATATTGTGGAGTCACTTTTATTTTATTAACATTTATTTAACTAGGTAACATTTATTCAACTATTTAACACCCTATGGGACTCCCAATTACAGCTGGTTGTGATACAGCCTGAAATTGAACCAGGGTGTGTAGTGATGCCTCTAGCACTGAGATGCAGTGCCTTAGACCACTGCACCACTTGGGAGACCCCAGTGTGGTGCAGAATAAAATATACACTTGTACATTAATGTGAATACTACCATGATTATGGATAATCCTGAATGAATTGTGAATAAAGATGAGTGAGAAAGTTCCAGATGCGGAAATATCATACCCCCAAGACATGCTAACCTCTCACCATTACAATAACAGGGGATGTTAGCATTTTTGGGGGACTATGATATTTGTGTGTCTGTAACTTTCTCACTCATCATTATTCACGATTCATTCAGGATTATCCAACATACCCCACATTAAAGCTGACAGTCTCCACTAGAACGTCATAGTCATTGTATCATTTCAAATCCAAAGTACTGGAGTACAGAGCCAAAACAATCAACATCTGTCACTGTCCCATTACTTTTGGAGCTCACTGTAGTTCTGTGACTCTGGGCTATGTAGTTCTGTGACTCTGGGCTATGTAGTTCTATGACTGTGGGCTATGTAGTTCTGTGACTATGGGCTATGTAGTTCTGTGACTGTGGGCTATGTAGTTCTGTGACTCTGGGCTATGTAGTTCTGAGGCTCTGGGCTATGTAGTTCTGTGACTGTGGGCTATGTAGTTATGTGCCTCTGGGCTATGTAGTTATGTGACTCTGGGCTATGTAGTTATGTGACTATGGACTATGTAGCTCTGTGACTATGGGCTATGTAGCTCTGTGACTATGGGCTATGTAGCTCTGTGACTATGGGCTATGTAGCTCTGTGACTATGGGCTATGTAGCTCTGTGACTATGGGCTATGTAGCTCTGTGACTATGGGCTATGTAGCTCTGTGACTATGGGCTATGTAGCTCTGTGACTATGGGCTATGTAGATCTGTGACTATGGGCTATGTAGCTCTGTGACTATGGGCTATGTAGATCTGTGACTATGGGCTATGTAGCTCTGTGACTATGGGCTATGTAGCTCTGTGACTATGGGCTATGTAGCTCTGTGACTATGGGCTATGTAGCTCTGTGACTATGGGCTATGTACTGTAGCTAACTAACTAAGGAATACTAGTGAGCGTTCCGTCTCCTAGCTCTGCCTCTGTGGTTGTGTTCCGGCTGCAGGTCATTAGTGTACAGGGAAGCTGTTACATTTAATTAGAGTTTATTATTGTAATGCGGAGCAGAGCAGCCCCAACACATCCCCTAACTGCCTAATGTATTTGTTTTTCCGGGTAATAGCGTCTTGACTCTTTTGCCTGTGGAGGGGCTTGGGAGGGCTGCTGGGTGAATAGCCTGGCCTAGAACCACACACCAGTCAGGTTCATAAGCAGTACACTGTACAGCTTAGTCTTACTGTAGTTTCCTGGATAGACTCATGGTAGTCTCTTCACAGCCGCTGTGTTTGGGGCCAGCAATACTATACTTATGGAAACAGAGTGGAGTCACTGAGCCATTTAGTTATTACACAAACACACAGAGAAAAACAAGCACACCAACTGGATCAAATGAGTTTTAAGCAGTAGAAATGGGAGCTGGCCATGTGTGATGAGCGGGGGCTCCAGCGGGGGCTACAGGGGGGCTACAGGGGGTGAGGGGAGAAGGAGGTTGGGCTCTCACTGTGTACTCTATCATTTACACAACAGGGGATCTGTTTGAACCATCAACTCTGTTGTGTGGTAGAGGACACACGTTGTCATTTCAATGATACATACTACAGTATAGCTAATAGGTTGAGCTGATGTATGACTGAAGTATTATGTACTACATACAATAGGTTGTGAACATCGATATTAGGCAACAATATGACGCGAAAATAATACAATGTTGTCCGAATTAAGCATTCCATGATATTTACACTACCTGTAATAACAATTAGGTGAGTGCTTCCTTTTGTCCTATTTCAGAAACATACAAGTGTGTATTAAACACACGTGAATAGGGAATGAGGCTTTTTTGCATATTTACATTTACATTACATTTAAGTCATTTAGCAGACGCTCTTATCTAGAGCGACTTACAAATTGGTGCATTCACCTAAAGACATCCAGTGGAACAATCACTTTACAATAGTGCATCTAAATCTTAAAGGGGGGGGGTGAGAGGGATTACTTATCCTATCCTAGGTATTCCTTAAAGAGGTGGGGTTTCAGGTATCTCCGGAAGGTGGTGATTGACTCCGCTGTCCTGGCGTCGTGAGGGAGTTTGTTCCACCATTGGGGGACCAGAGCAGCGAACGGTTTTGACTGGGCTGAGCGGGAGCTGTACTTCCTCAGTGGTAGGGAGGCGAGCAGGCCAGAGGTGGATGAACGCAGTGCCCTTGTTTGGGTGTAGGGCCTGATCAGAGCCTGGAGGTACTGAGGTGCCGTTCCCCTCACAGCTCCGTAGGCAAGCACCATGGTCTTGTAGCGGATGCGAGCTTCAACTGGAAGCCAGTGGAGAGAGCGGAGGAGCGGGGTGACGTGAGAGAACTTGGGAAGGTTGAACACCAGACGGGCTGCGGCGTTCTGGATGAGTTGTAGGGGTTTAATGGCACAGGCAGGGAGCCCAGCCAACAGCGAGTTGCAGTAATCCAGACGGGAGATGACAAGTGCCTGGATTAGGACCTGCGCCGCTTCCTGTGTGAGGCAGGGTCGTACTCTGCGGATGTTGTAGAGCATGAACCTACAGGAACGGGCCACCGCCTTGACGTTAGTTGAGAACGACAGGGTGTTGTCCAGGATCACGCCAAGGTTCTTAGCGCTCTGGGAGGAGGACACAATGGAGTTGTCAACCGTGATGGCGAGATCATGGAACGGGCAGTCCTTCCCCGGGAGGAAGAGCAGCTCCGTCTTGCCGAGGTTCAGCTTGAGGTGGTGATCCGTCATCCACACTGATATGTCTGCCAGACATTTATTTATTTATTTATTTATTTATTTCACCTTTATTTAACCAGGTAGGCAAGTTGAGAACAAGTTCTCATTTACAATTGCGACCTGGCCAAGATAAAGCAAAGCAGTTCGACAGATACAACGACAGAGAGTTACACATGGAGTAAAACAAACATACAGTCAATAATACAGTATAAACAAGTCTATATACAATGTGAGCAAATGAGGTGAGAAGGGAGGTAAAGGCAAAAAAGGCCATGGTGGCAAAGTAAATACAATATAGCAAGTAAAACACTGGAATGGTAGTTTTGCAATGGAAGAATGTGCAAAGTAGACATAAAAATAATGGGGTGCAAAGGAGCAAAATAAATAAATAAATTAAATACAGTTGGGAAAGAGGTAGTTGTTTGGGTTAAATTATAGGTGGGCTATGTACAGGTGCAGTAATCTGTAAAATGCTCTGACAGTTGGTGCTTAAAGCTAGTGAGGGAGATAAGTGTTTCCAGTTTCAGAGATTTTTGCAGTTCGTTCCAGTCACTGGCAGCAGAGAACTGGAAGGAGAGGCGGCCAAAGAAAGAATTGGTTTTGGGGGTGACCAGAGAGATATACCTGCTGGAGCGTGTGCTACAGGTGGGAGATGCTATGGTGACCAGCGAGCTGAGATAAGGGGGGACTTTACCTAGCAGGGTCTTGTAGATGACATGGAGCCAGTGGGTTTGGCGACGAGTATGAAGCGAGGGCCAGCCAACGAGAGCGTACAGGTCGCAATGGTGGGTAGTATATGGCTTTGGTGACAAAACAAAACGGATTGCACTGTCATAGACTGCATCCAATTTGTTGAGTAGGGTATTGGAGGCTATTTTGTAAATGACATCGCCAAAGTCGAGGATTGGTAGGATGGTCAGTTTTACAAGGGTATGTTTGGCAGCATGAGTGAAGGATGCTTTGTTGCGAAATAGGAAGCCAATTCTAGATTTAACTTTGGATTGGAGATGTTTGATATGGGTCTGGAAGGAGAGTTTACAGTCTAACCAGACACCTAAGTATTTGTAGTTGTCCACGTATTCTAAGTCAGAGCCGTCCAGAGTAGTGATGTTGGACAGGCGGGTAGGTGCAGGTAGCGATCGGTTGAAGAGCATGGATTTTGTTTTACTTGTATTTAAGAGCAATTGGAGGCCACGGAAGGAGAGTTGTATGGCATTGAAGCTTGCCTGGAGGGTTGTTAACACAGTGTCCAAAGAAGGGCCGGAAGTATACAGAATGGTGTCGTCTGCGTAGAGGTGGATCAGGGACTCACCAGCAGCAAGAGCGACCTCATTGATGTATACAGAGAAGAGAGTCGGTCCAAGAATTGAACCCTGTGGCACCCCCATAGAGACTGCCAGAGGTCCGGACAGCAGACCCTCCGATTTGACACACTGAACTCTATCAGAGAAGTAGTTGGTGAACCAGGCGAGGCAATCATTTGAGAAACCAAGGCTGTCGAGTCTGCCGATGAGGATGTGGTGGTTGACAGAATCGAAAGCCTTGGCCAGATCAATGAATACGGCTGCACAGTAATGTTTCTTATCGATGGCGGTTAAGATATCATTTAGGACCTTGAGCGTGGCTGAGGTGCACCCATGACCAGCTCTGAAACCAGATTGCATAGCAGAGAAGGTGTGGTTAGATTCAAAATGGTCGGTAATCTGTTTGTTGACTTTGCTTTCGAAGACCTTAGAAAGGCATGGTAGGATAGATATAGGTCTGTAGCAGTTTGGGTCAAGAGTGTCCCCCCTTTGAAGAGGGGGATGACCGCAGCTGCTTTCCAATCTTTGGGAATCTCAGACAATACGAAAGAGAGGTTGAACAGGCTAGTAATAGGGGTGGCAACAATTTCGGCAGATAATTTTAGAAAGAACGGGTCCAGATTGTCTAGCCCGGCTGATTTGTAGGGGTCCAGATTTTTCAGCTCTTTCAGAACAACAGACATGCAGAGATGCGATTCGCCACCTGGTCATCAGAAGGGGGAAAGGAGAAGATTAATTGTGTGTCGTCTGCATAGCAATGATAGGAGAGACCATGTGAGGTTATGACAGAGCCAAGTGACTTGGTGTATAGCGAGAATAGGAGAGGGCCTAGAACAGAGCCCTGGGGGACACCAGTGGTGAGAGCGCGTGGTGAGGAGACAGATTCTCGCCACGCCACCCCTGAGAGTGGGGTCACAGCCATTATTGACAGCAACTAGGGCTAAGCGCCTTGCTCAGGGGCACATCGGCAGATCTTTTTTTAAAGTCAGCCCAGGGATTCGAACCAGCAACCTTTCGGGTACAGGCCCAATGCTCGTAAGTATTCCTCTCCCTCTCTGTGATTGTGCATGTGTATGTGTGTGTGTGCGCGTAATGTTTATAGGCATGTTCTGTAGGTACAGTATGTGTGTCTGTTATCCAGTCCTGTCAGGAAGGAAAAGGATGGTCCTTAATGAGGATATTTGTGCAGGAGCCTTGAAGACATGAGAAATCGGAAAAGACCATCTTCCAAATGAATATTCCATTCGTACATGAGCGGGGAATGGACAATGATTTCTCCCTTAAGGAGATGCTTCCTATACTAATCATTAACATAAATATTCACTCTATTTTCTCTCCCTAAGACATCTCAGCAGTGTTTTCACCTCCTGGGTCACATCACTGTTGAGTGTATAGCATGACGGCCAGAGGTTAAAATGAGGCAGGAAGGAACCAATTAGAATAGTTTCACCCCCTAAGGATGGGGGAGAGATTACATTATAAAGGGTATTTCATATATTTATCATAAATAATATGAATGGAAAGTCAACAAGCTGGTGGAAATTTCCCCCCAACAATACAAAACAGCAATGCAAACCTTGACGACAGCCAGGGCCCTTCTCTGCATTACAATAATATCAAATATAGATATACTGTATCTTGTAGATATTGATGTGATACAACTTGGATACCATTCTGCATCATTTCTGATTGGTGAACAATTCAGGATATGATTAACGGTTTGTACAATGTACACAATCTACTTTATGTCAAGTGCATTGAAATGTCTCAATTTTTAAGACTGATATTTCTGATACTTAGACAACATACCAAAGCCCCCCAGCATATCTCCATCCTTACAACACCAGGCACACAGAGAGGTGCAGTCCCCACTAGCTGGGTCTGTCTAGTCATGTTTAATAGAGCCCTGTCTCACTATGATCAACACAGATTTCAGGCTGGCTGCAAATATCGATCGCCAACAAACCAAGTAGAAAAATGTGTCTGACAAGTGAGAAGCACTCCTCTCCCAGAGAGTTTCCCTCAGCTATGTCTCTTCCAGTCCACCTCTCACTAAAGAGAGAGAGAGAGAGAGAGAGAGAGAGAGAGAGAGAGAGAGAGAGAGAGAGAGAGAGAGAGAGAGAGAGAGAGAGAGAGAGAGACAGAGAAAAACACAGAGAGAGAGAGAGACAGAGAGACACAGAGAGACACAGAGAGACACAGAGAGACACAGAGAGACACAGAGAGAGAGTCAGAGGGAGAGACCGAGACAAGCAGCCTAGGGAAATGTGGCTTAAAGGGACCTTTCCTGAATATTTGTTCATTCAATTGGCAGTAAATGACTTTTACATGCTGACCAGACCGCCATCGCGCGCATGTTGATTTTGTCCACACCGGACGCGATCAGGTTGAAATATCAAAATGAACTCTGAACCAACTATATTAATTTGGGGACAGGTCGAAAAGTATTAAACATTTATGGCAATTTAGCTAGCTAGCTTGCTGTTGCTAGCTAATTTAACCTGGGATATAAACATTGGGTTGTTATTTTACCTGAAATGCACAAGGTCCTCTACTCCAACAATTAATCCAATTCATTCTACATCTACATTGCTTGCTGTTTGGGGTTGTAGGCTGGGTTCCTGTATAGCAGAGTTTAATAAATATATTTTATTGATTTAGATTGACTGGAGTGTGGACCTCAGTTCACCCACACTGCTTGTGTGCGTCAGCAAGCATCTGCGTAGCCAGGCGCTAAAATATAACATGGTTCTATTTGTTACCCTCAACCACCCTTGCAAGTCCTGCCTCTCCCATCGCCTCATTAGTTTTTAGGAGCATATACCCACGTGCCATCTCCTCATTGGTTTTTAGGAGCATATACCCATGTGGGTGATAAAAGATGAACTGAAGTCCACACTCCAGTCGGTTGTGGTAATGCGCCTTATAGTTGGTTGCCAACCGTCATATACAGTCCAAAGAAGATGAAGAAGCCTTAAGGAAAGAGGAGAGAGTACTAGAAACTAACTCGGTTGACAGTTTATCTGTGGATTAATTGTCAGTGTAGAGGACTGTGTGCATTTCAGGTATTATAACAACCCAATGTTTAAATCCCAGGTTAAATTAGCTAGCAACAGCAAGCTAGCTAGCTAAATTGACATAAATGTTTAATGTTTTTTGACCTGTCCCCAGATTAATACAATTGCTTCAGAGTTTGTTTTGATATTTCAACCTGTGTCCTGATTGCATCTGGACAAAATCAACATGTGTGCTATGGCACACATAGACGCACGCGCACGGGCGGTCTGGTCAGCATGTTAGCCTCTATGTCCCCAGCTTAACTACAGGTGCGGGTTATTGCTCCAGGTCCCATTGCATCCTAAACTGTAACTAATCATTATTAGCTGGTGACTGTAGTAATCAGGATCTGTCATGGTCCGTGCGGCAGACCATGCTGTAATGGGTAGGCTAGCTACACCTCTCTCTCATAGCAGATGATGTGTTGGCAGGCATGTTATGTCCTTAATCCAATTAGCCAATTCCACCTTATTCTTCTCCTCATGCACAGTTGCATACCGCTCATGAGGCTTGTCCACACTCCACACACACACACACACATACGAGAGAAGAAGAGAGGGGGCTGTAATTATACTGAAAGCACCGGATGGATCAGTGTGTGAAGCAATCAGAGAAAAAGCCCCATGTTCTCTTCCCCTCTACATCTTTTCCCACTTCCTCCTCTCTGCATGGTGTTTCCTACACTAGCGTGCCTCTTGCCCAGGTATACAGTTTGTGGCAGATTCACACGCCATTGTTTGGCCATACTTGTGGCCATATTGATTTAACAATAGAGGCCTAATTACAACCAATCTGTCAGGAGAGGAGTGTTAGCTAGGCGGCAGGCAGACAGTCAGGGGAATGAGGGGAATGGAATGAGAGTGACTGAGCGATAGAGGGGTAATTATTCCTTTCTTTGTCATTAGGATGGAGAATATAATAACCCTGTAGGCAGAGCACCAGGCAGTTTACATATCTCCCTCCCTCCCGTCTAACTTCCTCACTCTCTTTCCACCCCACCCTCTCCAATTTCCTTCTCTGCCTCTCCTTCTGCTCTCCGTTGCTCCCTGTCTCTCAGTAGTAGTCCACTGGGCATTGATTCAAACCCACTGCACATCCTCCCACTGTGTGCTCGAACTCTGCCTCATCCTGCCCGCCTGCACACCACCACTGATCATTGCTATTCATACCACAACATGCCTCTCATTGTGTTGGTTCCTGTGTGTGAGTGAGTGTGAGAGTGTGTGAGTGTGTGTGTGAGTGAGTGAGTGAGTGAGTGAGTGAGTGAGTGAGTGAGTGAGTGAGTGAGTGAGTGAGTGAGTGAGTGAGTGAGTGATTGTGTGTGAGTGAGTGAGTGAGTGAGTGAGTGTCTAAAAACAAGATGATGCCCAAACTGTGAGGTATTATCTCTGAGTGAGTGAGTGAGTGAGTGAGTGAGTGAGTGAGTGAGTGAGTGAGTGAGTGAGTGAGTGAGTGAGTGAGTGAGTGAGTGTCTAAAAACAAGATGATGCCCAAACTGTGAGCCTCATCCTGCCCGCCTGCACACCACCACTGATATCTCTGCCTCTCATTGTGTTGGTTCCTGTGTGTGAGTGAGTGTGAGTGAGTGTGTGTGTGAGTGAGTGAGTGAGTGAGTGAGTGAGTGAGTGAGTGAGTGAGTGAGTGAGTGAGTGAGTGTGAGTGTGAGTGTGAGTGTGAGTGTGATTGTGAGTGAGTGAGTGAGTGAGTGAGTGAGTGAGTGAGTGAGTGAGTGAGTGAGTGTGTGAGTGTGAGTGTGAGTGTGAGTGTGAGAGTGAGTGAGTGAGTGAGTGTGAGTGTGAGTGTGAGTGTGAGTGTGAGTGTGAGTGTGAGTGTGAGTGTGAGTGTGAGTGTGAGTGTGAGTGTGAGTGTGAGTGTGTGAGTGTGAGTGAGTGAGTGAGTGAGTGAGTGTCTAAAAAAAAGATGATGCCCAAACTGTGAGGTATTATCTCTGGGTTAGTGAAGCAAACATGCCCTCAGTGGAGCAGGTTAAGTGTTTCTTCCTGGAGGTTTGCTGGGCCTCATAACTCCATGGTCAAGGACTATGGAAATGTCAATAGGGAACTGAGGTGAGGTTTTAGAGGGGCAGGTTAAACTCAGGGCCAAACAGTAGCGGTGTGTGGATAAAATACCTGGGGAAGCCAAGCCAGGAAAAACAGGCCATATAACAACCTATGTGTTGTGATAATTGTGATGTTAGTTAGTTCATATGCCTTTACACTGTGATATATAGGCCCAAAACTGAGACAATAAGAAGACAGAGGCAGAATAAATTCACCCACACCTTTGATTCATCACAAAGCCGGAGAGCAACATCTGCCCGGTGGAGTCCACGGTGCATATTGCATGTAACAGACAGTTACATGACCTACAGAATGGTCAAGCAAGTTAATGTTTGTGACATTTTTGGACCACTAAACAACTATAGATTTAGAACCACAGGCAGTTACTGCAAGTTACAAAGAAAACAGGAGCTGCCTCCACTATTCCAGCACAATTTCAACTTCAACATTTCAACATCATCAAATCACCTCTGCTTAGTCTAATACAGTAACAACTAAAAGATACCAAAACCTATTTAGTCCAATCGATATAAGCTAAATATGATGTGGCTGTCCATGGTACTGATTTCTGTGTGTGTGTGTGAGTGCGTGTGTGCAATTAGACAGAACATGTTAACACACCCTACTTGTAGAGAAACACCAATGCCATCTTCCTCTTTCATGTTGCTGAAACAGTCTATGACGCTGTCATACATTACACACTTTTAGTTTTTGTTGTCCTAGGCTACCTGGCTCAAATGCTCACGAGCCCAACTTCTTTTCATGGGAAACGATGCGCCAGGCCAGCTAGTTAACATTAGCCTACTACATCTACTGTAACGAAATGTTGAACTTCCATCCTCTCAGACAAGGGGCACAATGTGTGAAATTATGGTTGGATCAGAATCGCCATCAAAATCATTGGCCAGCACGTAGAATTACGTAAAACTACAAGTCCAAATCCCTATCTCTATCCATGATTAATTTAGTCATTTAGGAAAGGGAGGATTTTACCTAGCTAGCCACCAGAGGACAACAAAACAATGACTTTTCTGTCAATGACGTTTGACTTCTGATGTAATAATAATATAATAATAATATGATGTGATGCGATTGGTGTGAAGCCAAATTCAAACTGGCTTTTCTTTTGGTGTGGCAGGACCATTCACAGCTGAGCACTCTCAGTTTAGCTGATTGGCTATTATTTTATGAAAAAAATTATCAAGGGAGGCCAAATGCTCCATTGCTTCCCTTGCAATCAATGTTAGGGGCGGCAACAATGTCATACTCTTTTTGACCACACAGCATCAGATAGACAGGCTACACATACAGGGGGGCGCTGTTTCACTCGCTCTGATACTTTCTCTGGTGAGATACATTCAGCCTCATGTGAACTGAGGGCCATTTATGAAACACAGAGAGATGAAAGAAAAATAATTGTCTGTTTTTTTTGTGTTTTTTTCCTTGATAATTGTTTGGGGAAAGCCTGGCTTCCTTTGGCATCCATGAAAACACACCACTGGGGCCAACATTTCCTTGGTTCATCTTGTGTTCATGTTTGCAGTCCCTAGTTCTAAGGTATGATGGATGTGTCTAGTACAGCATTTGTTTTGGTCCAACATCCAGCTTTTGTCCACACACACCACAGTGCAGATAAATAGTTCCCACTTCATCATTTAAAGTCTGCTGTCGTTGCTGCATTCTCTGTTATGGTATGCATGGCCAGTGACTGCTACATGGGTATATCTGTGTTTGGTCATGTTGAGGAAGTCCCAAAGAGTTCAAATCAGAGAGAATAGGCTAGTGTGTTTACACTGCTGGCTACATCTTGTTATCTCTATTCCTATATCAAACATATGATTCGACTGTATAGCTAATAGCTACCTCTTTACCTTCCCAACCATGGGCATACAGAGAGGAGAAGAGAAGAGCCTGGAGGAGCTGCTTGATATGCGCTGTCAGGCTACAGCTCAGGCGCAGACTCCCCTGACTAGTGACTTTCAGGCCCCGGCTCCGTCAGGGAGGCTCCCCTCATCAATGACCCTACTGAGTGGCTGTGACAGAGCGCTCACTGCAGAAACACATTGATAAAAAGGTTCCTCTCGCCGCCCGCCTCTGCAGCGCCACTCGCCGGTCATCCACAAGATGAAAGCTCTCCGACACTTATCTTTCAGCAGGAGGGGAAGCACTGTCACACTCACAATGGAAGGTGAAGAAGACAGAACTTCCGGGGAAGAAAGGTAGAAGTACTATGAGAGGGAGGGAGGGATGGAGAGAGAGAGAAAGAAAAGGAGAGGCAGTAGCATTCAGGGGGGGTTTCCGTTTAGATTTCCTCCTTGTGTCTGGATGTACCGTTTTGATTTCTTTTGATTCCGAATCAGACAGCACTAGGGAACTCATCCTCAGCAGACTGGTGGCCAGTGTACCGGGTGCGAATGGTCTGATATCAAACAGCTTCTCTCTGACATTCTGATATGGAACCTGTGTACTCTGAATGTGGAAAAGCTGTCTGGAATGAAATGTGTGTCCACTATCCATTCCAATGATGACATCTTTCCACTTTAAAATGGAATATTGTCTTGTGTTTGGGAAGGTGAGGTCACTCTGATATGGAATTGTGTGTCTTGTGATTGGGTCTGTGATAAAAGAGGAGAGTTCTGTAGGAGAGCACTGCAGTGCAGTCAGGTACACACAGCAGCAGCCCAATCTGCTCCGTCTTCTAGTGAGTATGAAAGCTTTGTATCACAGAGGGAAGCTGTGGGCTTTAGGCGCAACTGCCATATTTATATTCCAATCTTCTTCACAGAAACCCACATCGCCAGGCTCATAAAACATTCATTGAGCAGGGGGAAAGCAAGGTCGTACAGAAAACTGGCCAGGAGGTGCTTACTGCTTACCGCAACATTTAAAAAAGGCTGTGTGATCCCCATGGCTGCAGTTACTACGGTTAGTCCTCACGTTGCCCTATTCACAGTTGTCAGCCTGCCCTAAGATGCTGACCGCACAACTCCACACCCTGACTGCCTGTCTGTCCATCAGCTGTCTCTCTCACCCCAACACAGGTACAAGTAGCCTAGCGGTTAGAGCGTCGGGCCAGTAACTGAAAGGCACTTAACCCGAATTTCCTCCAGGAGCTCTGTACTACTATGGCTGACTAGGTAAAACTGCACCTATCTAGCGTACTTGACAATACAACATCATGTTTTTACACCACACGCCTCTCTTCCGTTGGTTTCTATTAATCTATTCATGTTAAATCCCCTTTGCGTCTCCAGATACACACGGATCTATTTGTGTAATAGCAGTAGATAGCAGAGGACACAGTGTGTATGGCGTGTAGCCGAGGCCCAGCCCAGCTCTGGAAGGGTGTTGTCAGAGGGATGTCACATTGGGTTAGAGTCATCCTCCACAGACCTCTGAGAGCAGTGCAGCCTGCAGCGCAGAGGGAGAGACTATCTGGTACGGCTGATATTCATCCCACCAGCACCAGCCTGCCTGACCTGCCTGGTCAGCTAAGCTAAGGAGAGGAGACAGGAGCATATGAATAAAGATACGACACAACCCTCTCTTTGTAACCCGATATTCTATCAATATAATTGAGGTGAAAAAAGTTAGTAGCTTACGCTGACTAGAATCATTATGTAACTGCACATGTTGGAAAAAACAAGCCAATGACAGGTAATATATGATGGAATGATGATGACAGTCTTCTTTAGGTGTTGTTTTTGTGTAGACACCAACCATACAGGACTGGACAGAATTACTTCTAGAGTTTGTTTGTGTCATGTTTTGTCATAGATTGTCATGTCTAGTCCCTGTACTTTCTCTTCTATTCGTTTCCCCCTGCTGGTCTTATTAGGTTTTTTCCCTCTCTCTCTATCTCTCTCTCTCTCTCTCGCTCTCTAAGGCTCTCGAAAATTATCTGTCTGTTTCTCTCGACGCCGGTACCGTTGTGCCTTCTTCCTCTCCCGCCGGAGCGGGGTTTTTTTTTGTTAAGAAGAAGGACGGTACCCTGCGCCCCCTGCGTGGATTATCGAGGGCTGAATGACATAACGGTTAAGAATCGTTATCCGCTTCCCCTTATGTCGTCAGCCTTCGAGATTCTGCAGGGAGCCAGGTTCTTTACTAAGTTGGACCTTCGTAACGCTTACCATCTCGTGCGCATCAGGGAGGGGGACGAGTGGAAAACGGCGTTTAACACTCCGTTCTGCCGTTCGGTCTCGCTAATGCTCCAGCTGTCTTTCAGGCATTAGTGAATGATGTACTGAGAGACATGCTGAACATCTTTGTTTTCGTTTACCTTGACGATATTCTGATTTTTTCACCGTCACTCCAGATTCATGTTCAGCACGTTCGACGTGTCCTCCAGCGCCTTTTAGAGAATTGTCTCTCTGTGAAGGCTGAGAAGTGCGCCTTTCATGTCTCCTCCGTCACATTTCTCGGTTCTGTTATTTCCGCTGAAGGCATTCAGATGGATCCCGCTAAGGTCCATGCTGTCAGCGATTGGCCCGTCCCTAAGTCACGTGTCGAGTTGCAGCGCTTTCTCGGTTTCGCGAATTTCTATCGGCGTTTCATCCGTAATTTCGGTCAAGTGGCAGCCCCTCTCACAGCCCTTACTTCTGTCAAGACGTGCTTTAAGTGGTCCGGTTCCGCCCAGGGAGCTTTTGATCTCCTCAAGAAGCGTTTTACATCCGCTCCTATCCTTGTTACTCCTGACGTCACTAAACAATTCATTGTCGAGGTTGACGCTTCAGAGGTGGGCGTGGGAGCCATTCTGTCCCAGCGCTCCCATTCTGACGATAAGGTCCATCCTTGCGCGTATTTTTCTCATCGCCTGTCGCCGTCGGAACGCAACTATGATGTGGGTAACCGCGAACTGCTCGCCATCCGCTTAGCCCTAGGCGAATGGCGACAGTGGTTGGAGGGGGCGACCGTTCCTTTTGTCGTTTGGACTGACCATAAGAACCTTGAGTACATCCGTTCTGCCAAACGACTCAATGCGCGTCAAGCTCGTTGGGCGTTGTTTTTCGCTCGTTTCGAGTTCGTGATTTCTTATCGCCCGGGTACTAAGAACACCAAGCCTGATGCTCTATCCCGTCTCTTCAGTTCTTCTGTAGCTTCTACCGACCCCGAGGGGATTCTCCCTGAAGGGCGTGTTGTCGGGTTGACTGTCTGGGGAATTGAGAGACAGGTAAAGCAAGCACTCACTCACACTCCGTCGCCGCGCGCTTGTCCTAGTAACCTTCTTTTCGTTCCTGTTTCTACTCATCTGGCTGTTCTTCAGTGGGCTCACTCTGCCAAGTTAGCTGGCCACCCCGGCGTTTGGGGTACGCTTGCTTCTATTCGGCAGCGGTTTTGGTGGCCTACTCAGGAGCGTGACATGCGCCGTTTCGTGGCTGCTTGTTCGGACTGCGCGCAGACTAAGTCAGGTAACTCTCCTCCTGCCGGTCGTCTCAGACCGCTTCCCATTCCTTCTCGACCATGGTCTCACATCGCCTTAGACTTTATTACCGGTCTGCCTTCCTCAGCGGGGAAGACTGTGATTCTAACGGTTGTCGATAGGTTCTCTAAAGCGGCTCATTTTATTCCCCTCGCTAAGCTTCCTTCCGCTAAGGAGACGGCACAAATCATCATTGAGAATGTGTTCAGAATTCATGGCCTCCCGTTAGACGCCGTTTCGGAAAGAGGTCCGCAATTCACGTCTCAGTTTTGGAGGGAGTTCTGTCGTTTGATTGGTGCTTCCGTCAGTCTCTCTTCCGGTTTTCATCCCCAGTCTAACGGTCAAGCAGAACGGGCCAATCAGACGATTGGTCGCATATTACGCAGTCTTTCTTTTCGAAACCCTGCGTCTTGGGCAGAACAGCTCCCCTGGGCAGAATACGCTCACAACTCGCTTCCTTCGTCTGCTACCGGGCTATCTCCTTTTCAGAGTAGTCTTGGGTACCAGCCTCCTCTGTTCTCGTCCCAGCTCGCCGAGTCCAGCGTTCCCTCCGCTCAGGCTTTTGTCCAACGTTGTGAGCGCACCTGGAGGAGGGTCAGGTCTGCACTTTGCCGTTATAGGGCGCAGACTGTGAGAGCCGCCAATAAACGTAGGATTAAGAGTCCTAGGTATTGTCGCGGTCAGAGAGTGTGGCTTTCCACTCGTAACCTTCCCCTTACGACAGCTTCTCGCAAGTTGACTCCGCGGGTTCATTGGTCCGTTCCGTATTTCTCAGGTCGTTAATCCTGTCGCAGTGCGACTTCTTCTTCCGCGACATCTTCGTCGCGTCCACCCAGTCTTCCATGTCTCCTGTGTCAAGCCTTTTCTTCGCGCCCCCGTCCTTGTCGAGGGCGCACCTATTTACAGGGTACGGAAGATCATGGACATGCGTTCTCGGGGACGTGGTCACCAGTACTTAGTGGATTGGGAGGGGTACGGTCCTGAGGAGAGGAGTTGGGTTCCATCTCGGGACGTGCTGGACCGTTCGTTGATCGATGATTTCCTCCGTTGCCGCCAGGGTTCCTCCTCGAGTGCGCCAGGAGGCGCTCGGTGAGTGGGGGGGTACTGTCATGTTTTGTCATAGATTGTCATGTCTAGTCCCTGTACTTTCTCTTCTATTCGTTTCCCCCTGCTGGTCTTATTAGGTTCTTTCCCTCTCTCTCTCTCTCTCTCTCTCTCTCTCTCTCTCTCTCTCTATCGTTCCGTTCCTGCTCCCAGCTGTTCCTCATTTTCCTAACTACCTCGTTTACTCTTTCACACCTGTCCCCTATTTTGCCCTCTGATTAGAGTCCCTATTTCTCCCTCTGTTTCCGCTTCTGTCCATGTCGGATCCTTGTTTGCTGTACTGTGTTCTTGTTCCGTCCTGTCGTGTTTTTGCCTTCTTCAGATGCTGCGTGTGAGCAGGTGTCTCTATCAGCTACGGCCTGCGCCAACCCGAAGCGACCTGCAGTCTGTGGCCGCTTCTCCTGTTGTTCCCCTCTACTGACTAGAGGATTTCAGTTATTCCTGTTTGGACATTACCTGTGAAAGAATTCAGGATTAGTCGTTTTTTGTTAAGACTGGAATAAACTCTGTTTCTGTTAAGTCGCTTTTGGGTCCTCATTCACCTGCATAACAGTTTGTTATTTGAATGTGGTCCAAGAAGCAAGGTTGTCTGGAAAAAGGATTGCCTGCTATAAAAGTGTCTGTGTAAAATACACAATTTTAAAAAGAATAAAAGGACCACCAAAGCTCACTGTACATATACTTCCAGTGTAATACACAGTATGTGTTGTAATATATAGTATGTGTTGTAATACACAGTATGTGTTGTAATATATAGTATGTGTTGTAATACACAGTATGTGTTGTAATACACAGTATGTGTTGTAATATATAGTATGTGTTGTAATAGACAGTATGTGTTGTAATACACATTATGTGTTGTAATATATAATATGTGTTGTAATACACAGTATGTGTTGTAATACACAGTATGTGTTGTAATACACAGTATGTATTGTAATACACAGTATGTGTTGTAATATACAGTTGGTGCTGTAAGAGACAGTATGTGTTGTAATACACAGTATGTGTTGTAATACACAGTATGTGTTGTAATACACAGTATGTGTTGTAATATACAGTTGGTGCTGTAAGAGACAGTACGTGTTGTAATAGACAGTATGTGTTGTAATATACAGTATGTGCTGTAATACACAGTATGTGTTGTAATACACAGTATGTGTTGTAATACACAGTATGTGTTGTAATATACAGTATGTGTTGTAATATATAGTATGTGTTGTAATACACAGTATGTGTTGTAATATACAGTATGTGTTGTAATACACAGTATGTGTTGTAATATACAGTATGTGTTGTAATATATAGTATGTGTTGTAATACACAGTATGTGTTGTAATACACAGTATGTGTTGTAATATATAGTATGTCTTGTAATACACAGTAGGTGCTGTAATATATAGTATGTGTTGTAATACACAGTATGTGTTGTAATACACAGTAGGTGCTGTAATATATAGTATGTGTTGTAATAATATATGCACATTTATGTGTTTTATAAAGCGACACAGTATGTGTTGTAATATATAGTATGTGTTGTAATACACAGTAGGTGCTGTAATATATAGTATGTTTTGTAATACACAGTACGTGCTGTAATACACAGTATGTGTTGTAATACACAGTAGGTGCTGTAATATATAGTATGTGTTGTAATACACAGTAGGTGCTGTAATATATAGTATGTGTTGTAATACACAGTAGGTGCTGTAATACACAGTATGTGTCGTAATACACAGTAGGTGCTGTAATATATAGTATGTGTTGTAATACACAGTAGGTGCTGTAATATATAGTATGTGTTGTAATACACAGTAGGTGCTGTAATACACAGTATGTGTTGTAATACACAGTAGGTGCTGTAATATATAGTATGTGTTGTAATACACAGTAGGTGCTGTAATACACAGTATGTGTTGTAATACACAGTAGGTGCTGTAATATATAGTATGTGTTGTAATACACAGTAGGTGCTGTAATATATAGTATGTGTTGTAATACACAGTATGTGTTGTAATACACAGTAGGTGCTGTAATATATAGTATGTGTTGTAATACACAGTAGGTGCTGTAATATATAGTATGTGTTGTAATACACAGTAGGTGCTGTAATATATAGTATGTGTTGTAATACACAGTAGGTGCTGTAATACACAGAATGTGTTGTAATACACAGTAGGTGCTGTAATATATAGTATGTGTTGTAATACACAGTAGGTGCAGTAATATATAGTATGTGTTGTAATACACAGTAGGTGCTGTAATATATAGTATGTGTTGTAATACACAGTATGTGTTGTAATACACAGTATATGTTGTAATATATAGTATGTGTTGTAATACACAGTATGTGTTGTAATATATAGTATGTGTTGTAATATACAGTTGGTGCTGTAAGAGACAGTATGTGTTGTAATAGACAGTATGTGTTGTAATAGACAGTATGTGTTGTAATATACACTAGGTGCTGTAAGAGACAGTAGGTGCTGCAATATATAGTACATGTTGTAATATACAGTACGTGTTGTAAATACAGTACGTATTGCAATATACAGTATGTGTTATAATAGACAGTAGGTGCTGTAAGAGACAGTATGTGCTGCAATATATAGTACATGTTGTAATATACAGTACGTGTTGTAATATACAGTACGTATTGCAATATACAGTACGTGTTGAAATATACAGTCGGAGGGGAGGGCGTCAGAGGGGCAGCTCGGGACAGAGGGGCAGCTCGGGACAGAGGGGCAGCTCGGGACAGAGGGGCATCTCAGGACAGAGGGGCATCTCAGGACAGAGGGGCATCTCGGGACAGAGGGGCATCTCGGGACAGAGGGGCATCTCAGGACAGAGGGGCAGCTCAGGACAGAGGGGCAGCTCGGGACAGAGGGGCAGCTCGGGACAGAGGGGCAGCTCGGGACTGAGGGGAAGCCCGGGACTGAGGGGAAGCCCAGTACTGAGAGGAAGCCCAGTACTGAGAGGAAGCCCAGTACTGAGAGGAAGCCCAGTACTGAGAGGAAGCCCAGTACTGAGAGGAAGCCCAGTACTGAGATGAAGCTCAGGCAGGTAGTAGGCTCTGGTAAATCCTGGCTGGCTGGCAGATCTGGAAGAGACTGGTTGTCTGGCGGCGCTGGGCTGACTGGTGGCACTGGCGGCGCTGGGCAGACTAGGAGCACTGGCGGCGCTGGGCAGACTGGGAGCACTGGCGGCGCTGGGCAGACTGGGAGCACTGGCGGCGCTGGGCAGACGGGAGACTCCGGCAGCGCAGGAGAGGAGAAAGGCTCTGGCTGCGCTGAACAGGCGAGGCGCACTGGAGGCCTGGTGCGTGGTGCTGGAACTGGTGGTACTGGATCGAGGACACGCACAGGAAGCCTGGTGCGGGGAGCTGCTACCGGAGGACTGGTGTGTAGAGGTGGCTCTGGATAGACCGGACCGTGCAGGCGCACTGAAGCTCTTGAGCACCGAGCCTGCCCAAGCTTACCTGGCTCCATGCCCACTCTAGCCCGGCCAATAGGAAGGGCTGGTATGTGCCGCACCTGGCTCTGCACCCGCACTGGAAACACCGTGCGCTCCATAGCATAACACGGTGCCTGCCCGGTCTCTCTAGCCCAACGGTGAGCACAGGGAGTTTGCACAGGTCTCCTACCTGGCATAACTATTCTCCCTTCTAGCCTCCCCCAATAATTTTTGGGGGCTGCTTTTCCGGCTTCCAACCGCGTCGCCGTGCTGCCTCCTCATACCAGTGCCTCTGCGCTTTAGCCGCATCTATTTCTTCCTTGGGACGGCGATATTCTCCCGGCTGCGCCCAGGGTCCTTTTCCGTCTAATATCATCTCCCAAGACCAGAAGTCCTTATATTGCTGCTCCTCACAATTAACAGGGAGAGTAGGCTCAGGTCTGGCTCCTGACACAGCCACTCTCTCTCTGCGCTCTCCCCCAATAAATATTTGGGGGTTACTTTCGGTTTTCGCTCTGCGTCGCCGTGTTTTCCTTTTTGACTCCATTAGCCTGTAGCCCTCTTCGCACTGCTGAAGCGAATCCCAGGCGGGCGCCTGCACTCTCTCTGGGTCGGCCGCCCACCTGTCGATTTCCTCCCACGTCGTATACTCCATGCCTTTACCTTCCATAACGTCCTCCTTACGCTCCAGCTGTCTACGTCGTTGCCAGTTTACACGCTGCTCTGTCCGTGAGAGGTGGGTGTTTCTGTAACGGCGTTCGTCTGTTGAAGAAAGAGAGTCGGCCCGAAACGCAGCGTGTAGGTTATTCATGACTTTAATGAAAGAATCGCGGTCCATGAAATAACTGAATCTAAATACAAAAACAACAGAACGGAACGTGAAACTCATTACAGCCTATCTGGTGACTACAACACAGAGACAGAAACAAACACCCACGAATTACAAAGTGAACTCAGGCTACCTAAATACGGTTCCCAATCCGAGACAACGAGAATCACCTGACTCCAATTGAGAACCGCCTCAGGCAGCCAAGCCTAACTAGACACACCCCTAATCATACACAATCCCAATGCTAATAAAACCCCAATACGAACCCAACACATAAACCCATGTCACACCCTGGCCTGACCAAAATATATAACGAAAAACACAAAATACAATGACCAAGGCGTGACAATATCTGACATTTTTGAAAGAAATATGATATAAAACTCAGAGCTGCTGTAGACCAGATAGATACGGATCTAGAATAGTGAGTGTGACAGTCAGTTTAGGACACCTTCTCTCCAGGTAGTTACATTTAAGTCATTTACATTTAAGTCATTTAGCAGACGCTCTTATCCAGAGCGACTTACAGCAGACACTCTTATGCAGAGCGACTAACAGTAGTGAGTGCATACATTTCAATACCTTTTTTTGGTCCCCTGTGGGTTTTGAAGACACAACCCTGGCATTTCAAGCACTATGCTCTACCAACTGAGCCACACTGGACTACCAGTTAGAAAGGCAGAGATACTGTGAGACAACCCCGTCTAGGAGCGCCATGCAGGGACAGTGTGTCAGTGTCAGGGACGAGGAGGCCTATGACCTCATGCACACTCTACCCAGCATTCCATCTGTTCTGGTGGTCTGTTACAGCCCAGACCGTTGCTGCTCAGTGCCCATCCCTCCCCTTCCTGTAACTCAGCCCAGCGTCACACTGATATCACTCCCCTTCCTGTACCTCATCGTCACACTGATATCACTCCCCTTCCTGTAACTCAGCCCAGCGTCACACTGATATCACTCCCCTTCCTGTACCTCAGCCCAGTGTCACACTAAGATCACTCCCCTTCCTGTACCTCAGCCCAGTGTCACACTAAGATCACTCCCCTTCCTGTACCTCAGCCCAGCGTCACACTAAGATCACTCCCCTTCCTGTACCTCAGCCCAGCGTCACATTAATATCACTCCCCTTCCTGTAACTCAGCCCAGCGTCACACTGACATTCCTCCCCTTCCTGTAACTCAGCCCAGCGTCACACTAATATCACTCCCCTTCCTGTACCTCAGCCCAGCGTCACACTGATATTCCTCCCCTTCCTGTAACTCAGCCCAGCGTCACACTGATATTCCTCCCCTTCCTGTAACTCAGCCCAATGTCACACTGATATTCCTCCCCTTCCTGTAACTCAGCCCAGCGTCACACTGATATTCCTCCCCTTCCTGTAACTCAGCCCAGCGTCACACTAATATCACTCCCCGGTCAGCAGTGTCCATTCTGTCTACTGACCTACTTTGTAGAAGAGGTACACACACACACACACACACACACACACACACACACACACACACACACACACACACACACACACACACACACACACACACACACACACACACACACACACACACACACACACACACACACACACACACACACACACACACACACACACACACACACACACACACACCTCTCAGGGTGGATAAGAAGACATGAAAGAGCCTGAGACATTAGGAGGAATGGAGGAGCAGCCAGCACAGCACCTCCTTCTCCTCCCACCCCTCCTTGAACAGACTCTCCTTGTGACATAACCTCCTTACGCTACAACAATTCTGGCACACACAATACAGTCTCATTAGCTGGCCCTGCTTCAAGCTCTACAGTAATCAGCTATGACACTAAAGCACACACTATTCAATCTCCTCAAGCAGCCCTGAATCAAACACAATGCTAGCTCATTATCCGTGACAGACTGTGAAGCGGTATACTTCGATATATGAATCTAAATGGAGAGAGCACGTGAATGTGGTGGCGGGCGTGAGACTAATCAATCTATCACTGCCTGTTTGTTCGCCCACATGCTGCTCAACATGATTGTTTCTGTCTGTCACCCACCACAACATTATAATTAGGTGTACGTATCACTGCACAGGACAAGAGGCAACATCTCACCAATCAGTGAGTGTGTGTGCATGTCTGGCCTGTGCCTGTATGTGTGTTAGCTGTACTGTATATCTCTCTAATTGTCTGAGTGTATGTGCCTTCTAGCCCACTTCATTCACTCCATCCACTTCCATTGGCACAGCCCATACAGAGGGGGATGGAGGATGGAGAGATGATCCAGTGTCAGTGTCCGGGGTGTCGTCTCCTCCAGGTTGAGGAGCCATGATGCAGGCCGAGCCTTGTGCGTGTCCTCTCCTCTCCGTGGGAGATTTACACCCCTCTCTCCCGCAGTTTTTCATTTGTCTAATTCCCTGTGTGGCTGGCTGGGAGGTTTCGGCTGCTGCTAGGCAGAGCACGTACTGTCCATCCGCCCTGCGCGGCCTGCCTACCAGCGTCCTTGGGTCCCCAGAGCAATGCAAGGAGGACTCTCTCTCTTGCTTCAATGCCCCTTCCCTCTCTCTCACTCTCTCTCTCTCTCTCTGTTTGAATGCCGTCCAACTGTTCCCTCTTGTCACTTCCACCGCAATTTATAGGAATTTTAATAGCCCAGGTTCACTGATTGTAAACCATTTCATTGCCGAGGAAAGTTGAAAAGGAGTGGTTTTATAAGGTTTATGTGTCCGTGTTGTTTTGGTAAGATGATTGTGTAGTCGCCCCCTGGCTGGGAGACAAGGACAGGAATTTAGCCTGTGAGTGGTTCAATCACACCAGCCTCCGCAGAGCTCGGGGAGGGGTTTAAATGGTCGTCATGCTGCTTCCTCTCATTGGACGAGCACCAAGAATGGAGATTTCCCAGCACGGGGTCCCACTACCAGGTCAGCTGGGAGCTGATCGGGATTGGATGACAGCCATGCCAGCTGTTTGTCCTGCTGCCTTCGGATTGGGCCAAGTTCTGTCCTGCGTGTCCTCTCAATGTCTGTGTTGGACCAATTAAAAGCCAAATGATTGTAATGTACAACTAGGATTGGCTCTGTGTGAGTTTTGTCTCTGCTCAAAATGCCAGAGAAAACCCTGCAGACAAAGGCTGCATGCATACAATTCCACTAAATCAACAAAGCTTTTCTATTCTGCCTTTCTACTCCTTTGCAGCGTAATCTGCATTTCAATTAAATTTAAATTGGCTTCTTAAATATAATCAACTCAACTTATTTGTGAAGTAAAGTGAGACAAACTGTACAACTCTGTGAACTGCTTTCTTCGCTGTAATGTGTAGCAAGCTGTTTACAATCAAATGACTCCAACTGTGGGCACAATTTCTGTTGCAAACATCATTTCCATCTCAAACAAGGAGGAGCATTTTAAATAGTCCTAAAGAGCCAGTCTATTTTAGTCAATTGATTATTGGCCTCCCTGGTGCCAGGGGATAGAACAAATTACGGAGGGAAATAAAGCTTTTGAATTATTTACAGAAATGTTGTCTTCCTCTTCGTGAATGACAGCCAATTAGACGATCTCGCCCACTGCGCTCGGCATTTGAACAGGGAAAAACACCAAAGCAAGTGGTAACTTCCATCACTCACAGCCTCCAAGGCCAGACTGTTTCAAACAGTAAGTACACCCCACTGTCTGCACCAGTCTTTCCTATGGGAACACTGCACTGCACTCATGCTCTCATATCAGTAAGTACGCCCCACTGTCTGCACCAGTCTTTCCTATGGGAACACTGCACTGCACTCATGCTCTCATATCAGTAAGTACGCCCCACTGTCTGCACCAGTCTTTCCTATGGGAACACTGCACTGCACTCATGCTCTCATATCAGTAAATACGCCCCACTGTCTGCACCAGTCTTTCCTATGGGAACACTGCACTGCACTCATGCTCTCATATCAGTAAGTACGCCCCACTGTCTGCACCAGTCTTTCCTATGGGAACACTGCACTGCACTCATGCTCTCATATCAGTAAGTACACCCCACTGTCTGCACCAGTCTTTCCTATGGGAACACTGCACTGCACTCATGCTCTCATATCAGTAAGTACGCCCCACTGTCTGCACCAGTCTTTCCAATGGGAACACTGCACTGTACTCATGCTCTCATATCAGTAAGTAAGCAGTGTTGTGTTCACAGGTTGTTTCAAGTACATGTAAAATGTCCTGCCCTCAGCAGACAGCCACTGATTAAACAAAAATAATTATAGAAACACTGAAGTCTCTCAAGACCCCCCAAAGCTCTACTTCCCAAGCCCTCTGCTTAGTTCAACGGCGTTTAATAATTAGATTTGATTGTGGTGTTGACGACTCTGATCTGGATTTTAGATCTGCAAAGACTTGCTAAGTGCTTACTGTGTTTTTGATAACATTTCAAATGAAACATTGTAAGTGCTTACTGTGTTTTTGATAACATTTCAAATGAAACATCTTAATGAAGGAACATACACTCAGCTGAGTATACCAAACATTAGGAACACCTTCCTAATATTGAGCTGCACTCAGAACAGCCTCAATTCGTCGAGGCATGGGCTCTACAAGGTGTTGAAAGCGTTCCACAGGGATGCTGGCCCCTGTTGAATCTGTTTCCCACAGTTGTGTCAAGTTGGCTGGGTGTCCTTTGGGTGGTGGACCATTCTTGATACACACGGGAAACTGTTGACCGTGAAAAACCCAGCAGCGTTGCAGCTCTTGCCACACTCAAACCAGTGTGCCTGGTACCTACTACAATACCCTGTTCAAAGGCACTTACAACTTTTGTCTTGCCCAATTCACCCTCTGAATGGCACACATGCACAAATCATGTCGCAATTGTCTCAAGGCTTTAAAAAATCCTTATTTAACCTGTCTCTTCCCCTTCATCTACACTGACTTAAGTGGATTTAACAAGTGACAACAATAAGGGATCGATGTTTTGTACTAAGTGTATTTTTGTCTTTCTGTTGTCGTACATTTCCCTGCAATTCTATTTCTGAGGCCTCACCCCAATGTCATCAGCACACTCAGTCCACCAATCAAGCCCCTAACTGTTTCAATTGCATAAGTGTCATGAACTGGCTAAGAACCTGCATTACATCTAGGAAAATAAATTATCCTTACACCTGCATAACCTCTAGGAACAGAAATGATCTATAAACCTGCATTAACTCTAGCTACTGAAATGATCTTTAAAACCTGCATTAACTCTAGCTACTGAAATGATCTTTAAAACCTGCATTAACTCTAGCTACTGAAATGATCCCTAAACCTGCATTACATCTAGCTACTGAAATGATCTTTAAAACCTGCATTAACTCTAGCTACTGAAATGATCCCTAAACCTGCATTAACTCTAGCTACTGAAATGATCTTTAAAACCTGCATTAACTCTAGCTACTGAAATGATCCCTAAACCTGCATTAACTCTAGCTACTGAAATGATCTTTAAAACCTGCATTAACTCTAGCTACTGAAATGATCCCTAAACCTGCATTACATCTAGCTACTGAAATGATCTTTAAAACCTGCATTAACTCTAGCTACTGAAATGATCCCTAAATCTGCATTAAAACCTCTAGCTACTGAAATGATCTTTAAAACCTGCATTAACCTTAGCTACTGAAATGATCTTTAAAACCTGCATTAACTCTAGCTACTGAAATGATCCCTAAACCTGCATTAACTCTAGCTACTGAAATGATCTTTAAAACCTGCATTAACTCTAGCTACTGAAATGATCTTTAAAACCTGCATTAACTCTAGCTACTGAAAATGATCCCTAAACCTGCATTACCTCTAGCTACTGAAATGATCCCTAAACCTGCATTAACTCTAGCTACTGAAATGATCTCTAAACCTGCATTACCTCTAGCTACTGAAATTATCCCTAAACCTGCATTACCTCTAGCTACTGAAATTATCTTTAAACCTGCATTACCTCTAGCTACTGAAATTATCTTTAAACCTGCATTAATTCTAGCTACTGAAATTGTCCCAAACCTGCATTACCTCTAGCTACTGAAATGGTCTTTAAACCTGCATTACCTCTAGCTACTGAAATGACCTCTAAACCTGCATTACCTCTAGCTACTGAAATAGTCTTTAAATCTGCATTACCTCTAGCTACTGAAATGATCTATAAACCTGCATTACCTCTAGCTACTGAAATTATCTTTAAAACCTGCATTAACTCTAGCTGCTGAAATGATCTCTAAACCTGCATTACCTCTATCTACTGAAATGATCCCTAAACCTGCATTAATTCTAGCTACTGAAATGATCCCTAAACGTACATTACCTCTAGCTACTGAAAATTATCTTTAAACCTGCATTAATTTTAGCTACTGAAATTATCCCTAAACCTGCATTACCTCTAGCTACTGTAATGGTCTTTAAACCTGCATTAACTCTAGCTAATGAAATTATCCCTAAACCTGCATTACCTCTAGGAATAGAAGTGATCCTTAAACCTGCATTACCTCTAGAAACATATGATCCTTATACCTACATTACCTATAGGTACTGAAACTATGCTAAAACTCATTGCCTCTAGCTACTGAAATTATCCCTAAACCTGCATTACCTATAGGAACATAAATCATGGCTACTGCCTTAAAGCTGCAATATGTAACTTTTTGGGTGACCAAATTCACATAGAAATATGATTTATAGATCTGTCATTCTCATTGAAAGCCAGTCTAAATAGTGATATAAGTTACATGCACTCTATTTCTATGCTTCCCGATCTTAAGATTAATTTAGTTTTACTTAACATTTTGTACATACGTTTCAAACAGTTGAATATACAATATTTTTGTTTATTTTCCAGCAGTTTAGATGGTACAATGATTCTCGATACTATCCATTGCTTGTTTTGTTACATAAACTGAAATTAGGCAAACTATTAGAATTTTAGCAACCAGGAAGTGTCAGAGTGATTTCTGCAACTTTTCAACCTCATAGTTGTCATGTCTACTCCTGTTCCTCCCCTCCGGCATCCGCCGGTTTACTAACCACCGGTCCTGGGAACCATCATCACGCGCAGCTGCGCTTCATTAGGCACACCTGGACTCCATTACTTCCCCTTTATCTGGCACTCCCTTGGGTTCTTTCCCCATGCAGTATTGTTTTGTTCGTCAAGATGCTACTCCTACGTTGGATCGTTCCATGTTTCTTGTTATATTAAACTGACCACCTTCTTCTTGACTCCCAGCATCCACGTTACAATATTCACTATCTCCAGCACCAAACCAGCGTCTACATTTCTACATGCGTGTTTCTATTGTCTGTGGATAATAATATGAGGTGACAAAAAAAATGCTTCTCTGTGACATCACCGTACAATTAAAAAAAAATATATATATATTTTTTTTAATGCTACGAGTTTCTGGCCAGAGGGAGGGTACTGTATGTTATTGCTCCCCACATCATCACGAATCTCATATTGTTTGAAAATCACTTTTTTTATGATGTTATCGAATAGAACTTTACATATTTTCCTTCAAAACGCTCTGTTTTCACATATGTAGACACTGGTATTGTACTGGAGATAATGAAAGTAGGTTGAATAGTGAGCTCTGCTCAGATATCTGCTAACATTGGCATCTCTTAAAGAGGCATTTTGAAGAATCAGCCTTTATCTTTTGATGTAAAAACGTCTCCAGAAATGTAATTCTACTAGTCATCAAAGTTACGTGTTTTAAAAACACATTAGATATTTAGCAAATCAAAGAACCATACAAATTAGAACAAAGTATTTATATAATATTAAATACAATTGAGAAAATATTCCAATTATTATATAAATTGAAATGTTTACATGGAAACATGATGCTGGCCTTCTAGGCAGAGTTGCAAAGAAAAAGCCATATCTCAGACTGGCCAATAAAAATAAAATATTAAGATGGGCAAAAGAACAGACACTGGACAGAGGAACTCTGCCTAGAAGACCAGCATCCCGGAGTCACCTCGTCACTGTTGACATTGAGACTGGTGTTTTGCGGGTACTATTAAATGAAGCTGCCAGCTGAGGACTTGTGAGGTGTTTTTTTCTCAAACTACACACTCTAATGTACTTGTCCTCTTGCTCAGTTGTGCACCGGGGCCTCCCACTCCTCTTTCTATTCTGGTTAGAGCCAGTTTGACCTGTTCTGTGAAGGGAGTAGTACACAGCATTGTACGAGATCTTCAATTTCTTGGCAATTTCTCTCATGGAATAGCCTTCATTTCTCAGAACAAGAATAGACTGATGAGTTTCAGAAGTAAGGTATTTCTGGCCATTTTGAGCCTGTAATCGAACCCACAAATGCCGATGCTGCAGATACTCAACTAGTCTAAAGGCCAGTTTTATTGCTTCTTTAATCAGAAGAGTTTTCAGCTGTGCTAACATAATTGCAAAAGTGTTTTATAATGATCAATTAGCCTTTTAAAATGATAAACTTGGATTAGCTAACACAACGTGCCATTGGAACACAGGAGTGATGGTTGCTGATAATGGGCCTCTGTACGCCTATGTAGATATTCCATAAAACATCAGCTGTTTCCAGCTACAATAGTCACTTACAACATTAACAATGTCTACACTGTATTTCTGGTCAATTTGATGTTATTTTAATGGACGAAACATTAGCTTTTCTTTCAAAAACAAAGACATTTCTAAGTGACCCCAAACTTTTGAACGGTATTGTACATTTAGACATTTCAAATGGACATAGAGAACGTTCTAAAGTCTTTTACACGTAGTAACTTACTTTGAAGAGATCATATTAGTTCTAAATAGGTGTTTGGTGATTGGTAGACTAAATTCCTTGTACTTCTCTTTAACTACCACTTCCTGAAAGTCCGACTCTTCCTACACGCAAAGTAATTCATCTCAGTTTTAATCCATCCCAGTTTGAATTAATCTCAGTTTTAAACGCACCTGCATTCACCAAATGTTGTGTGGTATTACTGAGATATATTCCCCAGACTTGTATAGAGGGAATTGTTCATATGTTGTCAAATATAGATTTTGGATGACATTTTCTTTGGAAATATGCACCAAAAATGCTGTTTACCCACATGGTTAAGTAATTTACAGATAAGATTTTTTTTTAAGTATATATCCACAATCTGCTCAAAGTCCAGTCCTGGAAATGTGAGCAGATCTTATTAGATATTGCCTCAGTTTGCATATTTTAATACAATATTTCAGAAACATTGTAATACAAAAAAATATATACACTGCTAAAAAAATAAAGGGAACACTCAAATAACACATCCTAGATCTGAATGAATGAAATATTCTTATTAAAAACTTTTTTCTTTACATAGTTGAATGTGCTGACAACAAAATCACACAAAATTATCAATAAATCAAATTTATCAAACCATGGAGGTCTGGATTTGGAGTCACACTCAAAATGAAAGTGGAAAACCACACTACAGGCTGATCCAACTTTGATGTCATTTCCTTAAAACAAGTCAAAATGAGGCTCAGTAGTGTGTGTGGCCTCCACGTGCCTGTATGACCTCCCTACAATGCCTGGGCATGCTCCTGATGAGGTGGCGGATGATCTCCTGAGGGATCTCCCAGACCTGGACTAAAGCATCCGCCAACTCCTGGACAGTCTGTGGTGCAACGTTGGTGGATGGAGCGAGACATGATGTCCCAGATGTGCTCAACTGGATTCAGGTCTGGGGAACAGGCGGGCCAGTCCATAGCATCAATGCCTTCCTCTTGCAGGAACTGCTGACACACTCCAGGCACATGAGGTCTAGCATTGTCTTGCATTAGGAGGAACCCAGGGCCAACCGCACCAGCATATGGTCTCACAAGGGGTCTGAGGATCTTATCTCGGTACCTAATGGCAGTCACGCTACCTCTGGCGAGCACATGGAGGGTTGTGCGGCCCCCCAAAAAAATGCCACCCCACACCATGACTGACCCACCGCCAAACCGGTCATGTTGGAGGATGTTGCAGGCAGCAGAACATTCTCCATGGCATCTCCAGACTCTGTCACGTCTGTCACATGTGCTCGGTGTGAACCTGCTTTCATCTGTGAAGAGGACAGGGCGCCAGTGGTGAATTTGCCAATCTTGGTATTCTCTGGCAAATGCCAAACATCCTGCACGGTATTGGGCTGTAAGCACAACCCCCACCTGTGGACGTCGGTGTTTTTATTTAAATGGTAGACGTTCATTGTGATATGAATAATGGGAAACATGACCCTATTAGGGTGTGGTGCCTTAGCTGTGATATTGTATAGTGCATCTCACATGTTTTGTTTGATTTACTTATCTAGGCCTATGTATGCTGCAATTGAGCTTTTAGCTGCAAACGTAATGATTACGGTCCATTTTATCGGCTGAAATATACATGTATTCTCAGCTCAGACCACAAGTAGAATTCTTAGATCACCATCCATAAATATCAACTGTTACACAGACGTACATTTACTAAGTGCATGCATGGTGTCAGTCATCTTGTGATGCAACATACCCCATAACAACGGCGTACATACAGAGGCAGCGCCAAGGTCGAGCAGGTGTCCGTCTGTATCACTGGCTGTCAGGACTCCTGGGGTATTGTGGGTACTTAACAAACACATGCAGAGAGCCAGCGAGTGCATGTGTCTCATTAAAGCATAGTGCATATTTAATGTAGGGCCCGTGCCCAGACTGTGTGTGGGAAGATGTGTACATATGAGTGAGATATCCAATCTCCTGCAGTGTAGAGAGACGTCCTATCAGTCGGAAGATGCGGCCAGAAGAGTTAATAAATTCTTTATGTCTGCAGAGCTAGGCTACATTAGGGAAATGTGTGGCGCCATATTTTTTTTTTCTCTGTAGGGTTGATTAATATTTCATGTAAACACTTACAACAAATTGTCCCCCAAGGCCAATTATGAGCCATTGGAGGCGAGGAAACAGTTCCACTGATAAAGAGATGATTGTATCTCCTGAGAGTAAGTCTGAGACACACACATTGTCAGGTCCTTATGCCTTATGGTTGGGTGCTCACCTACCTACTGTCTCCTGCCCTGTGACTCCAATGAGAGTCAGCGCTAGACAGGGCACCACTGTGACGGACCATGTTGGAGTGGGTGAAACAGACGGCTAAAGAAGTCTCTCCGCAGGTAGTTTCATATGATATGCTAAAACCAGGGTTTTCCTAAGTACTGGGGGGCATAACATAGCAAAACATTTTTCCATTTTTTTTGTCACTACTGAACCGAGTTCTCCATCAGTAGGTCACAGACAGACAGACAGACAGACAGACAGACAGACAGACAGACAGACAGACAGACAGACAGACAGACAGACAGACAGACAGACAGACAGACAGACAGACAGACAGACAGACAGACAGACAGACAGACAGACAGACAGACAGACAGACAGACAGACAGACAGACAGACAGACAGACAGACAGACAGACAGACAGACAGACAGACAGACAGACAGACAGACAGACAGACAGACAGACAGACAGACAGACAGACAGACAGACAGACAGACAGACAGACAGACAGACAGACAGACAGACAGACAGACAGACAGACAGACAGACAGACAGACAGACAGACAGAGACAGACAGAGAGAGAGAGAGAGAGAGAGAGAGAGAGAGAGTGAGAGAGAGAGAGAGAGCACATGGACAGAGATGAAGTCTTGTGTTGAACTGAGATACCACTGGCTGTGCTCTGCACATCCTTTCCTGTCACTGTCAGCACCACCTGCTTCTCTCAGTAGGGTCTCATTGTCACCGCCACCGTTTGAAAGGAGCATGGCCTCAGGACAGGTAGCATCGGATCCATTTCTGGGAAAGGTCAGCTCAAGTCTCAACACAGCAAGTAGACATGGCAGTTGACATGGCACACTTCTGTAGTAGACAACATACTCATTCTGGAGAGCAGGATGTTCTCTCAGTGCTACTGTGTATTAGAAATGAACTGCAGCAGACATTTTCATTTCATGGTTTGCACACAGTCAGAATACTGTACAAATCTGCAGCTGTTGATCTATATGGTTAATACAGTCATATCATTCTCAGAACATTCTTGGGGGTTCAAAAGATATTTGATCAATCCTGCTCAAACATGAGTGATGGTCAGGATACTCTCAGGGGGCATATCTACTCAGCAAAATGATGCACATAACATTATACACTTGGGGGTCAGGCCTGGCATGCCAGATAATATTATTTAAACTGTAGAGTTTGGAAACTGTTACACACTAAAACTGGGATCCTTTGGGAAGTCCCAACTATGACATCAACCAATTTAAGTTGAAATTTTAAAGGGTTTTAAGGTTAGCGTTAGGTAGGGGTTATCGTTAAGATTAGGGTAAGGGTTGGGGTTAAGGGTCATCCCAAGGATTACCGAATAGCACTAACACGGAACCCAAAGCGGCTGCGTGCATATCCCATCGTGCGCATTCGTGCATAAATGTATTTTGTTCCCCCACACCAAACGCGATCACGACACGCAGGTTAAAATATCAAAACAAACTCTGAACCAATTACATTAATTTGGGGACAAGTCGAAAATAATTAAACGTGTATGGCAATTTAGCTAGCTAGCTTGCACTTGCTAGCTAATTTGTCCTATTTAGCTAGCTTGCACTTGCTAGCTAATTTGTCCTGGGATATAAACATTGAGTTGTTATTTTACCTGAAATGCACAAGGTCCTCTACTCCGAAAATTAATCCATGCATAAAACGGTCAACCGAATGGTTTCTAGTCATCTCTCCTCCTTCTAGGCTTTTTCTTCTCTTGACTTTATATTGCAATTGGAAACTTTCATAAATTAGGTGCATTACTGTCACTGACCTCGTTCATCTTTCAGTCACCCACGTGGGTATAACCAATGACGAGATGGCACGTGGGTACCTGCTTCTATAAACCAATGAGGAGATGGGAGAGGCAGGACTTGCAGCGTGATCTGTGATCTGCGTTCTTTTTAGCCCTTGGCAACACAGACACTCGTTGGCCGCATGAGCAGTGTGGGAGCAATAATTTAATAATATAGATTTATACATTTATTTTGCAACGGCTCGCGCGGTGTAATCAGCCTGTGACCCTGTTTTTAGGCAAAGGCATTCTGAAGCGTTGTCCATGGTGCTGAAACAGGCCTCAGACTTCAACTTGAAATGTTATGAGCTACATTATCAGTTTGTGTAGACATCTTTTTAAAATGGTAACCTTTTTAAATATATGACTGTTGCATTAAGCATGTTAACATGTTCTAGAACGTATTTTGTCTGACAGCTGAAGCAGCAATAACAAATGATTCACATCTCTTGGACTTTCAAATGTTCTCTGGGTCAGATAATTTACCTTCCTTCACTTCAATTTACAACTGTCACTTCAAAGCTCATCGTTTCAGGGAAAGGTATGTGCTTAGTGCTTCTCTGGTCCAACGTAGCCGCAAATACATAACTCCAAGACATAGGCCTACAGATAAGTCCATTCACCACGGAACATAGGTTAACGTTTGAAGGGGCATTAGAAAAGCACTAATTACAATCATCTTACTAACACTGAACCTGACACGTGTGTCCACAAATCACACCTAGATTGTGCACAAGCTCGCTGTAGCGTGTACAGTGTCCGGCATAATATAGACAGACTTCTGTTGCTCAGAGAAGCCCCAGAGCCTTTCTGTCGCTTCCTCTCTCAACTTTCTCTCTGTCCTGCCCTTCTGAATCCATGCGGCTGTATTCCAGGCCAGACGGCCGCAGATGTGGGATTTGACCAGCCTACACATTTTCCTTACGACTGGGGGAAAATAATACAGAGGAATCATCTAAAATCATATTTGGAGTTATTGTGTGGCACGTTCGCACTAACAAATTTGTGTATTTCACACTCATTCCACTAAACATATTTTTCTTCACACTTACTCAAGTATTGGTTTTAATTAAGCACATTGGCATATGTCTAATAGACACATGCAAGTCCTCGATAATGTATTCTGTACCCCCAATGGCCGGCATTTATGCAACGTTAACAAATAAAGAGCATTTTAAATCTGAGATGTGCGCGTGTTCCTACCTCACTGGACATGGCAGCTAACATCACTAGTAGGAACATGGCACTGAAGAGATGCATTCTTGCCGAAATGACAGCGTTCCAGCCGAGACCAGCTCTTCGGTTGCTCTTCCCCTCTTGCTTGTGTCCTTATTGGGGCGGTTTCTTCAGCTCGAGAAGGATTCTGTCAATGCTCTGTCGAGTGTACACGACGAACCTCATCACCAGCCAGTCTGTGCGCTGGGTTAATTCCACACCCGGACGCAGAGTAGACCTCTAGCTCCGTAGGCTAGAATGATCACGATGTGCGGTGTGGACTCGCGCCTACTCCTCCTCCCTTATGACCAACACCGATCAGTGGACCGCAGATTTTTGACAGTGAACGCTGAATCAAATACACAATCTTTCACACACGATATGTTTGTTAGAATAAGGCAATGCCTTTAACCTGTAAATGAGCACGGGACTCAATGGTATAGAAGCTAATGACAGGGGCTGAAAGTCGCAGAGGTTGGAAGGTGACTTCTGTGCTTGCAAGGTGACGACGCTAGGAGCAGCACATCGATGCTTTGGCAACTGATTCAAGTACCACTTTGCGTGCGTGCATGTGTGCGCGAGAGAGAGAAAGTGTGAGGGAGAGAGAGAGAGAGAAGGAGAGAGAGAAAGAGAGACAGATAGAGAGAGGGAGAGAGAGAGAGAGAGAGAGAGAGAGAGAGAGAGAGAGAGAGAGAGAGAGAGAGAGAGAGAGAGAGAGAGAGAGAGAGAGAGAGAGAGAGAGAGAGAGGGGGGGGCTGCATTGACTAGACTGTGTTTGCTACTCTGTATGGATTTTCAGTAGAATGACAGATACACGGAACGCGAGAGAGGGGTGACATTTAACGGAACGCATTGCCATAATCGACTTCCTTGTTATCTGCACACCAACGCTGATTGGGGCTGATATGGCGTTGTGTAAGAGCCGGATGGTGATTGTCAAAACAACATAATGCCATCAATTTAGCTCTCATCCGCTTCTAATTGGTAAATTAAGGTGCCAATATAATTCGAAGGGATTTCCCAGAATTGGGGTTTAGAGAAATAAGCACGAAAAATATTTGAAGTATGTTGTTAAGCGTGTGCGTATGTGTGTGTGCATCAGGACTCTGGTGGGCCTCTGATTCTCCTAGTTTTTGACAGCCAGAGCTAGTGGCCTCTGGCCATCCTGAACACGGTATGAATAATAGAACACCCTGGTCTGCGCTACCCGCTCCTCTCTTCTTCCTCAGTAATAGCGCTCAACTTCACTTTCCCATTTCACCGCTTTCCAAAGTTACATCCAACAATAAACCACTTTACGTCCTTGCCTATAATTACCTATGAACGGCTCAAGTGTTACTTAACTACATATGATAGGGCTGGAACCTTGGCAGTCTATTGCACTTGGCACATGCTGTATCCTCTTCACTAACACTAATTGTTTATGCTACGTCAATCTCAATTACATGACAGGGCGTGTGGAACATTGTGGTCCTCTGTAGCTCAGTTGGTAGAGCATGGCGCTTGTAACGCCAGGGTAGTGGGTTCGATCCCCGGGACCACCCATACGTAGAATGTATGCACACATGACTGTAAGTCGCTTTGGATAAAAGCGTCTGCTAAATGGCATATATATTATTATTATATTATATATTACCTATCATCATGAGTGCCATGTACAGGGTACAGTCGGTTACTGTATGGGGTAAAACCAGTGTAAGACATCCCTCCGACAGCAAAGCGGAGAGTTGGAGAGTTGGAGTTCCAGCCTCCTGCTGTTGCCCTCAGATGCACAGTGCACACATTTATTTACCCAGCAGGAGCACACAGAAGCATGGTATCGGTTGAGAGAGAGAGAGAGAGAGAGAGAGAGAGAGAGAGAGAGAGAGAGAGAGAGAGAGAGAGAGAGAGAGAGAGAGAGAGAGAGGAGAGAGAGAGAGAGAGAGAGAGAGAGAGAGAGAGAGAGAGAGAGAGAGAGAGAGAGAGAGAGAGAGAGAGAGAGAGAGAGAGAGAGAGAGAGAGAGAGGAGAGAGAGAGAGAGAGACAGGAGGAAGAGAGATAGAGAGAGAGAGAGAGAGAGAGAGAGAGAGAGAGAGAGAGAGAGAGAGAGAGAGAGAGACAGGAGGAAGAGAGAGAGAGAGAGAGAGAGAGAGAGAGAGAGAGAGAGAGAGAGAGAGAGAGGAGGAAGAGAGAGAGAGACAGGAGGAAGAGAGATAGAGAGAGAGAGAGGAGGAAGAGAGAGAGAGAGAGAGAGAGAGAGAGAGAGAGAGAGAGAGAGAGAGAGAGAGAGAGAGAGAGAGAGAGAGAGAGAGAGAGAGAGAGAGAGAGAGAGAGAGAGAGAGAGAGAGAGAGAGAGAGAGAGAACGTACAGTAGAACAAAGCATTAAAGACCACAAGAAAGCTCTGTTATTGTTACTGCATCTCTTTGACATTACCCATCAATCCAAGTAACAGTACCATCAGGGTACAGTCCAGTTCTCCTTCCAGCCTGTCCCTGGATACATACAGTATGGCATGTGGTTGTGGATATTAGCTTAGGCTCCTGCCTGAAAGGAAGAGTCAAAGTGATGTTGAGTCATTGTGTGTGGTCATAGTGGCAGCAGCAAAGTGGCTAATGGCAATGCTGAGGAAATATACTGTATTAAGACATTCATCTAAAGCTCTGTTCTCTCTCTCCATCTCTCTCCACGTCTCTCCGTCTCTGCACTCACTGAGAACGGTAGGTGAAGACAATACATGACCCATTTGTCAAGGAGGCAGCGTGTTTCTGTTTTATCTCCAAGCCAGACCAGGCAAGGCAAGAGAAAAGAGAAGGGAACAAACAGTTACCGGAAGTCCTCTCAGGCATAGAGCTGGTCGGCCAGTGTGTGTCTCTCTCCCTCTTTTTCCATCCCTCTCTCTCTCCCACTCATGCTCTGCTGCACTCTGTGAAGTAGATATGGAGCTGAAATCTGCATTTTTCTCCTTCCCCTTTCTCCCGCTGTTCTCACTCTCTCCCTCTGTTCTCACTCTCTCCCTCTGTTCTCACTCTCTCCCTCTGTTCTCACTCTCTCCCTCTGTTCTCACTCTCTCCCTCTGTTCTCACTCTGTTCTCACTCTCTCCCTCTGTTCTCACTCTCTCCCTCTGTTCTCACTCTCTCCCTCTGTTCTCACTCTCTCCCTCTGTTCTCACTCTCTCCCTCTGTTCTCACTCTCTCCCTCTGTTCTCACTCTGTTCTCACTCCCTCTGTTCTCACTCTCTCCCTCTGTTCTCACTCTCTCTGTTCTCACTCTGTTCTCACTCTCTCCCTCTGTTCTCACTCTCTCCCTCTGTTCTCACTCTCTCCCTCTGTTCTCACTCTCTCCCTCTGTTCTCACTCTCTCCCTCTGTTCTCACTCTCTCCCTCTGTTCTCACTCTCTCCCTCTGTTCTCACTCTCCCCCTCTGTTCTCACTCTCTCCCTCTGTTCTCACTCTCTCCTCTGTTCTCTCTCTCTCTCCCTCTGTTCTCACTCTCTCCCTCTGTTCTCACTCTCTCCCTCTGTTCTCACTCTCTCCCTCTGTTCTCACTCTCTCCCTCTGTTCTCACTCTCTCCCTCTGTTCTCACTCTCTCCCTCTGTTCTCACTCTCTCCCTCTGTTCTCACTCTCTCCCTCTGTTCTCACTCTCTCCCTCTGTTCTCACTCTCTCCCTCTGGCCAGAAGGTTCATGCTCTTTGCATTTGTCTAAAATAACTTTAACCCAAAGCATCACCCTCTGATATTCATTTTGAATCATGTTTATTTAGTCAATTTTGTATGTGAACATGTTTATGAATGCGTGTGTGTGTGTGTGTGTGTGTGTGTGTGTGTGTGTGTGTGTGTGTGTGTGTGTGTGTGTGTGTGTGTGTGTGTGTGTGTGTGTGTGTGTGTGTGTGTGTGTGTGTGTGTGTGTGTGTGTGTGTGTGTGTGTGTGTGTGTGTGTGTGTGTGTGTGTGTGTGTGTGTGTGTGTGCCTGTGTACAGCCATAGGTCTCAAGCATTAAAACTCAGTAGTCCAGGTGGGCGTAATTGTACTGAACCAGCTCTGCCAACCATATCACTATATAGATGTTCAATTTTTAGGAGTTGATTCTCTCTAAATAATGGGAAAGTGAGGAGAATTTAAAATCTCTTATGAGGATGAGAAGGATATGACTGGAGCAGGGGAATGAAGGGTTAGGCATTGTACTATAAGCTGGAAAGGAGGTGAAGAAACTGAAGAAACTGAGAGAGACAGAGAGAGAGAGAGAAATTGAGAGAGAGCAGAGCACAAGGACAGACATGAACATGGGGTTTATTTGTGCTTTTCTGTGTCAGAGAGAGAATTCCTGAATTGACTGAATGGAAAACTGAACTGATCCCAACCCTGAATCAGTCTGTCTGTCCTTTGATATTAAATCACTATTGTGATGTGGCTACTGTGGAGTCATTACGCAATGGGAGCTAGAGAACCATATGCCTGCTAAGAGTTTCCAGTGTTCCATCAACGTTATTAAGTTTTCCAATGGGTATGAAGAGGATAAAGATAATCTGATGGAGAACTCAACTCATCTCTGGCATGGATTTACTGTCACCCTGCTGCCAACAGGATGCAACATAACACGGCCTCGTGATGCCAGCCACACACACACGCATAGACACACACCTTCTGAAGGAAAACAGTTCGCTGTTACATTGAAATTCAAAACCTCCCTTCTACTATTTTCCCCTGAGTTCAAATTGCCGGTATCGATGTATACTGTTTCCTTACAGACCTAGTAATTCTTTTCTTGGGGCCATATTCTTCAGCTCAAGAGTTGTGTCCTTTATTTCAAGGTCAAACTCATCCAGCAGTGTAAATAGACTCTATCTGCGTCTGTATCTCTCCAGGCATTCTAGGGTGCCTACTACTCAGCCGTTGAGAAATGGGTGTATTTATTTTCCTCACAGTTCGTATCTCAGCTGAAATATTGAATACTGACATATCAGCCCTGTTGTTCCATTATAATATTCACATACAGAGTATGATATATTAACTTGAATTCACCTGAAATGAGTCCATAAGTCTCTCCAAAACCTTCTGGGGCAGGAGGTTATAGAGTGCTTGGTTGCCTTAGCGATGGCGGTCTGCAAGGGGCAGGAAGGGAAAGGTGTGAAATTCGGATTGCTCATTGGCCGGCTGAAGAGAGAATTAAACATGGCGTTTCACACCATCCCTTGGGCTGTTTGGCATGCACTACCTGCAGGTTACCACAGAAACCGGGGTAAGGACACGCCAGGTTCACAGGGAGGTGTTATACAGTGGTGCTGTAGTGCTTTGTCTCCGAGTCCAGCCCAGACCTGTCTAGACACACAAATCAATCTTCATTTAGACCACACAGAACTCTGGTCAGAGCAAAGCTGCTGTGGATCAGAACAAAACAAAGCGTTGACCTCTACCATCTACCTTCCAGACACATGGAGAAATGAGGAGAGACACAGACTGGCAGACACAGAGAGATGGATTGCCAAACAGTCCATCATCTCAAGTTCAAACATCACACACACACACACACACACACACACACACACACACACACACACACACACACACACACACACACACACACACACACACACACACACACACACACACACACACACACACACACACACACACACACACACACACACACACACACACACACACACACACACACACAATTTCTTGTAGATTATGCAGAGCTGGGAGATGCTCCCTGCGTTGTGCTCTGTAGCCTGTGTTTGTGTTTAATTGGATGAAAAGATGATGCATAATGCAGGAAGAGAGAAACATGTAGAAACCAAAGTCCATGTCGCCCACGGCAACAGAAACCAGCAGCTATTTGTTGTTGACATTTTTCTCCCCTGTTTTTTTCTGCTCCATTGAAACAGCAGTAGCTTCATGGTTTGTCATGTATCTGAAGCGTTTTCCTCTCCCAGCTCAGGGCAGAGTTCCTGCGCATGACAGTGTGTTTCTCAACCAGCGCATGCATGCATACCCTTCTGTGTGTGTGTGTGTGTGTGTGTGTGTGTGTGTGTGTGTGTGTGTGTGTGTGTGTGTGTGTGTGTGTGTGTGTGTGTGTGTGTGTGTGTGTGTGTGTGTGTGTGTGTGTGTGTGTGTGTGTGTGTGTGTGTGTGTGTGTGTGTGTGTGTGTGTGTGTGTGTGTGTGTGTGTGTGTGTGTGATAAGGGTTATGGAGCTGGTCCATATAATGTATGTCACCCACATACACACAGCCCATACATAGGTAAGAACATGAACCATTAGAGCACACAGTACCAAGAACACTGAGTTCCTGCTTCTAACGTACTCCGTCTCTCAGGATTCTCCCTCTCTCAGCCATTTGGACTGAAACCCTCTAGCAGCAGCTGCCTTTCAGGTTGGTTCCTCCCAGCATGTCTCCTCTTCTCATTCTCTCATTCTACACTGCAGTTCCATGCACCGTGCCGGTTACATGGCAGGGGGCCTATAGAGAGAGAGCGGAGAGGGGAGGGAGTAGAGAGAGGGAGCAACAGACTGGGAGGATAAGGAATGTTTTTTACATAATGAAGCAGATAGAAGCGATTACAGCAGCTTAGCTGCGGAGCAGTGAACTGCTGCACATTCAGCCTCATTATGAAGTTAAATACTCCAAACTGTCACTGACGGCTTACTTACGCTCCTGGCGGAACAATCGATTTACAGCTTTACATCGCCACCAACCACAAACCTGCTCCTAAACACACAGACATTACTGAATAAGAAGAGAACACACTGCATTTGCTCCTTCTCCCCCTCTCCAGTCCTGGAGCTAAAATGCTGGTGATTACAGTAACAAAATGTCCATCCTCTCCAGCCCTGGAGCTAAAACACTGGTGATTACAGTAACAACATGTCCCTCCTCTCCGGCCCTGGAACTAAAACGCTGGTGATTACAGTAACAAAATGTCCCTCCTCTCCAGCCCTGGAGCTAATACGCTGGTGATTACAGTAACAAAATGTCCCCTCTCTCCAGCCCTGGAGCTAAAACGCTGGTGATTACAGTAACAAAATGTCCTCTCCAGTCCTGGAGCTAAAACGTTGGTGATTACAGTAACAAAATCTCCCTCGTCTCCAGCCCTGGAGATAAAACGTTGGTGATTACAGTAACAAAATCCTTCTCGTCTCCAGCCATGGAGCTAAAACTTTGGTGATTACAGTAACAAAATGGCCCTCCTCTCCAGCCATGGAGCTAAAACGCTGGTGATTACAGTAACAAAATGTTCCTCCCCTGTTGGAAGCCAGGAGAGGAACATTGGCCACACAACTGAGAGTGACCCAGAGTCTTACAGTGTCTTTAACCTCTCCCTGCAGCCCCTCGTGGGTGTGTGCCCTCTGTGGGTCTCCTATCTCTGCCCTGGCCTCTGAAATGTTGTCCCAGTCTGCAGGTGCTCCAGAGCCTGCCTGGCTGGCTGCCTGTCTGGCTGTCTGGCTGCCTCCACACAGGGAGCAGCTAGACCACAGAGTGTGGAGTGTGGACTCAGCACTTCTCAGGAGTTACTGTCTGAGGCCATGCACCAGGGCTTTTATTCTTCTGCCTACTTTTGCATTAATCAGGGCCCTTCTCCAAACCTGCGACTGGACAGCCCTGGCCCAGAGGCTACATGCAGATTTGATGAATCAATATATTGCAATGCAACCATGTGGAGAGGAGAGGGTGTAGCAAGGGACATTGTTGTGATTGGAACAGATACAATGGAGCTGCTTCACTCGCTTCCTTATCTGCCTTTACACACTTTTTTCTTGATTATGTTCACACACACACATTATATGGACCAGCTCCTTAACCTTATCCTACACACACACACACACACACACACACACACACACACACACACACACACACACACACACACACACACACACACACACACACACACACACACACACACACACACACACACACCCACACCCACACCCACACCCACACACACACACACACACACACACACACACACACAAACAAACACACACACACACACACACACACACACACACACACACACAACACACACAATAATTAAGTGAGTGCTTATATTTGTCCTATTTCACACATGTAAAAGTGAATTATACACGCACATTCACAACAGCCATTCACAAATACAAACACACACAGACACACACCCACACAGACACACACACACACACACACACGCCATTCTCAAATACAAACACACAAATCATAATTAAGTGAGTGCTTATATTTGTCCTATTTCACACATGTAAAAGTGTGAATTATACACATGAAATGGAAATGTGTTTTTTGCATATCCCAACTCCCCCTGAGACAGAGAGTGGGGTCATGGCCAGGGTCAGCCATTATCGAAGTCGACCCTGGAGCAATTCGAGTTACAGTTTTTTCCAACTGCTTACATAAGTTTTCAAAACTGTCTCCTTTTTTTCAAAACTCTACACACAATTCCCAAAACTGCACACACAAAATGCAAAATGCCCCACATCTCATTCAAAATGTAACACTGCATTCAAAATGCCATAAACACATGTCAGAATGAAGCATTTGCATCAAATGACAAACACTGCTTTCATAATAGTACATTTTTGGATATACCATGTAAACACTGTTGTTCTAAATCTAAAGCTCTTTGGTCTTTCATAGGCTTATATCTACATTTCAATACAATGTTCTACAGTGAAAGTCATCTGCTGAGAGTGGTAACAAGTACACTGTAAACACCAATGCAATGTAGAAACAGAAAATATTTATTAGGCCAAACATTACTGTTGTATACAGTAGCATACAACAAAACCATAAACATATGTAAACCAAAAGTATATTCTTTAGAATACAGTAAAGAACACAATTGTGTGTGTGGGGTCCCAAGGGGGCAGTACAGGAATTGGTGTGGGGGGGGAATCAGTCAACAGTGCTAAGCTACGCTTCATCTCTTCTCCGGGCTGGGTCTGGCCACCGTTATTTCCGGAAGGCATACAGATGGATTCGTCCACATCACAAGATAGGTTCTCTTGCCAAACATCGAGGGAAGAATCTCCTAGCATGGCGTATCCAACCTTGGACAGAGTCAACCTCTATGTCCCCACATAGACCATATTTATAATTGCAGTCTCTTGTACATCTGTAAACAAGCATCCTCGTCCTCCATGATGTCTTTGCCTTTCCACTCTGTACAGAATTCAAACACAGTATGTGTTCAGCATAGGAACTGTAAACAATGTACAAAAAAATGTAGTACAGCTGGATAACCAACCTCATTCATTCAATGCAGTGCAGTAAATGGATTGCTTAGAGTTACAAATGTTTATGCAATACTATGCAGTCATACGTATTTTACAGTACATTACTGTAATGCTAAAATAGTCATTAGATAGTTGATTACCTGTTCTCATTTCTGAAGGTTCAAATTATGGACGCCACTGTAAATCGACTCAAGTTGGGCTGGACTCTCAGTCCAGCATCTCTCATGGTCAAACCGGGGTTGATCACATGATCAACAAGTGTTGCCCTAATCTCATCAGAGATGGCTCTCCTTCCTTCTCTTCTTTGCCCTTGTCCTCTTCTTCCTCCTCCTCTTCCTCCTACTCCTCTTGCTCTCTGTCCATTGTTGGCATCCATTGGTCAAAACAGGTAATCTGACCTTTGACCTGTTTATAGGCCAATACTACAGTAAAGCAGTGATTGGTTAGTGATCAGTTAAGCTATTAGTGTTTGCACATGTGAGTAGTGTGTGTGTGACCTGGTGAATAAGTGTAGCATTTTGATTGGTTGTGTTTGGAAAAGGAAAGCAAGTCACTTCCTGTTAGATTTTTGTGTTTTAGGTAGAGAATTGTGTGTAGTGTTTTGAAAAAAGTGTTTTATGCAATTGACAACTGAGTCAAAAGGCTGAGAAATAGCTTATGGATTTGGATATTTGGCGTGTAGTTTTGAACTTTGAGTGAGAGGTTTCAAAAATCGTGTGACATGAAAAGATTTTGTGTGTAAGCAGTTGGAAAAAACTGTAAGCACCTTGATCAAGGGCACATGGACAGATTTTTCTCCTTGTCGGCTCGGGGATTAGAACCAGCAACCTTTCGGCAACCCATGAGCAAGGAATTTAACCCCCAACAACAACTGCTCCCCAGTCGCCAATCACATGGATGCTGATTAAGGCAGCCCCCACATCTCTCTGATTCAGAGGGATGGGTTGGATTAAATGTTGAAGACACATTTCGGTTGCATGCATTCAGTTGTGCAACTGACTAGGCATCTCCCTTTATTACTGGTCCAACATGCTAACCGCTAGGCTACCTGCCGTCGCTGTAAATGCAGGCCCACGCTGGTATACACACAAACTTGCACCAACGCATGCACTCACTCACTCACTCACTCACTCACTCACTCACTCACTCACTCACACACACACACACTCACACACACACACACACACACACACACACACACACACACACACACACACACACACACACACACACACACACACACACACACACACACACACACACACACACACACACACACACACACACACACACACACACACACACACACACACACACACACACAACTCCCTCCCCTTGAGGCCTTCATTAGATTAAAGGAGATCTGCTCTTTCCAGAGCTACAGTGCAATTATTCAGTGTAGTCAGGCATGTCTCTGTGTGACAAAGCAAATTGCTTTTTCAGTTTGCTGTTCCTGATACAGACACAGCTTTCAGAATCGGAGAGGAAGAGCCGCGCCAGTGCTCCTAACGCCGCAAGAGATACCAGCAGCCCTCATTTAGCCCCAGTGTGTGTGCTCGACTGTTTGTTGAGTGATGGTGGCCATGCATGTGTGCCTGTGAATGTGGATTGGCAGGCAAATGTGTGTTTGTGTGTGCATTTATATTCTGTATGGTGTTACAGTTTTTTTCGATTGCTAAACGACAGTGGGCACAACTGGAGTCACATGTGCAAAACTCTAACTACAGTCTGCACTACCAACTGTCACCTGAGCTAAACAGTTCACATCACCTGCAAAACTCATTCCAAGCAACACAACTCTTAACACATGGCTCAAAACACGCTCAGTGCAGCCAAACACTATGCACAACCCTCACTGAGATAACACACACTGTCACTCAGAACACACTGAGAGTAAAAACACTAGCATCAAACACAAATACAGAAAATACTAACTTTTCATGTTTACAGTTTGAACAATTTCAGTGACTTCATACAAAGTAATATTTTCTTCAAAGAAGAGAGTGACATTCTTTCACATGATTTATTACATTTTTTAGAACAAAACAATTATTTAAGGTAAATGAAAATTAGCAGTTTGCTTCAATAGTCTGTAGTAATTTACGGAATTACAGTAATGAGAAAAAAAAGGTAGAAACTAAAAGTACATACTGTAATTCGAACAAATAATTGAGGGGCTAATCCTGCCTCTCTCTAGCATCAGGCCACAGGTTTTCTTCAACATCACATCTAATGTTTTCTCTTGCCATGCACCTGGGGAAGAACCTTCTGGAGTGCCTTATCCATCCCTGGCAGTCCTCTGGACTCGTGTCCTCACATCCGGCACGCATGGCTTCCAAAAGAGACATTTGGTCATGTGGGTGGTGACCAAACACTTTCCACCTCCAGGCAGAGAAAAACTCCTCTATTGGGTTGAGGAAGGGTGAATATGCAGGCAGGTACAAAACCATACATCTGTGATGTGCTGCAAACCAATCTGTGACAGCTGCAGAGTGGTGAAAAGCAACGTTATCGAAAACTATGACAAAAACTTGGGGGTTTCTTACTGGCTCCCCCTGTTCTGCTGGCACTAGCTGAGCATAGAGCTGTTCTAGGAAAGCTATAAGCCTTTCTGTGTTGTATGGGCCAATGAGTGGTGTGTTGAGAAGCAAACCATCATTGGCCATTGCAGCAAACATGGTGATATTTCCCCCCCTTTGGCCTGGAACCTCCACAGTGGCCCTTTGACCTATAACATTCCTTCCTCTGCGCCGTGTTTTGGCGAGGTTAAATCCAGCTTCATCGATAAATACAAATGAATGTGGTCTTTCCAGTGCTTCCACCTCCATTACTCTCTGAAAAACAGTAAGTGCACAGTTTTACTGTAGAAATGCTAGTGTTTTTTTTACTGTAAATATTTTGTATAGCTGTGTACGTAACCTCAGATGTCTTACCTGATTTGATTTGATTTTGATTTGGTATCTTTGCTCTTTTACCCGTTCACTGTTTCTCTGGAACGGTACAGTGTATAACTGTTTCATTGTAACTTGGTGTTTCTTTAGGACTCGAGCAATAGTTGTTGTGCTGACAGAATTAACATTTTAAAATATATCATTATCAGCCAGCACTCTGTCTTGAATCTCCCGCAGTTTTATTGCATTGTTGACGACAACCATGTCAACAATAGCATTTTCCTGCGCATCTGAAAATATTTTTCCTCTTCCCCCTTTTGGGGGCAGCCTTTGGGTCCCGTTGTAAAAATATATTTTACGGTCAAACTTACTGTAATATATATCTGTGTAAATATTCTATAATTGCAATAAAAAATAGATTCCTGTAATGTTTTAATTTACTGTAAGGATGTAACTCTCACCTGTGTGCATGATGGAAGATTCGCATTACAGATGCCACTGTGGATCTTTGCAGATTGGGTTGCACCCTCAACCCTGCCTCTCTCAATGAGAGACCATGGTTCACGACATGGTCTATAAGTGTAGCCCTTATTTCATCTGAAATAACAGCTCTTTGTCTTCTTTGTCTTCCTCCATGCATCCGCCCTCTCCCTGCCACCCTTCTCTCTCCACGAACCCATCTTCCTTGTTCCATTTCCAAAATGAGTCTTTCTGAGCTCTACCTATATATACTGTAATATGTGTGTGTGTGTTCACTAACAAGTCTAAAACAAGACACCTGCTTAGCCTTTCAGCTGAAATTGCAATCAGCAGTGTTTGAAAGGCACAAGGCTGGAATCTATTCCGTTTTGAATGTGTGGTTCACAGTTTTGACTGCAGTGTGTTAGCATTTGAACAAAGTGCTGTAAATCCACAGTGTTGTGCAGGTTGTGGTTAAAGTCATGGGATAAGTGTGTAGAGTTTTGAAAACTGTGTTCAAGCAATGAAAAACGAACTAGAGTTTGGTCCACATGAACTGCTGCTGTGCAGACTGTAGTTAGAGTTTGGTCCACATGAACTGCTGCTGTGCAGACTGTAGTTAGAGTTTGGTCCACATGAACTGCTGCTGTGCAGACTGTAGTTAGAGTTTTGCACATGTGACTCCAGTTGTGTCCACTGTCGTTTAGCAATCGAAAAAAAACCTGTAATGTTGACATGCTACAGTACATTGTGGCTCGTGATTCTCCATCTGAGGGCAACCATCTGAGGGCACAGTACAGCACTTGTTTAAGCACATTATCACTGTATACCAGGATGTGTAGACACCAAACATAATGGGTTAGTGACAGGACAAGACTGGCTTAATTCAGAAATAATAGTCACGTTGAAGAACATATGCAATATGTAGGTCAGGGGGTTTAGACTGGTTGCAGATCTGTTTATACTTCAGCCAACTCCTCCCCATTCAACATTCATTGCTCCAATTGCTATGAGCTCTTTCTCATGGCTGGCAGATGATTATCCTTCCCTTCATGTCAGGGTGACAGAGAGCTGTTCATGACCACTGACTGAGTATTTATCTTATCTCCCTGCTCCGTACACTCAGAGACCAATCAATACACTGGGACCAAGAGAGACAGGGGGACGAGAGAGGGGAAGAGAGAGAGCAAGAGAGACAGGGGGACGAGAGAGGGGAAGAGAGAGAGCAAGAGAGACAGGGGGACGAGAGAGGTAAAGAGAGAGAGCAATAATATAATAATAATATATGCCATTTAGCAGACGCTTTTATCCAAAGCGACTTACAGTCATGTGTGCATACATTCTACGTATGGGTGATCCCGGGAGTCGAACCCACTACCCTGGCGTTACAAGCGCCATGCTCTACCAACTGAGCTACAGAAGGACCACAGGGGACGAGAGAGGGGAAGAGAGAGAGCGAGAGAGGAAGACGCAGGAGAAATTATCTATGGCGACTGAGCAGAGCACAAGGACAGAGAGGAACATGGGATTTATTTGTGCTCTCCTGTCAGGCTGCGTCGGCCACACGCGGCACGGGGGAGAGTAATGGACATGCCATGGTAATGGGAAAGGAAGGCTGGGGAATCTGAAGGGTTTAAATGGACCACATGGAGGACTTTTGTACTGATTATTGGTTTTGTAAGGCATTGATTTAGTCATATGGATTAGTCAGGGATAATGTTTTTTGTTGAAGATTGGGTTTTGGTTAAATGATGGTCTGCGAAAGAGTAGGAAATGTTTACCATTGGGCACATGGGTTTTCTCCACACTCAAATTGTCATTTATTTTCTATGTTTGAAATGTCTTTGGGACTTTGCAAACATGCATTTTACACTAATGGTTGTTTGCAATATGGGTTATATGGGTTGGGCTCTTTAAAAAGCAGAGCCATACAGGAGTGATGTATGCATTATTCTGGCCTTGAGTGAGTTCCTTGAGTGAGTGATTGATTTGGAGCGGCTAGCCCACCAGGCAGAGGATCCGGGGGAGGCCTGGAGCACTGGTATATAACCAGCAGCACAGGGATCGCCTGGGCACCCCGTTGCCATGGAGACCTGTTGTTGTCATGCCGACACGCTTGATAGAATGCAGCGAGAGAGAAAGAAAGAACGAGAGAGAGAGAGAGAGGGAGGGAGAGACAGCAAAAGAGGGAGATTCAGTCAGAAAACTTTTTTCCATTGTTTACTCAATGGTGTGCCTACGGGTTCAAGTCCCATTTCAAAACCTGTTGCCACAGAGACAGATGGTGGAAGGGTCAGGAGAAGTGCTACTTTTCACGCATTGGGCCGTATCAGGATGAACGTGGTAGAACGACTGAGTGAAATCCTGTGTGCGACGAGGGAGATGGAGGTCTGGGTTGACATTGGAGCGAGGACCAGCTGTGCGTGTGTAGAGCGTGTGTGGGAGAGTAAGAGGGGGAGAGAGAGAGAGACAGACATAGAGGGAGACACAGAGAGAGAGATTGAGTGTTGTCCTGGCCTGTGGAAGGCAGTGACCACTTTAATTATCCTCTATTTTCTTCAAACATGCCAGAGCCTTTGTGAGTCTGTCTCCTGGGACACACCTCCCTCCTCATTTCCTCTGGGATTCAATTCCACTTCATCCCTCTCTGTCTTTTACATATAAAACACTTTCTTCAATTATTCCTCTGATGTTCGTATCTGTATTATTTGACTGCCGGGCCTATTCAGAGTGACTGCTCATCTCGCCCCAGCTCTGTGTGACTAGAATCAATCCCAGCCTCATTGCAGGAGAGCCACTTTCTCTCTCTCTCTTTCATAGTGTGTGTTCACATGTGAATGTGTATGTGTATGTGTATGTGTGTGTGTGTATGTGTGTGTGTACGATTGGAGAAGATGTGAGATATGGAGATCTGTTGATTCACAGTGTGTGCCGCATGTACTGTATATGTTAATGGTCATGAGTATGTGTGTTTGTGAGTGTTTGTAGGAGGCAGACATCAAGGCAGAGCATGCTGTGTAGTAATGAAGGTATGCCTGTCCCTGGTTCTGCTCTCCCCTGGGTGGGAGAGGGACAGACAGCACGCTTTATTAGAGATCAAATGGGCCTTTAATTACATGGTGGATGCCTCTGCTTCTACATCGATTACAACCAAAAGGTTCCTTCCATCAGAGTCTGTTAACCAGAGAAGAGACACTACTCTCTGAAGGCATGGTCCCCTAGCAGCCAGCTCACTAACTTGGTATTCTTAGCAGGGGAATGTGGAATGGTTTCCAGGCATACCCTTACCTATTGCAATGAGAGTTTTATTAAGAATCTACAGCTGGCATGATAGGCCATTCCATATTCAATGAAGCGGCTGCCCTGGTGTGTGTGTGGGCACACAGGTGTGGTTCTACCTGGGATGTGGAGCAGGCACAGGGGATGGAGATGAAGGGACTATGGATAGGTGTGTGTGTCTGTGTGCTCCTTCAGTCTGCTAGCTGGCAGTCTCGCAGTTAATGAGCAGCTGTTGAGCATCACTATTAATGAGACCTGCCAGTCACCCCTCCTCTCCTCTTCTCACTTCTCTTTTCCTCTCCTCTACTCTCCTCACTTCTCTTTTCCTCTCCTCTCTTCACTTCTCTTTTCCTCTCCTCTACTCTCCTCACTTCTCTTTTCCTCTCCTCTCCTCACTCTCTTTTCCTCTCCTCCTCACTTCACTCTTTTCCTCTCTCCTCTCCTCTCCTCACTTCTCTTTTCCTCTCCTCTACTCTCCTCACTTCACTTTTCCTCTCCTCTACTCTCCTCACTTCTCTTTTCCTCTCCTCTACTCTCCTCACTTCTCTTTTCCTCTCCTCTCCTCACTTCTCTTTTCCTCTCCTCTACTCTCCTCACTTCTCTTTTCCTCTCCTCTACTCTCCTCACTTCTCTTTTCCTCTCCTCTACTCTCCTCACTTCTCTTTTCCTCTCCTCTACTCTCCTCACTTCTCTTTTCCTCTCCTCTACTCTCCTCACTTCTCTTTTCCTCTCCTCTCACTCTCCTCACTTCTCTTTTCCTCTCCTCTCCTCTCCTCTCCTCACTTCTCTATTCCTCTCCTTACGTCTCCTCTCCTCACTTCTCCTCTCCTCACTTCTCCTCTCCTATCCTATCTCTCCTCTCTCACAGGGCCAGCCAGCACCTGAAATCCCCAGTTTCTCATTAACTCTCCAGCATCTCACCAAGCAGCTCAAACACTACGGACGACAACCAGAAAACACACCCAACACACCCAACACACCCTTCAGCCAAGTACTTACCCAACACCCCAGTAGGCCAGACCCGGGTTGTAGTTTATTCAGCTAGCAGAGCCATTCCACATGAACATCCTCACAGCACTTTCATCTGTTGAAGGAACAGACACATGGGAGTAAAAGGTGTCTGACATCCCTAGTGGGATTAATGGACCACTGTTTCTGACAGTGTGTGTGTGTGTGTGTGTGTGTGTGTGTGTGTGTGTGTGTGTGTGTGTGTGTGTGTGTGTGTGTGTGTGTGTGTGTGTGTGTGTGTGTGTGTGTGTGTGTGTGTGTGCGTGTGTGTGCGTGTGTGTGTGTGTGTGTGTGTGTGTGTGTGTGTGTGTGTGTGTGTGTGTGTGTGTGTGTGTGTGTGTGTGTGTGTACACTACCTCTTCATATGTATGTATATATTTTTTTAGAATATATGTATAGTGTGTCTGTGTCTAATGTCTTTACTGCTACTATGTACATACATGTAGTGTATGTGAAACATGGATCTGGGTAATAGGACGGGAGTTCGTGCAGAGTATATTCCTACAGCAGATTCAGATATAAACTACACCGCTCTATTTCTTAGGTTGGAGCTGAATTATTGAAAGGCAGCTGAGGGAAACAAATGAACACATCAATTCACAACCAGTCCCTATCTAGTACACAAACAAACCAGATATACAATACAGACAGGACACTGGAGTTTTTCTATTTATCAGAATAAACATTTTGATTAAACCACTGCGGCACTTACTGCACTGTTCAAATGACAAACAGCCCAGTGCTGTCGGACTGACAGCATTCATTATTACCTTCAGCTCCCTGCTATCTCTAGCTATGCATTTCATCTATAGCAGTAAAACACCAGCCAGGCTCTCAGCAGCCCAGTGTCTTTTAACCCAGCTCCGTACCCACTGACCGGAGGCTAGGGCAGCATCCCACATAGCACCCTATTTCCTATTTAGCATACTATTTTTGACCAGGGCTCTCATCAAAGGTAGTGCACTTTAAAGGGATAGGGTGACATTTTGTACTCAGACTAGGTGAGGCTCACAGCAGTCAGACAGAGAGAAGGGCAGTCCTGTTCTGCTCACACAATGGTCCTGCTTCCTCTGCAGTTCACATCTAGTCAGCAGCGAGGCCAGCTAAGATTTGTGAAATGTGTCCAGGGCGTTCATGAAATGCTGCCATGTTAGATTCATCCGACAGAATAACAACCATGTCAGCGTTTGTCAAGCAGCCGATACTACAGGACAGGGTAAGTTGATCATCCTGAGAGAGAGTTGGGAGAGAAGGAGGGGAAAGAGAGAGCGAGGAGAGAGGGAGAGAGACAGGTGGGTAGAGGAGGGTAAGGCGGAGAGGGGGGAAGGAGAGGGGGAGAGAGAGCGATGATGGAAAGAGAAGGGTGAAGAATGAAGAGAGGGGGCAGAGGAGAGAGAGAGGTAGAAAGGAGGATCCTACTACATTCCGTTCCACAGAGGAAAGGAGTCACTCAGAGGCTCATATACTGTAGGAGCCGAATGGAAAGGATTCCTTCCCGACTCAACACACAAGTGGACTACGACCCCACTATACACTCATCATTATAACATTCAATCTGCCCTTCTCTCCTTCCCTGCCGCCAATGATTTATGTGCAAATCATATTTATTGAACAGTGGAGTCCTTCATGGACAATGGAGTCTCTCTAACACACACACACACACACACACTCACACACCAATCCCCCGTGACCGATTCTGACAATTTGTTCCAGCTCCTGATACGAGTGTGGTTTGTTCATTACAGTGTATTAATATGTTTCTCCTTTATGAACAGGCTGTGTCCACCCTTAAATTGGCCTGAGTGATTCTCCCATCACTCTCCCTGGTTAGTAGTAATATGAGTCTGCTGATTACCTCGGCTGTGTGTGGAGGGAGCGAAGCGCTGCTGGGACAACTGACGCTGTCCTACGCACTGAGGACTAAACTAAGTGAGAATGACACAGTGGAGACGGGCGGTGAGAGCTGAAACAGGAGACAGGGGGGCGGTGGAAGGAGTGATGCAGCAAGGAGGACAAAGGGCGGGAGGGGGTTGGGAGGGGATAGTGGAGGGATCCAAGGCTGTGTCTGGTCTCTCTTCTGTCTCCCAGATAATCATCTGACACCCTTTCAGACAGCCACAGGACCCGGGCCTCTCTCTCCCCGCTACTCACCGCTCTACAGACGCCTCCGCCTAGGGAATAATTATATTTCCCTCCCTCCTTCTCTTCCCACCTTCCCTTCAATTCTTTACTAATGTTAGCTTTGTCGATAACCACTTTTGATGGGAAAAGAGAATCTGCGGAAATAATCTCCCCTCTTCCGAAGACAAAGAAGCTGTGGAAGGGTGTCGGTAGGAGGAGAAACGCTCACATGCACACTAATGTGTGCACGTTTGTTCACTCAGTCACATTCACACATGCATACATACACACGTGCTGGATACCTACATTTACATTTTAGCAGACTCTGAGCAACTGACAGTTATTGCGCTCATCTGAAGATAACTAGGTGAGACAACCACGTTATTGCAGTCATAGTAAGTAGATTCAGTCATAGTAAGTACATTTCCTCTAAGTAGCTATCAGCCAAGTCAGAAAAAGTCAAGTGCGAGTGTCAGTTCATAAAGGGGGGGCAAGAGACCAGAGGTGGCAGAACAGAGTTATGGGGTGGGGTGTAGGATTTGAGCAAAGCCTGAAGATAGGGAGGGCCAGTTCCTCTTGCTGCTCTGTAGACAAGTACCATGGTCTTGTAGTGGATGCGAAGCCAGTGGAGTGTGTGGAGGAGTGGGGTGACATGAGAGAACCTGGGAAGGTAAAAAACAGGCGGGCTGCAGCGTTCTGGATAAATTGCAGGGGTTTGATGGCACAAGCGGGGAGATCAACCAACAACAAGTTGCAGTAGTCCAGACGGGAGAGGACAGGTGCCTGGATTAGGACCTGTGCTGCTTCCTGTGTGAGGTAGGGTCGTACTCTACGGATGTTGTAGAGCATTAACCTGCAGGAGCGGGTCACTGCTTTGATGTTTGCAGAGAAAGACAGAGGGTTGTCAGGGTCACGCCAAGGTTCTTTGCACTCTGGGAGGGGAACACCGTAGAGTTGTCAACCATGATGAAGAGTTCTTTGAGCGGGCAGGCCTTCCCCGGGAGGAAGAGCAGCTCCATCTTGTCGAGGTTGATCTTGAGGTGGTGTGCTGACATCCAAGTTGAGATATCTGCCAGGCACGCAGAGATGGGTGTCTCCACCTGGGTGTAAGAAGGGGGGGGGGGGGGGGGGGGGGAGTAGTCGAGTGTCATCCGCATAGCAATTATAGGAGAGACCATGTGAGGATATGATGGAGCCAAAGGTACAGAGAGAAGAAGAGAGGGCCTAGAACCGAGCCCTAGGGGACACCAGTAGTGAGAGTACATGGTGCAGACACAGGGACAACATGGAATTCAAATGAGGAGGTGGACAGGTGAGTGAGGGAGAAAATATCAAATCTCCACTTAGGAGCCCTGTGCCACCCCCCCGTGATGACCAGATTCTCTCGGGCCTATGAGAAAACACGTACTCAGATTAAGAGAGAGCAGCTGTAGTAGCAGTGTTCTCTGGGGTGATCCATGTCTCTCTATCAGGGCCAAAAAGTCTACCGACTGAAGGGCAGCATAGGCTGAGATGAACTTGGTGATCTTGGCCGCAGATCAGCAGTTCCAGACGCTGCTGGAGACCAGGAATTCCACATGGGTTGTGCGCGCAGGGTAGACTAAATTAGAAGGGTTTCACTATATTAGAAGGGTTTCACTATATTAGAAGGGTTGCAGCCAAGGGGTGGTTAGTGTCTGTAAAGCATATTAAAAAAATCAAATAAAAAGCCTACAGGGAGAGGAGTGAACAGGTATACAAACAAACACATATTTGCCAAATGAGATCATATGGAAACAACTAGGTGAGATATTCAAGTCAGAGATTGTCGTGGAGCCTTCCTCTCGTTTCTTCCTTAAATAACTCCACAAAACAACTCGTCAGAACCGTCTTAGTTTTGATGACGAGACCACCGCTGACATGACCGCTGTTTTCTGCTGCCACTGAGAAAACAGGGGAGACTGAAGTACAAACACTAATTGCTAATTGCCTAGGAGAGGAGAAACCACTCCCCCTCCAATACAGCCACTGATTACAAAAACAACAACAATCACAAATTGCCCTGCCCCTTAATCCTGATCGATGTGTCAACAATCAGCTGCAAGTTATGAGCAGTCAGCAGTTCACACATCAAGTAGGGCACTGGGAAGACAGGCAGCCCTTAAAGTACATGGCCCTAGCCAGCAAAAAGACAGTACTAGACACCAGATAAAGACAACTCCTGGAGATGTCATTAGTCCTATATATTGACATACAGCTTGCATATAAATATACAGGAAGAGTCATACATAGGTAAATATGTATCGCAAAACGTAGGGCTTTCACAAGAAACCAATCAATCCATATGGTCACACAACGCTGATGCGGCTAAATAATGTTTACAGTTATGGATTGTGACACAACAGAAAGATGTAGTGGCATCGGTAGAGCTGTTACAGCCAGGAGTCTACGGGAGATGTAGATATCCCTGTGTTCACTCTCTCATGAATCTAAATGCCTGTTTAATATGTTCATCTCTCACACTGACTTGGTGACGTGTTCAGCCCAGTTACAATCAACGTCACTGGGACGCATAGGAGAGGAAACCTGGGGGCTGGGAAAGAGAGGAGAGAGAGAGAGAGAGAGAGGAAAGAGCGGGAGAAGGAAAGATGGTTAAAGGGAGTGAGGGAGAAAGAGAAGTCGAGCTCCAGCTATAGAGTTGTGAGACTAGTGAGAGATGGAGGGAAAGAGAGATGGAGAGAGAATGAAAGAGATGAATGAAAGAATATGTTGTTACTGTAGCACTGAAACTAATTCTCTGTGTGCTATAGGGACTGGAGAATTAGTCTACTCCAGGACCTAAATACAAGAGGAGAAACATGGCTCATTTACAATGTTGAACAAATCCAGATTAATACAAAGCCTAAAGATCACAGCACATCAGATCTATACGTAGATATAGGTCAGTATCGCACGTACAGATCGCAGGACAGCAAAGCGAGCCCAGAGATCAGAGGGTGTCAGACCAAAATAGTCCTACATAGATACAGGGGATAAAGAGATAGAGTACAGGAGATACTATCTTACTATCTTCTCTGCTCAACAAAGCAACATGGACAATGGGTTGGGGAGAATAGAGGACCTCAGAGATACAAAGACCCAACTGCAGCACCAGATTCAACAACATAGTGATTCATTCTACCCAGATCCTACAGAATAGTGATTCATTGTACCCAGATTCAACAACATAGTGATTAATTCTACTCAGATTCAACAACATAGTGATGAATTCTACCCAGATTCAACAGCATAGTGATTCATTCTACCCATATCATACAGCATAGTGATTCATTGTACCCAGATTCAACAGCATAGTGATTCATTGTACCCAGATTCAACAGCATAGTGATTCATTCTACCCAGATCCTACAGCATTGTGATTCATTCTACCCATATCATACAGCATAGTGATTCATTGTACCCAGATTCAACAGCATAGTGATTCATCGTACCCAGATTCAACAGCATAGTGATTCATTCTACCCAGATCCTACAGCATTGTGATTCATTCTACCCAGATTCTACAGCATAGTGATTCATTCTTCCCAGATTCTACAGCATAGTGATTCATTCTTCCCAGATCCTACAGCATAGTGATTCATTCTAGAGAGAGAGAGAGAGAGAGAGAGAGAGAGAGAGAGAGAGAGAGAGAGAGAGAGAGAGAGAGAGAGAGAGAGAGAGAGAGAGAGAGAGAGAGAGAGAGAGAGAGAGAGCATTGGCATGATGGGCATGATGTACTTTGCTTGATCATAATTCTGAGGAAGCAGCTAGGCCTGACCTTTCCCAGCCAGGAACTTACACTGTGGTTAAAATTCAATTGAGTTGAAGAGAGCAGAAAGGAGAGAAATGTACTGTAACCTTTATTCTGCATTGACGTTAACCTTGAGGACTAGGCCCCATAGGGGACTGGTGGACTTGCTCTTTGGTTATGTGATAGAACGTGTGTGTGTGTGTGTGTGTGTGTGTGTGTGTGTGTGTGTGTGTGTGTGTGTGTGTGTGTGTGTGTGTGTGTGTGTGTGTGTGTGTGTGTGTGTGTGTGTGTGTGTGTGTGTGTGTGTGTGTGTGTGTGTGTGTGTGTGTGTGTGTGTGTGTGTGTGTGCGTGCGTGCGTGCGTGTGTGTGTGTGAGAAAGAGAGAGAGAGAGAGGGAGAGAGAGAGAAAGAGAGAGAGAGACAGCATGTACTATGTCTGTGTCTGTTCTGTGTATCCTCCTTTCTGCCCCCTCTATCCCTCTCTCTCTCTCTCCCTCTCTCTCTCTCTCTCTCTCTCTCTCTCTCTCTCTCTCTCTCTCTCTCTCTCTCTCTCTCTCTCTCTCTCTCTCTCTCTCTCTCTCTCTCTCTCTCTCTCTCTCTCTCTCTCTCTCTCTCTCTCACACACACACACACACACACACACACACACACACACACACACACACACACACACACACACACACACACACACACACACACACACACACACACACACACACACACACACACACACACACACACACACACACACACACACACTGGACAGTTCTGGGCAAATCTCAATAGCTGTGGTCCTTATCCAGAACTGTTTCATTAACGCTCTCCTCCTTCCCTCCCTCCCTGGCTAGCGTCTCTCCTCTGTTTCCCTCTGGAGGAATGAAACACCAGCTAATTGAAATAAATGAACTGGGAATCCAATCAGAGTTGATTACATCTGCTGTGGTGGGATGTTGATTGCGGGCTCATTGAGTGAATGTTGCAGAACTAGGCGGTAATGAAGAGACTTGTTTGTCTATTACACTGAGTGGTGAGAGGCCGATACAAACAACTCTCTCTCTCTCTCTCTTTCCCTCTCCCAGATACAGCCCAGTCTTTTTAAAATAGTTTTTTTTATTCGCTTATCACTTTTCACAAACACATTTTCATTCAGGCAACAGATTATTAATCATACTCAAGTCCTTTGAATAACTGTACAGTATATAAAACGAGTAGGACAGATACTATACACAGGGTGTGGCAGGACGGGGCGGGGGATTTTATTGTACTGAATTGTTTAAATACTAAAAGACAGTGTGAGGAGGAGTACGCTGATAAACTGCCAGTACTGTTTATGTACACAGGCTGGGAGACCAGCCTGCAGGTTGTTGGAGAGATGTTGGAGAGATGTAAGGCACTACGTTGTAACAACGGCTGTCTTGGGAGTTTTAACGCTTAAAGCGAAAACGTGGAACATACCCCTAACCTACCTCTGGTACTGTAACCTGCCTACCATACAGCAGGTTAGAGTGTGTCTACTGTAGTGTCCAGTCCTACAGTACGATACGATACTCCCTGGCTCAGAGAGCATTCCTTACCCATCATGCACGGCTTTTGCAGCACCAATAACTTGCACCCTTTCTCTCTCCTCCTGCCTCAAGACACACAACAACACAAACGTAGTTGACACAAAACAAAAACATTTTCTCTAGCACCACACAGCATAACGAAATACATCATAAAAATGAATTCGCATGGAAAACAAATAAACAAATACATGACTGAGGTGGAGAACAGGACAGTGGCTAATAATGGTACTTTCTAAAAGATGCTTGAAAACAACGACATGTGAAATGCTCCTTGATGTAACAGACAAACGGAGGACTGGAGAAAACACTGTTAATATCCTCTTCAAGAACAACATGCTCTGAAACTCATTCTCAGGCTGAAACAGCTCCAGCTCAACCATTAAGGCCCAGAATACAGAACGCTTGTTTTCTGTAACAAAATGGACGCCAAACTGGCACAAATAGAAAATGAAAACATGGAAGGCCGGAAAGTCATATTATCAACAGGCGTGCAGAGTAAACCAGTCCAATAAGGAAAGCAACCTTCTCCATTCAAGTAACCATTGGGCTCAATAGACTACTAGTAACATGGTATTGTGTGCACTTCTCAAGGTCATTCAGTGAGTCATCTGCAGTTGAAGGGTAAGCACTGAGCAAATATATCATTTCCATTATACAGTATATTCAACCTTCTAACTAACACAGGGAATGTTGACAGATGAAATAGACTAGTAGGGAATTGACATGCTACCGATGTAGGATCTTTAATTTGAAATGTAATTCTTGTGGTGTATTTGTAATTTTTACTTTGAAATTTCAGACTTGATTTTCCCTTATGAAAAATGCAGCAACTCCAACAAAAATGTCCATTCATTATAATCCACATAATAATTCACATTTCCTGTTGCTGCAGGATTATTTTCCTGCTGTAGCAAACTGGCTCAAATTAAGATCCTACAACCGTCGATACTGAGGTACACCACCAGTTAACAAGAACTGATGTCCTTATACTGCAATATGATATTATCCTACTGCAATACAGGCATGCTAATGAGTATGCCAGATAGTGTCTCCGGCCAATTCCACTCCACTTTCATCATAATCCCTCAGGTAGCAACTCGTCTCATCTGCATCCCAGGCCTGACAAAGACAGTGCCACTCAACTGACCCATACCACAGATGACAGGCTAACCCCATGCCTCAACATGGGAGGGATCTGCCTGTCTTTTTAAATTGGTTGTTGTCAAGTGGAACAAGAGACTACTTCTAGCGGATCTAATTACAGCACACTCAAAAGGTGAGCGATGAAAAGAATGACGATAAAGAAAAACACTACACATTAAATATATCTAATTGGATGAATTCCCTTTGATACATGTGCTTTGTTCCTCCTTGCCTTTGCTCATCTACTCGCCATTGGTTGTTATTGTCGCAGAAACAAGGAAACCTCGTGTCCCATTGGTTGTTGAGAGTCATATAACATATGCCACAAACCCACCACATATACGGACATATAATAATAAATATTGCGTGTGGAAACAACAGTGAAGTCCAGTTTCTTTCATTGGTAAGTTGTTGTGCAGGTCAGTTCCGGTCATTCCTTGGTTGGTTGAGACAACGTTAGTTAACCGTTGTAACATACTGGTCCCACGTGGAAGCCAAACTTTTGGTTGCTGCTTCCAAAGTCTGAGGGGGCCACGTCTATGACTGGCAGCAGCTCTGCTCTGGGGGAGTCGATCTCCAGGACTGTCCGCTCCTGTCCCTTACGGAACTACACCAGAGACAAAGAAAAAGGCAGCAGAGTTGAGGATACACTGTGCCTGCTAACTTGCTAGATTTCATTCCAACTCCAATCCTATCTATGCCATACTCAGATATAATATGATGAACTGATCGTGACCAGCTGCATGGCCTTATCGAATCAAACAGCAGCTGACAAAACATTAGTCAAAATGTTAGCATTGGTCAAAAAATTAGCATTGGTCAAAAAATTAGCATTGGTCAAAACATTAGCATTGGTCAAAACATTAGTATTGGTCAAAACATTAGTATTGGTCAAAACATTAGCATTGGTCAAAACATTAGCATTGGTCAAAACATTAGCATTGGTCAAAACATTACCATTGGTCAAAACATTAGCATTGGTCAAAACATTAGGATTGGTCAAAACATTAGCATTGGTCAAAACATTAGCATTGGTCAAAACATTAGCACCAATTACATTCATTCAGTCATTCATTCATTTTCCTTTGTCTCTGCATGGCACCTACCTGGCAGCCGTCGTGTGTTGCCTGGATGAATGGGTTCTTGGCCTGGCTCATCTCCTCGTCGTTGCTGCCCCGGAAGCGTATGGCGTGTTGGTGGCTGCGGGTGGTGCTGTCGAACCAGCCGGCAGAGTTCTGGCAGGAGTAGGTGAATGTCTGTCTGGCCGTGGCACTCAGCAGTTTCAGGAAGGTCAGCTGGACCACGTGGACCGGGTTCCCATCAGAGTCACTGTACAGTAACTGGACCAGAGACACATAGCATATCAGTCATTGTACTGGAACTGGACCAGAGAAACACAGCATAGCAGAGTCATTGTACTGGAACTGGACCAGAGACACACAGCATATCAGAGTCATTGTACTGGAACTGGACCAGAGACACACAGCATATCAGAGTCATTGTACTGGAACTGGAGCAGAGAAACACAGCATATCAGAGTCATTGTACTGGAATTGGACCAGAGACACACAGCATATCAGAGTCATTGTACTGGAACTGGACCAGAGACACACAGCATATCAGAGTCATTGTACTGGAACTGGACCAGAGACACACAGCATATCAGAGTCATTGTACTGGAACTGGACCAGAGACACACAGCATATCAGAGTCATTGTACTGGAACTGGACCAGAGACACACAGCATATCAGAGTCATTGTACTGGAACTGGACCAGAGACACACAGCATATCAGAGTCATTGTACTGGAACTGGATCAGAGTCATTGTACTGGAACTGGACCAGAGACACACAGCATATCAGAGTCATTGTACTGGAACTGGACCAGAGACACACAACATATCAGAGTCATTGTACTGGAACTGGACCAGAGATACACAACATATCAGAGTCATTGTACTGGAACTGGACCAGAGATACACAACATATCAGAGTCATTGTACTGGAACTGGACCAGAGATACACAACATATCAGAGTCATTGTACTGGAACTGGACCAGAGATACACAACATATCAGAGTCATTGTACTGGAACTGGACCAGAGACACACAGCATATCAGAGTCATTGTACTGGAACTGGACCAGAGACACACAACATATCAGAGTCATTGTACTGGAACTGGACCAGAGATACACAACATATCAGAGTCATTGTACTGGAACTGGACCAGAGATACACAACATATCAGAGTCATTGTACTGGAACTGGACCAGAGATACACAGCATATCAGAGTCATTGTACTGGAACTGGACCAGAGATACACAACATATCAGAGTCACTGAATTAGAACTAGACCAGATATGAACCACATATTAATATGGACCACTTGAAGCAACCGGGCTCCCATCAGAGTCACTGCATGAGAACTGGACCAGAGGAAAGAAACAACTCTCAATGACCATTTCAGTCACATATCAAATGTCCAAACCAAATAGCAGTACCAATGCATTTGTAGTAGAGCATCTGGTAAAGCACTATATACATCCAATCTATAATGGCTAGGCCCAGGAGTTTTTCATGACCAAATAACCTGGGCAGGAAAACCAAGCTGACAGAGTTAATGCTGGCACAAAACCAAGCTGACAGAGTTAATGCTGGCACAAAACCAAGCTGACAGAGTTAATGCTGGCACAAAACCAAGCTGACAGAGTTAATGCTGGCACAAAACCAAGCTGACAGAGTTAATGCTGGCACAAAATATCAAACTGACAGAGTTAATGCTGGCACAAAACCAAGCTGACAAAGTTAATGCTGGCACAAAACCAAGCTGATAGAGTTAATGCTGGCGACAAAGCACTGTATCCACCCTGGTGAACAGAGGAACGCTAGGACCAATTGTATTACCATGAACCTTCTCTCTCTCTTAGAAATCTCACAACCCGTGTTTCATTAATAATGTAACAGGAGAGGAGGGGACAAAGGTCACAGTAATTCACCTAGAGAGTCAGAATAAGAGAGTTGGAGAGAAATAGAGAGTTAGTGGGAGGGAGAGAAAGAAAGAGATAGAAAGAACGAGAGAGAGAGAGAGAGAGAGAGAGAGAGAGAGAGAGAGAGAGAGAGAGAGAGAGAGAGAGAGAGAGAGAGAGAGAGAGAGAGAGAGAGAGAGAGAGAAAAGGACACAATGGCGTGGGTGTGAAAGAGTCAGTGAAAGGGATTGGACTGGGAGAGAAGTGATTATCTTTCTGTGTTAAGAGATGTCTGGTCAGGTGCACATGAAAGACCAGTGCTCAAAGCTCTGAATGCTCTTCAATGAGAGCCCACTGCTGCCAGAGGCTCTGCGTGACTCACTCACTACTGCAGGCAGAAGACACAGGTATCATACATGGGCACATACATCAACACTCTATTGGACAGTGGGTTCAATCACGCACATGCTCACACACATGCACATCTACTCAATTATACACATGATTATTATTCAAATGCACTCCCTTTAAATGAATATAATCTACCTGGTGTTTGGAAACATTTAAATGAACGGCAGCAGTTGAAAGTGGTCAGTACCTGTTTGCCTTTCCTGTATTGGCTGAACCAGCTCCCTGGTTTCTCTTTGTTCCAGGCTGCTAGCTTCACCTGTTCACAGGAATAGAGAAGGAAACAAGGAGCCTCTGTAACACAGGCTTCTGAGGATGTGCAGATCTGGTATCTTAATTTGATCACTCTGTTGTTGCGGAGAATGTTCCTGCACAGCGGGAAATATCAATTGTAGTGTATTAAAGGTTTTAAAAGGCTTCTAAAGTTTGTGATTTCCACTTTAAAATTGATTTTCCATTATGGAAAATGTAACAGACAATATATCAACCCCTGAAAAATGAATTATAATCCACATAATAATTCACATATCCTATTGATGCTGGATTATTTTCCTGCTGTGAAAAACAGGGTCAAATCAAGATAGGGCATCTGTAAGACACCATTGGGTCTGAGGCCAGTGAATATGTACTGTACACTGCTACAATGTTCTAGTTAGTTTGATGAGAGCAGACATCAAGATAGTTTGAGACTCACAGTTTCAATCCTCTTGTCAGGGTAGAGGCAGGTCTCTCCCTCAGCGGTGAAGTTACAGAAGACCTTGATGGAGTCCCTGTGACATCCCTGGTTGGGGTCGATCCAGTAGTCACCTGGGACAGGTACGGAATGTACGGAGACAGAGACAGCGGTGTCATTTCATACGGGACAGCAGATCAGGCAAGAGAAAGGGGAAGACATGAAATCGTTGAGCATGTATGATGTAACAGGTAATTATACTGGCTATTGGAGGATTTGGTGGCTCATTTGCTCAATCAAACACAGTGCCTATAGAAAGTCTACATCCTCCTTTGGATTTCTTCACATTCAGTTGTGTTAAAAAGTGGGATTCAAATGGATTTTGAAATACTCTGTAATGTCAAAGTGAAATAACAATTATTTATATATATTTTTAAGAATAATGAAAAAGAAAACACTAATATAACTTGATTAGATAAATATGCACTCCTCAGAATCAACACATGTTATAAACACATTTGGCAGTGATTACAGCTCTTAGTCTTATTGGGTAAGTCTCAGAAAAGCTTTACACACCTGGATTGTGCAATATTTTCCCATTATTCTTTTCAAACTGCTTCAAGCTCTGTCAACTCTGTTGGGGATCATGGCTAGAAAGTCATTTTCAAGTGTTGGCATAGATTTTCAAGCAGACTTAACTCAAAACTGTAACTTGGCCACTGTCTTCTTAGTAAGCAACTCCGGTGTAGATTTGGCCTTGTGTTATAGGTTATTGTTCTGCTGAAAGGTGAGTTGCTCTCCCAGTGTCTGGTGTAAAGCAGACTGAAGCAGGTTTTCCTCTAGGCATTTCCCTGTGCTTCATCCTGTTTCTTTTCATCCTGAAAAACTCCCAAGTCTTTGCCAATGTCAAGCATACCCATACCATGATGCAGCCACCACCATGCTTGAAAATACGGAGGCAGTGACTCAGTAATGTATTGTGTTGGATTTTCCCCAAACATAAGGCTTTGCATTTAGGCCAAAAAAAGTGTATTCCTTTGCTGTTTTTTGCAGTATTACTTTAGTGCTTTGTTGCATACGTATGCATGTTTTGGAATATTTGTATTCTTCTTTTCACTCTGTCATTTAGGTCAGTATTGTGAAGTTCCTACAATGTTGTTGATCCATCTTCAGTCCATCTTCACAGCCATTGAACTCTGTAGCTGTTTTAAAATCTCCAATGGCCTAATGGTGACGTCCCTGATCAGTTTCCTTACTGTCTTGCAGCTCAGTTCAGAAGACAGAATGTATTTTTTCATGTGTCTGAGTGGTTTAATACATCATCCACAGCATAATTATTAACTTGATCATGCTTAAAGAGATATTCAATGTCTGATTTGTTATTGTTATGCATCTACCAATCACTGCCCTTCTTTATGAGGCGTTCGAAAAGCTCCCTGGTCTTTGTAGTTGAATCTGTGGCTGAAATTCAATACCTGACCGAGGGACCTTACGGATGTTGTTTGTATGGGGGACAGAGGAAGGGTTAGACATTATTTCACACACAGTGAGTCCATATAACTAATTATGTGATTTGTTAAGTCAAATATGACTTCTGAGCTCATTTAGGCTTGCCTGAACAAAGGAGCTGAATACTTACGCGACTATATTTTAGTTATAAAAAATGATCAATTGTCAACAAAAAATAGTATATTGAGTATTTTGTGTAGATCAATGACAAAAAAAATACAATTAAATCTATTTCAATCCCACTTTGTGGAACAAAATGTGGAACAAATTCTGATTTTCTATAGGCACTGTACATGTTCACGTCAATAAGAGTGCCAATGCAGGGTGATGAAGGGAGATCTGTGTGATACGAGGGTGATGAGGTGATGTGCTGACCGTCTCTGTAGCCATGCTGGATCATCATGAGCTCCTTGCAGGTGCGGGCGGGGCTCTCAAAGGTCCCCAGGGGCTTCCTCATCAGCTCCACCTCTGTCTTCATGGAGGTGAGGGAGGCAAACACCTCCTCCATGCCCTCGGCCTCCTCCAGCATGGGCTGGTCTGCCTGCAGGAACACCTTCTGCTCCAGATCCATCTTCATCTCTGCCTCCTCGTAGGGAGCTGCGCCTCCTTGGACCATCCTAGAGTGCCTCTTCCTCTTCCTCCGGCCCTCGTGGTCTCTGATAGGCAGCGGCTGGACCATGGTGGCAGGCGGACCCTGGAGGGAAGGAACACAAGTGGAAGACAGATGACAAGAAATAACAGTGACTGGGAGAGGCAGAACAAAAGAGGCAAAGATGGGGGGGGAAGGAGAGGCGTGGAGGTGTGTGTGGTTGAACAACAACAGGTAATGGGATGGAAAAGAGGGGAAGGAGAGAAACAGAAAGAGAAAGGTGGGGTGTGTGAGAAGTGTGGAGGTGGGGAGGTGTGTGTGTGGAGGACTTACGGGGGGTCCGGGGGATCCGGCGGGGCCAGTGTCTCCTTGGGGTCCGATGGCGCCCTGAAGAAAAGAGTGGAACAAAATCCTGCATCAATCCTCCTGTCACCTGGAGCGATTCTCACACTGGTTTGCCAAATCCCTCTTTGATCCTGGCAGATATGGTTCAAGGGTTTATAGGATTATCCAGCTCTGTGCATCAGCAGTCTGTGGCCAAAGCCCCTGCTCTCTACATGACACACTGTGGTACTTTTCACAACATCACACCGCACCACTATATCCTATTAAAATACACTCTACCCACAGGAACAACACATCACTGTATGGGCTCACTTTTAAGGCCAAAATACATCTAAAAAGCACAATGTATAAAATGAATCTGAACGATGGTTCATTTGGCAAGGCGTGATAACGGCTTGTCTGGCAGCATATGCTCCTGGCAGCTGCTAGCTATAGGCTGGTGAGTACGGAGAGGAATGACAATGTGGAGCTACAGTCAGGTGACTGGACTCACCAGGTCTCCTTTGGATCCTCTCTCACCAACTGCACCCTAACAGGGGAGGAGAGGTCATTTTGAAATAGGAAAAGTCATATCAGAGTAAAACAAAGCCAACTATGAAGAGTTGAGTGGGGTGGGGGGACTGAGGAGGAGGGGGCACTTACAGAAAGTCCCGGGGGTCCTGGGGGGCCGGTGGGGCCAGGGAGGCCACCCTTACCCCCGTCTCCTTTGGTTCCTTGTGTGCCCTGATTTCCGGGCAGGCCTCTGTCTCCCTTCTCTCCCAGCTCTCCTGGAGGTCCGATCAGACCGATCAGACCATCGTGACCTTTATCTCCCTTCCTGCCCAGGTCTCCTTTCAAACCTGGCAGTCCTGGGGGTCCCTGGGAACAACACAGGATCACATTTACACTACATGGTTACACATGGGTTAAAAAATATAATGGACATATCACTGGAATTGACCCTATCAAGGCTACCTACCATATGTTATGTGGAAGAGAGGCAATAACAGTACAGTAGGTTGACATATGAACATGTAATATGCATGGGGATCTTACCATGGGTCCAGGGGGTCCCGTCTGGCCTGGGGGGCCGTTTAACCCTTGCTCACCCTGCAAATGAAAACACAAATAGGGGTTAATCAATTAGTGAAGGGCTCCAGCATTGACTGGGGTTACTGAAGGTCATACGACAACATGTCCCCAAGCCTTGTTGCTGGTTGTACTGAGATGCACCTCAAGCAACTGCATGTTGATAGTAAACGAATGACAGTTTATACTAAACTAATTAGGGCAACATGATGAGGGGAGCAGCAGAGCCACAGGCTACAGTAGATGGAGATGTCTGTTTAAAATTAGAGTAAGGAGAGGAGAGGAGAGGGGGACTCACCCCGGGGCCTGGGATCCCTCGGAGGCCCTCTGGGCCAGGCTTCCCTGAATGTCCCTGGGGCCCCACTGGCCCTTTCTTCCCCACCAGACCCTCAACCCCATTGGTCCCCTAAAGGAATGAGAGAGAGGAACAGAGTGACAGGGTGGTGAGGAAAACAAAACGGAGTAAAACTGACATGTGTGGTGTACAATGCAGTAGCCTTTTCTTTTGGGGGATTTATTTTCTTCATATTTCATTAATGAGTTGAATGTTCCAAACATGTTTACCTTTGCTCCCTTCATTCCTTGTTTCCCTTCTTTTCCAGCAGCTCCCAAGTGGCCCTGGAGAGAGAGCGAGAGAGAGAGAGAGAGAGAGAGAGAGAGAGAGAGAGAGAGAGAGAGAGAGAGAGAGAGAGAGAGAGAGAGAGAGAGAGAGAGAGAGAGAGAGAGAGAGAGAGAGAGAGAGAGAGAGAGAGAGAGAGAGAGAGAGAGAGAGAGAGAGAGGTGGGGGAACGTGAGGACAGAGTTTCAGCTGCTGGGGACGATACCCGAGTGAGTGCTTAAAAGCCTTACACTGCTTTTGTTCCCCTAAAACAGATAGAGGTCAATAAAATCCCTGAAGATCTGAGTCTGTAGAAATATACAACAATAAAGGCTTGCACGCAAGCCCCACAAACATACTCTCTCTCTCTCACACACATCAACACTCACCCTTCTCCCGGGGGGCCCTGAAGGGCCCGGTTCTCCAGAGGCTCCTGGGGGTCCCTGAGGACAGCAGAAAAAAGGGTCAGAGTTGAAACACAACCACACACAGTCTAAAAGACACAGGGAATAAACCACAGCATATCCATGAATAAGTCAAGCCTCTCTGTATGTGACAAAGCAAAAAGGTGATACTATATCTTTGGTATGCATACACTTTATGTATGTGATACTGTTGAATGAGCGCAGAGAACATACACAGTTACACATGTGTATGCTGTTCGTATGAATTCCTGTGTGATGTAAATGCTGTACTGTACTTACGGCTTTCCCAGGATCACCGCTGTCTCCCTTGGCTCCCGGTCCACCGTCAACTCCCTGTTCCAAACAGAAACACACATTTAGAGGAGGAACAGAAGAATCAGTCATCTACTGCTGTCAACATTTTAAATGCAATTCAAAAACAGTACAAGTTTTGTATTACTTGGTTCTACAGGTGCTGTACTCACATTGACCCCTGCTTCTCCAGGGGGTCCAGAATCTCCTGGGAATCCAATGGGCCCCTAACAGAGGACCGGGAGTGGTCATTTACCAATGAATGTTAGTTTCAGCAGCATTGCTTGAGATTAATCTAATGCATTGGTCTGCCACCAACTCAAGAAACCAGTTGGGAGAGGATGAGTGGCCTAAAGGACTTGTGACTAGCAGATAAGTGGCCTAAATAGAGATCTACTCACAGGGTTTCCTTTAGGTCCGTCCTCCCCTGCCGTGCCTCTGACTCCTGCAGGTCCTGCTGCTCCGGAGGGGCCAGAGTCACCCTTCTCCCCCAGCTCCCCTTTACCACCCTGGGGACACCATACAATCATACAGTTAGTGGTTGAGACAGAGAGAGAGAGAGACAGAGAGAGAGATATCCTATATCCTATATCCCCCCACTAGAATCCCATTACTTTAATGAAGACAGCTTCTCCATCCTGGAGGGGGAAATCAATCATTTCCAGGCCCAGGGACATGTACTAGTCTGTGGCGACTTAAATGCCAGAACCGGACAAGAACCTGACACCCTCAGCACACAGGGGGACAAACACCTGCCTGCAGGTGACAGCATTCCCTCCCACATATGCCCCCCAGGCACAACTATGACAACATAATCAACAAAAACGGGTCACAACTCCTGCAGCTCTGTCGCACGCTGGGTATGTACATAGTCAATGGAAGGCTTCGAGGAGACTCCTATGGTAGGTACACCTATAGCTCATCTCTTGGCAGTAGTACTGTAGACTACTTTATCACTGACCTCAACCCAGAGCCTCTCAGAGCGTTCACAGTCAGCCCCCTGACACCCCTATCAGACCACAGCAAAATCACAGTCTACTTGGACAGAGCAATACTCAATCATGAGCCATCAAAGCCAAAGGACCTGAGTAACATTAAGAAATGCTATAGATGAAAGGAATGCAGTTTGGAAACCTACCAAAAAACAATTAGGCAACAACAAATTCAATCCCTTTAAGACAATTTCCTGGGTAAAACATTCCACTGTAATAGTGAAGGTGTAAACTTAGCAGTTGAAAATCTTAACAGTATATTTGACCTCTCAGCTTCCCTATCAATACCAATTAGGATCTGGCTAAAAATACTTGAATCAGTCATAGAGCCCATTGCCCTTTATGATTGTGAGGTCTGGGGTCCGCTCACCAACCAAGACTTCACAAAATGGGACAAACACCAAATTGAGACTCTGCATGCAGAATTCTGCAAAAATATCCTCTGTGTACAACGTAGAACACCAAATAATGCATGCAGAGCAGAATTAGGCCGATACCCACTAATTATCAAATCCAGAAAAGAGCCGTTAAATTCTACAACCACCTAAAAGGAAGCGATTCCCAAACCTTCCATAACAAAGCCATCACCTACAGAGAGATGAACCTGGAGAAGAGTTCCCTAAGCAAGATGGTCCTGGGGCTCTGTTCACAAATACAAACACACCCCACAGAGCCCCAGGACAGCAGCGCAATTAGACCCAATCAAATCATGAGAAAACAAAAAGATAATTACTTGACACATTGGAAAGAATTAACAAAAAAACAGAGCAAACTAGAATGCTATTTGGCCCGAAACAGAGAGTACACTGTGGCAGAATACCTGATCTAAACTTAATGAAAGCTTTGACTATGTACACTCAGTGAGCATAGCCTTGCCATTGAGAAAGGCCGCCGTAGGCAGACATGGCTCTCAAGAGAAGACAGGCTATATGCTCACTGCTCACAAAATGAGGTAGACTGAGCTGCACTTCCTAACCTCCTGTCCAATGTATGACCATATTAGAGACACATATTTCCCCCAGATTACACAGATCCACAAAGAATTTGAAAACAAACCCAATTTTGATAAACTCCCATATCTACTGGGTGAAATACCACAGTGTGCCATCACAGCAGCAATATTTGTGACCTGTTGCCACAAGAAAAGGGCAACCAATGAAGAACAAACACCATTATATTTACAACCTATATTTATGCTTATTTATTTTCCCTTGTGTATACCCTTAACCATTTGTACATCGTTACAACACTGTATATATACGTAATATGACATTTGTAATGTCTTTATTGTTTTGAAACTTCTGTCTGTGTAATGTTTACTGATAATTTTGATTGTTTATTTCATTTTTGTATATTATCTACCTCACCTGGTTTGGCAATGTTAACCTCTTGAACCTCTGGGGGCAGTATTTCATTTTTGGATGAAAAACGTTCCCATTTTAAACAAGATATTTTGTCATGAAAAGATGGTCGACTATGCATATAATTGACAGCTTTGGAAAGAAAACACTCTGACGTTTCCAAAACTGCAAAGATATTGTCTGTGAGTGCCACAGAACTAATGCTACAGGCGAAACCAAGATGAAATTTCATACAGGAAGTGAGCCAGATTTTTGAGACGCTGTGTTCCAATGTCTCCTTATATGGCTGTGAATGCGCAAGGAATGAGCCTACACTTTCTGTCGTTTCCCCAAGGTGTTTGCAGCATTGTGACGTATTTGTAGGCATATCATTGGAAAATTGACCATAAGAGACTACATTTACAAGGTGTCCGCTCGGTGTCCTCCGTCGAAACTATTGCGTAATCTCTAGGTGCGTGCATTTTTCCATTTTGAACAGAGGAGAAACCAAACTGCCACGAGTGACTTATCATCGAATAGATATGTGAAAAACACCTTGAGGATTCATTCTAAACAACGTTTGCCATGTTTCTGTCGATATTATGGAGTTAATTTGGAAAAAAGTTTGCGTTGTAATGACTGAATTTTCTGGGTTTTTTCTTAGCCAAACGTGATGAACAAAACGGAGTGATTTCTCCTACACAAATATTATTTTTGGAAAAACTGAACATTTGCTATCTAACTGAGAGTCTCCTCATTGAAAACATACGAAGTTCTTCAAAGGTAAATGATTTTGTTTGAATGCTTTTCTTGTTTTTGTGAAAATGTTGCCTGCTGAATGCTAGGCTTAATGCTATGCTAGCTATCAATACTCTTACACAAATGCTTGTGTAGGTATGGTTGAAAAGCATTTTTTGAAAATCTGAGATGACAGTGTTGTTAACAAAAGGCTAAGCTTGTGAGCCAATATATTTATTTCATTTCATTTGCGATTTTCATGAATAGTTAACGTTGCATTATGGTAATGAGCTTGAGGCTCATCCCTTCTGAAAAAACCTACACTCGATCCCTCCGATGTCAACAACTACAGACCAGTATCCCTTCTTTCTTTTCTCTCCAAAACTCTTGAACGTGCCGTCCTTGGCCAGCTCTCCCGCTATCTCTCTCAGAATGACCTTCTTGATCCAAATCAGTCAGGCTTCAAGACTAGTCATTCAAATGAGACTGCTCTTCTCTGTATCACGGAGGCCCTCCACACTGCTAAAGCTAACTCTCTCTCCTCTGCTCTCATCCTTCTAGACCTATAGGCTGCCTTCGATACTGTGAACCATCAGATCCTCCTCTCCACCCTCTCCGAGTTGGGCATCTCCGGCGCGGCCCACGCTTGGATTGCGTCCTACCTGACAGGTCGTTCCTACCAGGTGGCGTGGCGAGAATCTGTCTCCTCACCACGCGCTCTCACCACTGGTGTTCTAGCACTGGTGTTCTGTTCTAGGCCCTCTCCTATTCTCGCTATACACCAAGTCACTTGGCTCTGTCATAACCTCACATGGTCTCTCCTATCATTGCTATGCAGACGACACACAATTAATCTTCTCCATTCCCCCTTCTGATGACCAGGTGGCGAATCGCATCTCTGCATGTCTGGCAGACATATCAGTGTGGATGACGGATCACCACCTCAAGCTGAACCTCGGCAAGACGGAGCTGCTCTTCCTCCCGGGGAAGGACTGCCCGTTCCATGATCTCGCCATCATGGTTGACAACTCCATTGTGTCCTCCTCCCAGAGCGCTAAGAACCTTGGCGTGATCCTGGACAACACCCTGTCGTTCTCAACCAACATCAAGGCGGTGGCCCGTTCCTGTAGGTTCATGCTCTACAACATCCGCAGAGTACGACCCTGCCTCACACAGGAAGCAGCGCAGGTCCTAATCCAGGCACTTGTCATCTCCCGTCTGGATTACTGCAACTCGCTGTTGGCTGGGCTCCCTGCCTGTGCCATTAAACCCCTACAACTCATCCAAAACGCCGCAGCCCGTCTGGTGTTCAACCTTCCCAAGTTCTCTCACGTCACCCCGCTCCTCCGTTCCGCTACAAGACCATTGTGCTTGCCTACGGAGCTGTGAGGGGAACGGCACCTCAGTACCTCCAGGCTCTGATCAGGCCCTACACCCAAACAAGGGCACTGCGTTCATCCACCTCTGGCCTGCTCGCCTCCCAACCACTGAGGAAGTACAGTTCCCGCTCAGCCCAGTCAAAACTGTTCGCTGCTCTGGCCCCCCAATGGTGGAACAAACTCCCTCACGACGCCAGGACAGTGGAGTCAATCACCACCTTCCGGAGACACCTGAAACCCCACCTCTTTAAGGAATACCTAGGATAGGATAAAGTAATCCTTCTACCCCCCCCTTAAAAGATTTAGATGCACTATTGTAAAGTGGCCGTTCCACTGGATGTCATAAGGTGAATGCACCAATTTGTAAGTCGCTCTGGATAAGAGTGTCTGCTAAATGACTTAAATGTAAATGTACATGTAATTACGCTCCCGGATACGGGATTGCTCGTCGCAACAGGTTTACCATGCCAATAAAGCCCATTACATTGAATTGAATTGAATTGAATTGAATTGAATTGAGAGCGAGAGAGAGAGAGAGAGAGAGAGAGAGAGAGAGAGAGAGAGAGAGAGAGAGAGAGAGAGAGAGAGAGAGAGAGAGAGAGAGAGAGAGATGTAGAGAGAGAGACAGAGACAGACAGAGAGAGAGAGGGACAGAGACAGACAGAGAGAGAGAGAGAGAGAGAGAGTCAGAGACAGAGACACAAAGAGAGAGAGAGAGAGAGAGAGAGAGAGAGAGAGAGAGAGAGAGAGAGAGAGAGAGAGGGAGGGAGAGAGAGAGAGAGGTACAGAGACAGAGAGAGAGAGTCAGAGACAGAGAGAGAGAGAGTCAGAGACAGAGACACAAAGAGAGACAGAGAGAGAGAGAGGGAGGGAGAGAGAGAGGTACAGAGACAGAGAGAGAGAGAGAGTCAGAGACAGAGAGAGAGAGAGTCAGAGACAGAGACACAAAGAGAGACAGAGAGAGAGAGAGGGAGAGAGAGAGAGAGAGAGAGAGAGAGAGAGAGAGAGAGAGAGAGAGAGAGAGAGAGAGAGAGAGAGAGAGAGAGAGAGAGAGAATGACTTACAGCGGCACCAGTGTCTCCAACTGGTCCCGGGTCCCCAGCCTCTCCATCCTCCCCCTTCTCTCCAACGATCCCAGGCTGGCCCACCCCACCAGGCTGGCCAGCAGTGCCCTGTTACAACACAACACAACAGAACCACTTGAACCAACACACTGACAGGAGGAGTGAAATAATAAATATTTCATCTACAGGTTTCTTGTGTTGAGGTTGTTTTGTGTGTCTGCTGTTCTCTGTCAGGGTGCTGAGACAGCCGCTGCACCATCATCACTTGGAGAAAATATTGACTGTTCTCTGTCAGGGTGCTGAGACAGCAGCTGCACCATCATCACTTGGAGAAAATATTGACTGTTGTCTGTGTGTGTGAGTTTCCTCTGTTGATGCAATCTGAGTAACAGAGTGTGAAGTCAGTCTCTCTGTATCTCTGTGTCGGTGTGTGTCATTGTGGAAGTGTGTGCTGGCAGTCTCGACGGAAAAACAGTGAAGGCATTCTCACTTTGGTAGAGTGCACAAATTGGAATGTGTGAGTGAGTGGAAGACTCTCCTGCCTGCAGTGCAAGCCAGCACTTGTATTTCCCACAGACTCACAGCTTCTCTTTATCCATTTATCTCTCACAACATCACCTGCATCAATCCATTTATGGACCGCTCCATCTCTACACCCTTCTATTTCCATGGCACCATATGAATCCGACCTGGGTTCAAATGGTATTCAACATCTTTCAAATGGTGCCTGATTGAGCTTGGATAGGAAACTAGAACCAATGGGATAGTCCCAAATGTACAAACCATCTAGCACCCCAGGCAAATGCTCAAATAAAGTATGTGGTCTATCAAATGATCAGTTGTACCCAGGTCTGATGTTCGGATCTGAATCCGTACCACTGAATCCATACAAGCATTTCACTACACCCACAATAACATCTGCTAAATACGTCTATGTGGCCAATACAATTTGATTTGACTTGATTTTTGCCTATGTGTGTGTGTGGCGTGGCTTCTTCCCATCTCTCTCTCTCTCGTGAATAATTGATTGGTGTGAGATGTTGAGAGGTTGGCCATTACTAGAGGTAAATATAACTCCCTCTCAGGGATGATTGTCTAATGCTCCTTAATGATTTATAGAGCGGTAAATATAACTCCCTCTGAGGGATTACATTCTAATACCACTTAATAATTCACAGCTCCAAACCGGCAGAGGGTCTGGGAGAGGGAGAGGGGTAGAGGGTAGAGGAGTGTGTGTGAAGTAACAACCCTATTGGTGGGTGTGTTCTGATAGTCGGTAGTGTAGATTTGAGTAGGAGTGAGAGCTGCGCACAATAGTATACCGTCTTGCAACATAAACCAATCCAATACTGAAGCAAACCCAGTGCATAGAAAGATGGTCAGATAAGGTCAGAAATATACTGTACCTCTCCACCGATGGAACCCTGGGGGCCTCTGGGGCCATGTTGTCCTGGAGGGCCCTGAGGAGAAAATAAATCATTAGCCATTGGCTTGAGACAGCACATACATGCACAAGTACACGCAGACGCAGACGACGCAGACGCAGAGACGCAGACGCAGACGCACACACACACACACACACACACACACACACACACACACACACACACACACACACACACACACACACACACACACACACACACACACACACACACACACACACACACACACACACACACACACACACACACACACACACACACACACACACACACACACACACACACACACCTCTATCCCAAAGGAAGTAGACTGTGTGACCCACCAGGCAGCTCCTCCCTGGGTACAGTGACTGTGCATGCTAGTCATTCAGTCTACTGAGGGCCTGGTGGCTGGTGCAACATATCCCCAGAACAGAACCAGCCTCTATGATCATTACCTCACTGACATGATGCAGACACCACGAGGACAAGCCATTACCCTCAATGACACACGGAAAGGTACTCTCTCTCTCTTTCTCCCTCTCTCTCTTCCTGTCTTTCACCCCCTCTTTCTGTACAGTATCTCCCTCTCTTTCTCTCCCTTTATCTCTCTCTCCCTCCCTCTATCCACTCCTTCTCTCTCTCTATAATGAGGAATCTCTAGTTCTCTACAAGAACACATTATTAGGCTACAGGGGAAATGAGAGCGCTCTAGTCAGTGTGATGGGATTCCACCCCTCTGTGCACCTCAACATGGACAACAAGCTATTCATCCTAACTGCACTGACTGCTCCCTTCCAGCCCAGAGTTAATGGTTAGCTGTGCTTCACAAACACTGAAATCCCAACACAGTGAGAGACTGTACACACAGCACTAAGACAGACAGACATACTCCAGACACTACCACATCCACTACAGTAAGCACATATCCTATAATCCTGCTACTGGGGAGCTACGCGGGCATTAGAAGCTGCAATCCTGTGAACCACAGCATTCACATGGATGAGGCTTCCCCAGTGAGATCTCTTTCCTCCTTGCCCTGTCTCTCTCACATCCCTCTCTCCATCCCCCCACATATTTCATTCCCTCTCATACTCTCTCTCTTCTCCCTCTTGTTTTTTGTTCCGTTTTGACGCTTCCTTCCCCTCTCCCTAATCAGGCTGAGTGTGCTGTGGCGCTAGCTGTGTGTGTAGAATCTTATTTAGCATGTGTTCACGGTCTGTGGCATTCTGAAATGACTGTCACAATAGAAGGAAGATGCTCATTAGACAGGCCCGGCTCAGGCTAATCTGATTAGAAGCTGTTACGCTGTCGTCTTCCTCCTCAAACCACCGCCCTCTCTTTCTCTGACTCTCTCTCCCTCCTTCACTCAACTGACTGACTGATTCTCTCCCTCCTTCACTCGACTGACTCTCTCTCTCCCTCCTTCACTCGACTGACTGACTGATTCTCTCCCTCCTTCACTCAACTGACTGACTCTCTCTCTCCCTCCTTCACTCAACTGACTGACTGATTCTCTCCCTCCTTCACTCGACTGACTCTCTCTCTCCCTCCTTCACTCGACTGACTCTCTCTCTCCCTCCTTCACTCGACTGACTGACTGATTCTCTCCCTCCTTCACTCGACTGACTCTCTCTCTCCCTCCTTCACTCGACTGACTGACTGACTCTCCCTCCTTCACTCAACTGACTGACTGATTCTCTCCCTCCTTCACTCGACTGACTCTCTCTCTCCCTCCTTCACTCGACTGACTGACTGACTCTCTCTCCTTCACTCAACTGACTGACTGATTCTCTCCCTCCTTCACTCGACTGACTGACTGACTCTCCCTCCTTCACTCGACTGACTGACTATCTCTTTCCCTCCTTCACTCGACTGACTGACTGATTCTCTCCCTCCTTCACTCAACTGACTGACTCTCCCTCCTTCACTCGACTGACTGACTCTCCCTCCTTCACTCGACTGACTGACTCTCTCTTTCCCTCCTTCACTCGACTGACTGACTGATTCTCTCCCTCCTTCACTCGACTGACTGACTCTCTCTCCCTCCTTCACTCGACTGACTGACTGACTCTCCCTCCTTCACTCGACTGACTGACTATCTCGCTCCCTCCTTCACTTGACTGACTGACTATCTCGCTCCCTCCTTCACTTGACTGACTGACTATCTCTCTCCCTCCTTCACTCGACTGACTGACTATCTCTCTCCCTCCTTCACTCGACTGACTGACTATCTCGCTCCCTCCTTCACTTGACTGACTGACTATCTCTCTCCCTCCTTCACTTGACTGACTGACTATCTCGCTCCCTCCTTCACTTGACTGACTGACTATCTCTCTCCCTCCTTCACTTGACTGACTGACTATCTCGCTCCCTCCTTCACTTGACTGACTGACTATCTCGCTCCCTCCTTCACTAGACTGACTGACTATCTCTCTCCCTCCTTCACTCGACTGACTGACTATCTCTCTCCCTCCTTCACTCGACTGACTGACTATCTCGCTCCCTCCTTCACTTGACTGACTGACTATCTCTCTCCCTCCTTCACTTGACTGACTGACTATCTCTCTCCCTCCTTCACTCGACTGACTGACTATCTCGCTCCCTCCTTCACTTGACTGACTGACTATCTCGCTCCCTCCTTCACTTGACTGACTGACTATCTCTCTCCCTCCTTCACTCGACTGACTGACTGATTCTCTCCCTCCTTCACTCGACTGACTATCTCTCTCCCTCCTTCACTTGACTGACTGACTATCTCGCTCCCTCCTTCACTTGACTGACTGACTATCTCTCTCCCTCCTTCACTTGACTGACTGACTATCTCGCTCCCTCCTTCACTTGACTGACTGACTATCTCGCTCCCTCCTTCACTTGACTGACTGACTATCTCGCTCCCTCCTTCACTTGACTGACTGACTATCTCTCTCCCTCCTTCACTCGACTGACTGACTATCTCTCTCCCTCCTTCACTCGACTGACTGACTATCTCGCTCCCTCCTTCACTTGACTGACGCTCCCTCCTTCACTTGACTGACTGACTATCTCGCTCCCTCCTTCACTCGACTGACTCTCTCTCTCGCCCTCCTTCACTCGACTGACTGACTGTCAGACACTGCCTCCACTATCTCTCTCCCTCCTTCACTTGACTGACTGACTATCTCTCTCCCTCCTTCACTCGACTGACTGACTATCTCGCTCCCTCCTTCACTTGACTGACTGACTATCTCGCTCCCTCCTTCACTTGACTGACTGACTATCTCGCTCCCTCCTTCACTCGACTGACTGACTCTCTCTCTCTCGCCCTCCTTCACTCGACTGACTGACTGTCAGACACTGCCTCCAAGAAGGGTTTTACTTTAGTTAGGCTTTATACCACAATGAAGATGAGAGACATGCTTAAGGAATGACCTTTGGTGGGAGAGTACAGTGAGGCTGCCAGGTCAACAATAGGATATAGGGAAAATATGTCATTGTCCAATGGTATGTCCAGTACTCACCATCGTGCCCACGTGTCCACTGTCTCCCTTCTCTCCTGGGAGTCCTGGCATGCCCTGTAAAGACAGAGTATGGTTAGAGGTGCAGTAGTAGGTGCTGTTGATGAGAGTAGAGGTACAGTCTGGTGATGTCATATCCTGTATTCTATAGTTTGTGATGTCATATCTGCCAGGTTTGGATTAACACCTGTCAGCTATATGCTGGAGTAGAGAGATGGATGGTACAGTCCAACAGAGGGCTGTCTCATCTCCTCACCTGTAGTCCAGTGGGTCCTGTGCCCCCCTTGTGGCCTCTCGTCCCCTCGTCTCCCTTCGGGCCGTACATCCCCTGCTGGCCCCTCGGCCCCGGCTCTCCGTCCACACCCTGAAACACACACAAAGGTCAGTGCTGTACACACATACAGTACACACACACACACACACACACACACAATAAAGACCGATATATTGAATAGACGTACCGGTAACCCCGGATGGCCGACAGGTCCCTGGATTCCAATAGGTCCTGAAGGGCCCTGGAGAAGAGACCGAGAAACAGAGATGCTGTTGAAAGTATACTGCATATCAATCATACACTGCAGGAAAATACTGCTGTGTCGGGAGCTCAAAAAACACAACTACTGTGAAATTGCAGCTGTTGATGGTAGCTGTTTGTGATTGCTTGGCTTCTGAAAGTGTTAGACAGTATTTTCTCGAATAAGGAGAGGGAACGGAGGATCACCAACCGCCTCCTTTTGCTGGACATTTTGTTAATTCATGTCGTTCAGTAGGGAGGGCTACTGGTGCACTACTCAGCATCTAGTTTTGCCTTAGATGGTGTCAGTTTGGAGACACTACGGTAACCACAGTGAGACTATTTCTTTTTGATTTTCCGTTCACCGTTTACACCTGTTGTTTGGGTCATCCCTGGCTTGTATGTCATAATCCTTCTATTAATGGTCTAGTAATTCTATCCTATCCTGGAACGTTTCTTGTCATGTGAAGTGTTTAATGTCTGCCATAGTTTGATAGAGCTGCCAGGGCTAGGATAAGATAAAGTACATAAAGATGCACAGTGCATGCTAACTAGACCATGAAGAAAGGCTTATAATGCCTAAAGCTGAGTATAAAAGCTCACATACATTAATATACTGTACAGTTAATTATAACTGCACATAATTACCTCAACGCTCAATTATAAACCCTTTCTCATTTATTGAGTCATTCATTTGAATTATCCTAGTGATAGCAGCTGGTGACGGGAGGATACTGGCCGGTGCTTAATACTTTGACTGGTGATGTCATATCCTGTCAGGTGTGTGTGTCGCATTCAAAACAACTGGAAACCTCTGATTTCAGTGCGTTCAAGACAACTGGGAACTCTGGGAAAAAAACTAGCTCTGACTGGGAGAAATCATTTTGAACGGTCATCCAAGTCGGATTTCCAAGTCTAAAACTTTCCGACCTGCGAGGCTTATTTGATCGAATAGAAGTTTCGTAATGTTTAGGCTGTTACAAATGTACTGATATAAGTGGTTGCATTTGGCATTTCGGCAACTTTGAGGAAAACAACTTAGTTGTGGCTGTTGTTCACACTCGTATCTGCCCTCTCATTGAGTAGAATGGTCCCACCTGATTTCGCCTTCCTTCAATCATTGAGGACGTACTGTTAGAGTGGTCACTCGGTTATATTGTTAATTTTGGTAGTACTGTGGCTGGTGATGTCATATCCTGTCAGGTGTGTAGTACTATGGTTTGTGATGTCATATCCTGCCAGGTGAGTAGTACCAGAAATACTGGATATAACGATGAGATGCTTGTGTCTCCACTCTAACAATGGGATTCGTTGTCCCCAGAGAGGAACGACAGGCTGTCAAGCTCCCACTTATTCCTCTCTTTGGATTGGTGGATACATCTTGTTAACTGAATACTTGTTTGAAACTGAGGTTTGGAATGTGGAACTGGAGACAAGTGGGAGTGGAGTTGCTGGGTGGGGGATAGAATGATGGTCAAAGATAAAAGTCAAAAATAAAGCTAGTTTGATCCCCATTTTGACTTGATGGGAGATCTGCCGACGTGCCCTTGGTCGGGGCCCTGGTTTCTCCTGTGGGTCACTCTAGACGGGAGATGGTTAGATGACTGAATGTAATGTAAATGTTGAGCGGCTTCACTGCAGGTAGATTTTATGATTTAATATTCAATAAATATTAAATTTAAAAAGTGCGTCACACTTATAACAACACACTTGTAACAACCTAAGCATTATTAAACTTCTATTAGATCAAATAAGCCTCATGTATCAAAATAACAATTTATATTTATCTTTCATTGCCACCCACACAAAAACTCTTCACCTACTTAATAATTAAGGATCTGCTGAACATGGGCATATTTGTGTCAGAAATAGGATCTTCCCCTCCCTCTCTCTGGTAGTACTGTGTCTGGTGATGTCATATCCTGTCAGGTGTGTAATACTGTGGCTTGTAAGGCTGAAAGACAGTGTTGTGGTTGAAATCTCTCCAGATGAAGACTCACAGATTCTCCTTTGTCTCCTTTACTGCCCTTCTGGCCTGGTCCTCCTGTCTCGCCCTGTAGACAACACACACACACACACACACACACACACACACACACACACACACACACACACGCACGCACGCACGCACGCACGCACGCACGCACGCACGCACGCACTCACACACACACACACACACACACACACACACACACACACACACACACACACACACACACACACACACACACACACACACACACACACACACACACACACACACACACACACACACACACACACACACACACGCACACACACATGCACATGCACACGCACACACATGCACATGCACACGCACACGCACAAACACACACACACACACAAACACACACGTTTCAGAGATATAGAGACACACACACACAAACACACACGTTGCAGAGATATAGAGACACACACAGCAACCCATACACCTCCCACCCACACAACATCAAGGTCAGTAGGTGAGTGGACTCCATGGCTAATAAGGACAATAGAACAATTGACTAGCAATAAAACACCCCAGCAGTGCTTCAGGCCTTGAGGGCCAGTAGTTGGATTCTCCTAAGTTGTCCCTCTACGGTGGTATGGTACCTACTGTGCTGTAACTGTGTACAGGTGTAAGTACCTTGTCTCCGTCCTCTCCTGGAGGCCCAGCGGGGCCAGCAGCCCCGGGCAGCCCCACAGGCCCCTGCGCTCCATCCTGTCCAGCCGGCCCGATGGGCCCCTTCTCTCCCTGGGGAACAAATGGATGATGAACCACCGCCACTATTCTAGTCTCATATTGCACCATGACATATTGATTAATAGATAACACAGAGAGAGTGGAACATGCACACACACACACACACACACACACACACACACACACACACACACACACACACACACACACACACACACACACACACACACACACACACACACACACACACACACACACACACACACACACACACACACACACACACACACACACACACACACACACACACACACACACACTATATTATTACACATATAGTACAGAGGAACCCACACATGCTGTTTATTTCTCAGTAATGAGCAGTGATGTACATGTGTCCATTTAGAAATAGACACTAGCGTTGCGTAATAAAAAAAAAACAAATAAGGAAATGATCAAAGGTTCTTACTGGCTCGCCCTTTTCTCCCATTGGTCCTCCAGGGCCGACCCCACCAGAGCGTCCGGGCTGACCAATAGCACCAGCCGCTCCAGAAGGCCCTTTCTCCCCAGTGGCACCCTGGGTAATGACACGACGGGGGAACAGAGAGGTAAGAGGACAACATCACATGATTCACTCTTTCATTTAGTACACTGGTTATGATCTCCATGGTAACAGCCTCCCACTCTACATGTCCTTGTTGGCTATAGACCACATACGGACCAGGATGGGGGATGGAGGTGGAGATTAGGGGTGTAGCATGGGGAAAATGGGAATTAAACAATTGCTACATGATGAAATCCAATTTACCACTGCTCCTGACAGACCGGTGGGTCCTTCTCCTCCTTTCAGTCCAGCAGAGCCCTAGAGAGAGGCAAGCATACAGAGGTGAACCAATCAGAGCCTTCATCACAGGAATTCTAACCAATCAGTTTCCATCCCACTGTCAGAGTATACAGTTATCAGATGGTCCACCATCAGTTAATTCAAGTAAAAGACTTAGGGTTAGTTTCCCAGACCCAGATGAAGCCCACTCTTGGACTAAAAAGCAGCATGGTCAATGGAGAATCTCCATTAAAAAGCCAGGAAACTGGCCTTCAGTGATTTTCACATAAAACACTGGGTGCTATACAACACAGTAGTACTTTACATCAGAGTAGAATGTAAAATGTCAGAAGGGTGAAGGTCAAGAGATGTGAGGTGGGTGTGTTACCATGGCTCCAGGGCTGCCCCTGCTCCCTCTGAAGCCTCGGAGCCCAGCGGGGCCACTCTTTCCTGGAGCTCCAGACGGACCCGCGTCTCCCTGGAAACCAGAACAGACAGACAGACAGACAGACAGACAGACAGACAGACAGACAGACAGACAGACAGACAGACAGACAGACAGACAGACAGACAGACAGACAGACAGACAGACAGACAGACAGACAGACAGACAGACAGACAGACAGACAGACAGACAGACAGACAGACAGACAGACAGACAGACAGACAGACAGACAGACAGCATCATTTCCAATTCCCCATATATTTTGGGGGTAAATATATATATATATCCCTATTCAAACATACATACACATACATACCCATATATATACTCTATCGTTCAAAGGTTTGAGGTCACTTAGAAATGTCCTTGTTTTTGAAAAAAATTAAATAATGTCCATTAATATAACATCAAATTGATCAGAAATACCGTTTAGACATGGTTAATGTCTAGACATGGTTAATGTTGTAAATGACTATTGTAGCTGGAATCAGCAGATTCATATATGCACAAAAATACACATACATACTGTATATGCATACATACATATACACACTTTTTTTAGAATATACCTTTATTTTTCCCCTCAAACCCTACCACTCCTCCCCCAATTGGAGTAAAGTAATAAACAATAACACTTAGGCTTCTACCTTCAGTTTATACATATTATACACATTTTACAGACACAATCTATTTTACAATAGTTATATTTAGTTTGTTTTTAGTACTTCCTCTATTTCTGATCCAGTTTGATTTCTATTTGTAACCTGCTATTTCACAGCAGGCCTCTTATGAGGTGATAAATCACAGAGACCAGTGCAACAGCCACATCAACAGAGAGGAACATCCATATTTTATGAGCGGTAATGTACGGAGCACAGTGAGGTATAGAATGAGGAATTTCTTTCTCCCCTTTATCAGTTTGGAAATTTGTGGGAAGGATAAATCCCTTGAGGTGAGGCGACCTACCTCGTTTCTGAGAGGGTCCTGGAGGAGACATGTATGATCTTCTATAGATTGCTTTTATGATGATAATAATGATAGTGTTGAAGATGATGATGGTGAAGTTAATTCACTGAAGATGAACACGACGGACTCACCTTGGGTCCCTCCTTGCCTGCCGCTCCGGGTAAACCCGTCTCTCCAGGGGGTCCTGGTGACCCAGGGTGTCCTCTGTCGCCATTAGGCCCAGTCTCACCAGATTTACCCTAACGACAACCACAGAGACAAAACAAGACAGGAGTTCTCATTACCTCACAGCTCTCATTTATTGGTTTGATTCTCATTGTGTCACAAAATAACTACAAATGTAGTTCTAATCACTTATTGGATAACTCACCTGTGGTCCGATCACACCCGTTGGCCCATGTGGACCAGTCTTGCCTTGGAAGCCCTAAGAGAGGAGAGATGACAAGTGAGAAAATAGCAAGTGAAGCCGTGACCCAAAGCAAAGAGCTGAGAGAGAAAGAGACAGCCTGACAGAGAGAGAGAGAGAGAGAGAGAGAGAGAGAGAGAGAGAGAGAGAGAGAGAGAGAGAGAGAGAGAGAGAGAGAGAGAGAGAGAGAGAGAGAGAGAGAGAGAAAAGGACACAATGAGAAAGAGAAAGAGAAAGAGAAAGAGAAAGAGAAAGAGAAAGAGAAAGAGAAAGAGAAAGAGAACAAGAGAAAGAGAAAGAGAGTTATGGATAGGATTAGTAGTCTTCAGTATGTAGTCCACTCTAGCACTTCAGTAATTCAGCATCCAAGCCATAGCTTTTGTCTTGCTTGTTGTTGTGGTGTTATTAGGGGTATTGATGAGTGTTGAAATCTATGTCCATATTTGGACAATGGCGAAAAAGTAACTAACAACCACGTAATTTCTGGGTCATCATAGAATCCCAGTTTAACTCACTGGCTCCCCTCGCTGTCCTGGATGACCTGGTAGTCCGTCTTTTCCTGCCGCTCCCTGAAAAATAATTGCACTTTTATTAGCATAGACACACATACACACTAGATAGAGATAAAACAGTACATACAGACACAACATAAGACTGGAAAGAAAAACAGAGACATGTTAAACAATGCAGGGGCTCCCGAGTGGCTCTTGTCACTACAGACCCTGGTTCGTTTCTAGCCTGTATCACAACCGGCCGTGATTGGGATTCCCATAGGGCTGCGCACAATTGGCCCAGCGTCGTCCAGGTTAGGGATTGGCCGGGGTAGACCGTCAGTGTAAATAATAATTTGTTGTTAAAACCTCTTGAAACTAGGGGGCACTATTTTCATTTTTGGAAAAATAATGTTCCCAAAGTAAACAGGCTATTTTGTCAAGACAAGATGCTAGAATATGCATATAATTGACAGCTTAGGATAGAAAACACTGTACAATTTTGGTCTGTGAGTATAACATAAATTATATTGCAGGCGAAAGTCTGAGAAAAATCCAATCAGGAAGTGACTCATGTTTTGTAAGCTCTGCGTTCCGATGCATACCTATTGAGCAGTGAATGGGATATCAACCAGATTCCTTTTTCTACGTATTCCCCAAGGTGTCTACAGCATTTTGACGTAGTTTCACGCCTTTATATTGAAGAATGAGCGTAAACGACTACATTGCGTAAGTGTCCAGCTGAGGGCTCTCAGAGTAATTCTTGCATAATAGACAGAGGTAGCTATTTTTCCTCCCGGTCTTACTGAAAATACAGCTGTCCCGGTTGATATATTATCGAATAGATATTTGAAAAACACCTTGAGGATTGATTATAACAATGTTTGCCATGTTTCTGTCGATATTATGGAGCTAATTTGTAATATTTTTCGGCGTTGTCGTGACCGCAACTTCCGGTCGAATTCTCAGCCAAACGTGAAGAACTTACGGAGCTATTTCGGCTACAAAAATAATCTTTATGGAATAAAGGAACATTTGCTATCTAACTGGGAGTCTCGTGAGTGAAAACATTCGAAGCTCATCAAAGGTAAACGATTTAATTTAATTGCTTTTCTGATTTTCGTGACCAGGTTGCCTGCTGCTAGCTAGGCATAATGCTATGCTAGGCTATCGATAAACTTACACAAATGCTTATCTTGCTTTGGCTGTAAAGCATAATTTCTAAATCTGAGATGACAGGGTGATTAACAAAAGGCTGTGTTTCAATATATTTCACTTGTGATTTCATGAATATGAATATTTTCTAGTCATATTTTTTGTCCGTTGCGTTATACTAATTAGTGTCAGTTGATGACAAGTTCCCTGGATCCGGGAGCGGTAGCTCCAAGAGTTAACTGACTGTCCTAGTTAAATAAAGGTTAAATAACATTTTTTAAATAAAATACATAAAAGCTGCTTTTTCATTTGACACATCACACTTACATTAGGTCCCTTAGGTCCTGCCTCGCCGTTCCTTCCCTGTGGTCCTTGGGGTCCCTGTATGATCAACCAGACAACACAAAGACTCAATCCAGTTGACTATCTTTACCAGTAGGTATCGTACACTGTTATGTATCTGTGAAGCATAATGATGCTTTTTCCTAGCAGGGTGTATCATTGAAATATTATCACCCTATGCCAGCTATTATTGGATATGGTATTATTTGATATGGTATTATTAGATATGTTATTATTATATATGCTATTATTAGCTGTGTTATATTATAGCTCAACTCTGGTGTTGTTGTGTGTCAGACTGGAGATTACCTGGTCTCCTGTGGATCCTGGTGGGCCTTCGTGTCCAGAGGTGCCCTGATTGGTGGATCATGTAGAAGGTGGAGGATTGAGGAAAGAGATAAACAGTTATCGAGTCTGTTGGTCTATTCATTCATTTGATGAAAATATATATTTGTAACCATTGTTAATCATTTCATTGGTGGTCTTTTGAAAGGACTCCTGAAATAACTGATTTCAGTTTCAAACATGTAGCTGCAGATTGTAAGTATTATCACTTTGCACCAGATGGCATGGCATTCTGTGCTGAACAGTAACACAACAGCGCCTGTTCCTTCTCTCGTTATGAGACAGCTGTGCACTGGCCTAAACCCACCTTGTCTCCTGACTTTCCTGTTGGTCCTCTTGCTCCTCTACCCCCTCTGGCACCCTATGAAAAAAAACATCAACATAATCCTTCTTATGATAACAGAACTCATCCATAGGAGAAAGATAAATGACAAGGGGTGAATGAGAGTTCCTATGACGTAAATCAGTGGTCGCCAACTGGTCTGGTTTTATGTTTAAAAAAAACAACAACGATAAAGCCTTGCGTTTTGTCATGAGAATTTTCTATCCCAATGATAATAACTGACAATCAATAACTCTGACCAATCCCCGAGATCTGTAAGAACATGGGTTTAATAATAATTAATCAAAGAATCAGCTTATGCAAAAAGATAGTACAGTTTATTCACGAGAACGCTCTGAAGTCCATTATACAAAGACATCCATTTTATAGCTGCGCACATACTTCCACACAAACAGTAGGTATCCTACGCACATACATACACACAAACAGTAGGTATCCTACGCACATACATACACACAAACAGTAGGTGAGTTTTATCCTTCTCCATAGTTCTCACCACTGTGTATCACTACCTAGCCGACAGTTCCATTCCCTCGAGATTAGGGAAACCTTGAGAAGTCTCAGAGGCCAGGTCGGTCCAAACACAGTTCAATTGATCATGTTTTTTTTCTTCAGCACACACATACAAGTTCAAATCCTAAACTATGCCTTGCTCAGACAGTCTGTGTTTTTCCACTATACAGATACATTGTTTAATCTAATTCTGACTAAAACTACACACATCATCAGATTAGAATTTTATGATTCTAATCATTTTCATACAATTACAAGGTTTCAGAGCGGAATTATTTAATCATTATCTTTCAACATTTAAATGATTTTATCACGTTCCTATTTCTTAAAATGAGTTTAGTGCTGGTGGTAGGTGCACTTGATTCAGCAGCCCTGGTGCAGGAAAGGCAAAGTGTTTCCATTTTGAACCATGTCTGAAGGTAGAATTCCAGGACTTTCAGGACTTTCAACACTTTTATAAGCCATTAAAAAGCTACCCATCAGATGCAGGCCATGAGTCCAGTAAAATAAATGATTATAAATGATGAAATGATTATGCTCACTCAGCTGTGCCTCACAAGTTAATATGACAAATGATCTACTGCCAATGTGATCATATACCTACAATTTATAAATATAATTTCTAAATAGTCTGAGAAGAGCAACATTGGCAGGGCAATTCAAGCATAGTGATAAGATATTGGGCCTATAGCCTACTGCACAAACCTCATTGCTACAGAATTGGTTAATGTTATGTTGCATAGGCTTTTTTTTAAGTCATGTTTATTTTGTTATCTGAGCGGTAGATCTCGGCTTGCATTTTGACTAAGATGCAAGCCGAGATGATGACGGCTGATTGTAAATGAATGGTGTACAATGTCAGTTGGTGAGAAACCGTGACTCACACCTCACCATAGGCCCAATGCAATAGAGATCAACAGATGTAGATGCTGTAAGACCAGAGGAGAAATCTAACTCACATTAGGACCTCTCTGACCCCCAGTTCCTGCTTGACCAGATGGACCCTGCAGAAGAAAAATCCAGCATTATTACGATCACTTCAGTTGTCTATCAGTGAAAACAGTACAGGCAGTTCACCAATCTTTGGATGGTTAGAGGAGAATTACAGTAGAGGGTAAAATGCGGTTCAATATGGTTCAATACAGTTCAGTATGGTTCAATACAGTTCAGTACGGTTCAATACAGTTCAGTACGGTTCAATACAGTTCAGTATGGTTCAATACAGTTCAGTATGGTTCAATACAGTTCAGTATGGTTCAATACAGTTCAGTATGGTTCAATACAGTTCAATATGGTTCAATAAAGTTCAGTATGGTTCAATACAGTTCAGTACGGTTCAATACAGTTCAGTATGGTTCAATACAGTTCAGTATGGTTCAATACAGTTCAGTATGGTTCAATACAGTTCAGTGTGGTTCAATACAGTTCAGTATGGTTCAATACAGTTCAATATGGTTCAATACAGTTCAGCATGGTTCAATACAGTTCAGTATGGTTCAATACAGGTCCCATGGTTCTCACCCGTCTTCCTTTATCTCCCAGAACCCCGGCAGAACCAGGGAACCCCACGGATCCCTGGAGAACACACACAGAGGTTAACCATCTACAGCCTTACATTAATCATGCATCAACCACAACATTTAATCAACTAATAATTAACCACAGTATCGAATTAAGCAAAATCTAATCCATAAGTCAAACACACTGCCTTAAATACGCCATTAATCAACCTGCTAATGAATTGTTGTCACTAATGAACTATTAATAAAATACCTATTTTTAAATCAGCCATTTATCATGCTTTATGTTTTATTTGACAGCAATGAGCTGAGCCAAAGAAATACACATTTCTTTGTGTTTCTAAGTTTTAACGTAAAACAAAGTTTTAAAGCTCTTAATTGGACTTCACCTTGGGCCCCTGTCTTCCTGGGTATCCTGGCAACCCTGGGACACCCAGTTTACCCTGAGGAAGGAGAGACAGAGCGAAAGAGAGACAGAGAGAGAGAGAGAGATTAACAGAAAAAGAGGAGTGGAATCATTATGGTCGACTTGGCAACATTGCCAAAAACAAAGTGCATAATGTATGCAAATACTGTATGACATGGTTTTAGCAGGGTGTTCATGTGATTACATGTACTGTAGCCGACACAGTGAACACGCATATATCCATACATCTGCATAATCCCAATAACTCATACATATTGCATAACCAGACACATACAGTACTGTATATGTTACTAGTGAAATAATGTTCCTGTACCTTCTCTCCAGCTATGCCAGCACCTCCAACCTCTCCTAGGGGTCCCAACTGGCCCTTAGGCCCCTCTGGCCCATCCTCTCCATGACCTCCGGTGACCCCGTTCTCACCCTACACACACACACACACACACACACACACACACACACACACACACACACACACACACACACACACACACACACACACACACACACACACACACACACACACACACACACACACACACACACACACACACACACACACACACAGATAGGGAGAGAGAAAGAGACAGAGAAAGAGAGAGAGAAAGAGAGAGGAAGAGGGAGAGGGAGAGGGAGAGAAAGAAAGAGAAGACAGAAGACAGAAAAGCAGGTCAGACTAACTGAGATCTCATCTCATTCTACATAAAATACCTTATTTGTTCATAATGAGAGACAGCTCTGATCTGAAGCGTGTGTTAGTCTGGCGTGGGTACACTCTCACCCCGTCTCCCTTGAGGCCCATGTCCCCTTTGAACCCGGGGAAGCCATCTTCACCCTGCAATGTGAAGAGGAGAAGAAGACAGTGATTTCTAATGATTCATGATGATTCATGAATCACAGTACCGAGATCTGTCAGGTGTCTGATCTATTAGATCTCTATGGGGGATGTCATAATAAACCACGAAGTAGAAACGAGATGCCTTTACAGTATCTGACAGTGAGACAACTGGTACTTTGACTGTGAGTAATCACGTCTATTCTTCAAGTTTTACAGCACAATTACTGTGAAAATGACTCTTTTCTCACCTTTTCTCCTTTACTCCCCTTCAGACCTCTCACTCCATCAGCCCCCTGTGAAACAGACATTCAAATACAAATACAATCATAACAGACCACAATATCACTGATAATCACCATTCAAGACGATACTGTCCTACATTACTGTATTCAGAAGTAAATAAAAGTACCGTACTATCAACAGCATGCATGGGCTGTCACTAAACCATGTTTTTATTGTATTTTACTGTCACAACTATTGTAAGAAACACCGTGATTTGAGAATGGAGAAGGACTTATGAATGACTATTGATTTGCTCTTAACCTGTCATTGCCCTGCTATTGACCAGTTATTGGCCATCTATTAACGATTGCAGACGAGGTCAGCTTGCGCCTTAACAACAGTGACCTAGAGGTGGAATACTGGTGGTGTGAATATTACTTTGAGTGAGCAAGCAGCCATGATGCAACACCCCAACCTATCCTCGCAAGATACAATTTGAATTCCATGTGCATACGCTAAATTCACACATACGCATATACACGAGTACACACACACCCACACGCTCACACACACAAAACACCCATACCCATAATCCCACCCCCCACACACATAAACACCTTCCTCTCTTATCCAACATTGTAATTTCTACTGTCCATCAAACGTTATTCCCACTGTCATTAGATCTCCTTCGGAGAATACACCTGCTCTCTCTGAACCTGTCAACTGTCAATCACACACTCACACACACTCCACAACATGTCCATCACAGGTAGAGAGATTGAAATGTCTGAGGGAATGGCTATCTCTGTCAGCACGGTACATTTGAGGACATTTCAACCGTGACCATTACATAGCATCTGACTCACCTTGACACCTCGAGTCCCTGGATAACCAACAGGCCCTTGGGTTCCAGGCAAACCCTGTATGACAAAACAACATCAGGATTCATCTGTCTGAAGAGCACTATCCATTATACAGATGCTAGTGAGCAATTGTGTTGGGCGAATGTAGTCAAATCACACAATTGCAATGAGTGATTTTGACTGGACAATGACGATGAGTGTACTTTATGATCAATACCATACCGCTGATGAGCGGAGTGGATTGATGTGACTGCGCAATGACGATGACATTGTGAAAATACAATGTTGAAAAGGATGAGTCAACGGGAGTGAGCGTACAATGATGATGATGATGATGATGACAGTGAGCTAACGTGGACAAACATGATTGGAGTGGAAGGGAGTGTCCGGTGGCTACGCATTCAGTGAACGTGATTGGATAATATGGACGTTTATATGACAGCACAGTGGTATGATGACCCAGGCAGGTCTAACGGGCTGTACTGTAACTCACATTGAGCCCCTTCTCTCCTGGAGGGCCTTCTCTTCCTGGATGGCCCTGCACACATTGAACAGACATAGCATATTAGAAGTCTTATTGTAAGACATTATAAAGGCTCACACATGTTTATAACAAGTAATAAAGCATTGTACCAGCCGGCGGTACCTTACTATTATAACTATCCACAGATCTCCAAGTCTGTTTTTAGAACCAATCAATGGGGCTTGATGGACAGTGCAAAGCAAAGGGAATACAGCACACCGTATAGGGGGACTTGGAGGGTGCTGTGTCTGCAGAACACGACAGTGCACACGAAACATAAGCCCTGTTTCCTGTTACGTAAAGCCATGCGGATGGACGTTTAGCTAAGCCCTTTTGTAAACAGATCCATCATTCAATAGAGCTAATTGAAATGCTGCGTTGGAGATCTTTCCTAATGCCTTCTGTTCTCCCCTGCTGGTGGAGAAGAGGTATTTCACCCTGGTAAGGTCAGCGCTATCGGTGCTGCTGAGGAAGAATCAGATGGATGTACTTACAGTTGGGCCATCGATACCAGAGAGTCCCTGCAGCCCACCGTACCCCTGGGGACCCTGTGGCGGACAGAGACAGATCCTCAGTGGTGAAACTTACTGTATATACAAATCAATCTGAAGGGTAACAACCAGACTACAACAATGTGATACAGGGTATATGTGTTTTTGACTATGATTAGCCTCTAGTGCAGCCATACTCAACCGGCGGCTACCGACTTTAAAAATAAATCATTAAAAAAACTTGGGCTTTTAATTTATTAATGTGGTTGAGAGTTGTAACAGTAGAATGCACAAGGTGCATTTCTTTACATGTGGTAGTGTATGGGAAGTTGTCCTCTTGTTATGTCATTCACTGACAGGCATTAGAGATCTATTTCTAACATGTCAGTTATGTATAGTTGATCAACTAACCCATGTTAATCTTGTAGTTATCATGGACAGATTATATGCCCATGGGGGCCCCCATTGATTTTGTTGACTGAATGATTTTGTTGACACAAAATTGAAGGAAATGAGCTTAAAACTGCACAATTTTCCCTCCGCTCCATGACAAAATGTGTAGAAGAATTGTCGGGAAATTATTCAAATTAAAAAATGGCTAAATGTTCTTTCTGCCAACAAGAGGAGAGTGAACAGTCTGGGGTCATATGGGTCACGACTCACAAGGTTTATTACTAGACCGATGAAGACAATATCCATCCGGACCTTTACCACCTAGGAAATAGTAGTTGAGTAGCCCTGCTATAGTGTGAGGAGGCTCTGGTGTGTGATAGCCTCAAAACTGACTCCCAGCCTGCCTGTGTGTGTGTTCCAGTTTGTGTTTCCTGGATATTAATTTCCTGTCATGTGTCCTCTGTAATCTGAAATGGAGTCAGGAGTGGCTGATACTGGGTCACAACGTTCAAGGCCAGCCTCCCCTGGAGGCGTAGCTGATAGTGGTCACAAGATCAGGTCTTTAAATCTGATAGGAAGAGAGATGCACAGTGCCTACCTTCTCTCCTGGCAGGCCGATGGGACCCTGAGAACCAGGAAGGCCCTGGACCAGAACAAAGCATTAATCGGGTTAATATGTGTGTGCATGTGTGTGTGTGTGAGGGAGAGAGAGAGAGAGAGAGAGAGAGAGAGAGAGAGAGAGAGAGAGAGAGAGAGAGAGAGAGAGAGAGAGAGAGAGAGAGAGAGAGAAGGAAGATAAAGAGAGAGTAGAAATAGAGAGACATAAGGGAGTGTTGAGACTGTGTTTTTTATGGATGATGTTTTTGACAACATGTTGTTGTGTGTTGACATTGTGTGATTACAGGTTACCTGTAATCCAGGATTTCCTTGTTGACCGCTGGGCCCTGTCTCTCCAGGTGGCCCCTGAGACAAAACAACAAGAAGTGTCACACACACTTTGTCTTCACACAACCCTGGTCACATGGTCAGAGCCCCACATGCTAGGAATCCTAAACAGGGTCATGGGACTGCTACTCCACTGTGGTCAATGCTTTTGTAGCTGTTTACTTTAATTAATACAAGTCACTTTCATTCCACAGGTCTGATTGTGTTTCTAAACACCATCTTTAGGAAGCTTTTATTCACCCATTATAGTCATCATGGATCAACTGTTGTCATTTTGAGTCCAAAGTTAAGTTTAAAATACTGACCAGGTTGCCCTTTGACCCTTGAACTCCATCCACACCCGTAATACCCTGAAAGAGAAATACTTCTAATCAGATTTAACTGTATTCAATGTTATCTATTAATATCAGACTGGTTTGAAGGGTGGTAAATTGCCCATTGAACAGCATTAAGTTGAAGGTTGGATGTTGACTTACTGGCTGCCCAGGTGGCCCAGGTGACCCTCTGGGTCCGACAAGTCCTCTGGCACCCTAGAGTCAAACACAGTACACTGATCAATACTCTATCAGGTTCATATAAGTTCATGTATATTTATATACAGCCTCAAATTATGACAAATACAGGTACAGTATACAGTACCAGTCAAAAGCTTGGCCACACCTACACATTCAAGGGGGTTTCCTTGTTTTTACTATATTCTACATTGTAGAAGGAGTTATAATAATATATGCCATTTAGCAGACGCTTTTATCCAAAGCGACTTACAGTCATGTGTGCATACATTCTACGTATGGGTGGTCCCGGGAATCGAACCCACTACCCTGGCGTTACAAGCGCCATGCTCTACCAACTGAGCTACAGAAGGACCACAAGTACATTGTAGAATAATAGTGAAGACATCAACACTATGAAATAGCACAGATGGAATCATGTAGTAACCAAAAAAGCGTTAAACAAATAAAAATACGTTTGATATTTGAGATTCTTCAAAGTAGCCACCCTTTGCCTTGATGACAGCTTTGCACACTCTTGGTATTCTCTCAACCAGCTTCACCTGGAATTCTTTTCCAACAGTCTTGAAGGAGTTCCCAAATATTCTATGCACTTCTAGGCTGCTTTTCCTTCACTCACTTTTTCTTCACTTCACCCAAACCATCTCAATTGGGTTGAGGTCAGGTGACTGCTACCATGTTGTGTTGCTACCATGTTGCTGTCAGTGTTGTGTTGTCTCTCTTGTCGTGATATGTGTTTTGTCCTATATTTATATATATATATATATATTTTTTAATCACAGCCCCCATCCCCACAGCAGGAATTTTGTCTTTTGGTCTTCCGTCATTGTAAATAATAATTTGTTCTTAATTAACTGACTTGCCTAGTTCAATAGAGGTTAAATAAAATCCAATAGATAAATCAATTGTGGAGGCCAGGTCATCTGATGAAGCACTCCATCAATCTCCTTCTTCGTCAAATAGCCTTTATCAAATAAAATAAAAATGTATTTGTCACATGTGCTGAATACTGTCAGGACCCGGTTACGAACCCGGGTCTCTGGAGTGAGAAACAGTCACTTAACCAACTGACCCACGAATATTCGGCAGAACCCAGAAGATGAGGCAGACACAGCAGTACTTGAGATGGTGTATTTAATGAAGTAAAAAGTGAAGTTCTTCAGGAAAACATGTAACTCCACAACCTCAAAAGGAATTCCACAAGAACAAAGGTAATCCTCCAAGACAAAAAAGGTAAATCCACAAGGTGGAAGGTATAGCACAAAAAGCCTCAAAAGATAGTCAAAAACAAACAAACAAGAACAAAAAAACAGAATTCCACAAGAGAGTCCACCGGGATCAACAAGAGTTCCCAGAGTACTAGGGCTGGGTGCTAACATACAAACACAGAGCCAAGAACTAAGGAAAACGAAGGGTTTAAATACAAACGAGGCACAGGTGCAAATAATAATGGGGATCAAGGGAAAACAAAAGGTCAAAAGGCACAATGGGGGCATCTAGTGACCAAAAACCGGAACAACCCTGGCCAAATCCTGACAAATACAACAGGTGTACTGTAGACCTTACAGTGAAATGCTTACTTACAAGCCCTTAATTACCAAAAATGCAGTTTTAAGAAAAAAATACATGTTTAAGTAAGAGATAAGAATAACAAATAATTAAAGAGCAGCAGTATATAACGATAGCGGGGCTATATACAGGGGGTACCGGTACAGAGTCAATGTGCGGGGGCACCGGTGTCGAGGTAACTGAGGTAATATGCACATGTAGGCAGAGTTATTAAAGTGCATAGATAATAACAGAGAGTAGCAGCAGCATAAAATAGGGGGGTAGCCATATGATTAGCTGTTCAGGAGTCTTATGGCTTGGGGATAGAAGCTGTTTAGAAGCATCTTGGATCTAGACTTGGCGCTCCGGTACCGCTTGTCATGCGGTAGCAGAGAGAACAGTCTATGACTAGGGTGGCTGGAGTCTTTGACAATTCATAGGGCCTTCCTCTGATATCGCCTGGTATAGAAGTCCTGGAAGGCAGGAAGCTTGGCCCCAGTGATGTACTGGGCCGTACGCACTACCCTCTGTAGTGTCTTGCGGTCAGAGGCCGAGAAGTTGCCATACCAGGCAGTGATGCAACCCGTCAGTATGCTCTCGATGGTGCAGCTGTAAAACATTTTGAGGATCTGAGGATCTCAGTCTCCTGAGAGGGAATAGGTTTTGTCATGTCCTCTTCACGACTGTCTTGGTGTGCTTGGCCCATGTTAGTTTGTTGGGAATTTGGACGCAAAGGAACTTGAAGCTCTCAACCTGTTCCACTACAGCCCCATTGATGAGAATGGGGGCGTGCTCGGTCCTCCTTTTCCTGAAGTCCACAATAATCTCCTTTGTCTTGATTACGTTGAGGGAGAGGTTGTTGTCCTTGCACCACATGGTCAGGTCTCTGACCTCCTTCCTATAGGTTGTCTCATCGTTGTCGGTGTCCAGGCCAACCACTGTTGTGTCATCAGCAAACTTAATGATGGTGTTGGAGTCGTGCCTGGATATGCAGTCATGAATGAACAGGGAGCACAGGAGGGGACTGAGCATGTTGAGGATTGAGGATCAGCGTGTTGAGGATCAGCATGGCGGATGTGTTGTTACCTACACTTACCACCTGGGGGCGCCCCGTCAGGAAGTCCAGGATCCAGTTGCAGAGGGAGGTGTTTACTCCCAGGGTCCTTAGCTTAGCGATGAACATTGAGGGCACTATGGTGTTGAACGCAGAGCTGTAGTCAATGAATAGCATTCTCACGTAGGTGTTCCTTTAGTCCAGGTGTGAAAGGGCAGTGTGAAGTGCAATAGAGACTGCATCATCTGTGGATCTGTTGGTGCGGTATGCAAATTGGAGTGGGTCTAGGGTTTCTGGGATAATGGTGTTGATGTGAGCCATGACCAGCCTTTCAAAGCATTTCATGCCTACAGACGTGAGTGCTACGGGTCAGAAGTCATTTAGGCAGGTGACAAGGAAGGTGTGTTGGATCATTGTCCTGTTGAAAAACAAATGATAGTCCCACTAAGCTCAAACCAGATGGGAAGTAGTGTCACTGCAGAATGCTGTGGTAGCCATGTTGGTTGTGTGCCTTGAATTCTAAATACATCACAAACAGTGTCACCAGCAAAGCACTCCCACACCACCACACCTCCTCCTCCATGCTTCACAGTGGGAACCATACATGCGGAGAGAATCTGTTCACCTACTCTGCATCTCACAAATACACAGCGGTTGCAACCAAAAATCTCAAATTTGGACTCATCAGACCAAAGGACAGATTTTCACCGGCCTTGTTCGTTGCTCGTGTTTCTTGGCCCAAGCAAGTCTCTTCTTATTATTGGTGTCCTTTAGTAGTGGTTTATTTGCAGCAATTCAACCATGGAGGTCTCCTCTGAACAGTTGATGTTGAGATGTGTTTGTTACTTGAACTTTGTGAAGCATTTATTTGGGCTGCAAATTCTGAGGTGCATTAAACTCTAATGAACTTATCCTCTGCAGCAGAGGTAACTTTGGCTCTTCCTTTCCTGTGTCGGTCCTCATGAGAGCCAGTTTCATCATAGCGCTTGATGGTTTTTGTGACTACACTTGAAGAAACTTTCAATGTTGTTGAAATGTTCAGGATTGACTGACCTTCATGTCTTAAAGTAATGATGGACTGTCATTTCTCTTTGCTTATTTAAGCTGTTCTTGACAGAATATGGACTTGGTATTTTACCAAATAGGGATATATTCTGTATACCAACCCTACCTTGTCACAACACAACTGATTGGCTCAAGTGCATTAAGAAGGAAAGAAATTCCACAAACAGGTGAATACTTCATAAAGCTGGTTGAGAGAATACCAAGAGTGTGCAAAGCTGTCATCAAGGCAAAGGGTGGCTACTTTAAAGAATCTCAAATATTGATTTGTTCAACACTTTTTTGGTTACTTTTTTGGTTACTACCTGGTTATTTCATAGTTTTGATGTCTTCACTATTATTCCACAATATAAAACATTTGAAAAATAAAGAAAAACCCTTGAATGAGTAGCTGTGTCCAAACTTTTAACTGGTACTGTATATACAGTATATATGTGTGTGTGTCTGTGTGCGTGTTGGTGTGTGTTTCTGTGTGCTCATCATGCATTTGTGTGTGTGTGTTTGAGAAATATTGTAAGTATGTTTGAGTGTGTGTGTCTGTGTGTGTATGTGTGTGTGAGTGTCTGAGGAAGAGCGAGTTAATGAGCCTGTGCGCATATGGGCAAGTGTGTATTTGTGTGAGAGTGAGTGTGAGTGTGTGTGTCTGTAAAGAGAGATGAAGCGGGTTGGGGGGTGTCTCTGTGTGTGTTGTTTTTGTCAGCATCACTCTTTGTACCTCGGCCAAGCCACCTGTTCCAAAGCCACATCTGTGATCTCCCTTGAAGTGATTGATATGGAAATATAATCATTCAGGCCAGGATTTCATCTCTACCATCTCGCTCTCCCTTTCCCTCACTCTCTAACTCGCTCTTATCTCATTCACCACCCACTGAATTCCTCTCTCACATTTATCTCCCTCCCTCTCTCCCCCTTCCCCCCTCACTTCCCCTCTCTCTCTCATCCAAACCCCCAGCTCCTCTATTTCCCTGAGTCTCTGTAGTTAAGGGCTCGGATACACCAATAGCGTTTGCCTGCAGGGTGTACTGTAGTTGCGAACCGATTGCAAACCGATTTTACATGTAGAATCACGGAAAATGACATTTTCGCACGATTCTGACTCAGACGGCCTCAACAGCATGATCCACATCCACATAGATCCACATTCAGTGTGAGCCTTAACATAGCCCTGCTAACATGTCTAATGCAGTCCTCTATTTCTCTGGTTGCTGGGTGATCCATTTAGAGAGACAGAGCCCCACTGGGCCTCCTACTCACCTGCTGGGATAAAGATGGAATGTGAATCAGCCTGGGAACACTGCGGTCATAGAGCCGCCTGTGGGGTGGAGGAACGTGTGTGTGTGTGTGTGTGTGTGTGTGTGTGTGTGTGTGTGTGTGTGTGTGTGTGTGTGTGTGTGTGTGTGTGTGTGTGTGTGTGTGTGTGTGTGTGTGTGTGTGTGTGTGTGTGTGTGTGTGTGTGTGTGTGTGTGTGTGTGTGTGTGTGTGTGTGTGTGTCACGTGGTTACTCACAGGTTCACCGGGCTGTCCACTCGGCCCTACGGGTCCATCTAAACCCTGACAAATGACACGAGAAAGAGTCAACAGAGAGAGAATACTGTCCTCTCTTCATGTGCCTCTCTGTCTTATTAAAGACATCAGTTGACTGACAGATATGTCTACGTAATACATCACACCCGTCCTCTATCCCCCCTTTCACATAACTAACATGCCTTGCCCTGACCACAATTCATCATCAATAGCCGACAATTTGTCTGAAATTAATTTATAATCTTCACTGGATTTGAATCATTGATATTTGCATTGCTTGTTGTTGAGTGAACAAAAGCCAGAACGACAGAGATGTCTCAAAAATTCAACGTTTTTCATTTTCATCTCAATGGTGAGTGTGTAACCGATGTGAAATGGCTAGCTAGTAGGCGGTGGTGCGCGGTAATAGCGTTTCAATCGGTGACGTCACTCGCTTTGAGACCTTGAAATAGTGGTTCCCCTTGCTCTGCAAGGCCCCGGCTTTTGTGGAGCGATGGGTAACGATGCTTCGCGGGTGTCAGTTGTTGATGTGTGCAGAGGGTCCCTGGTTCGGGGACGGACTAAAGTTATACTGTTACAAGTGCTTTGATCTGGGTGCTTTGCTCAACTGTGGTACTGTCGGAAAATGTCCTCTACCGATCATGGTGATGGCGTTCTTCACTTTTACCTTGCCTCGTGGAAAAGGGGTTTCAACTGGATCCACATGTATAACATAATACATTTGACATTTTTGTCATTTAGCAGACGCTCCTGTTCAGAGTTACATTAGTGAGTGCATACATTTTTGTACTTTTCGTATAATATGTATGTACGTATATTATACAGAACGGTATGTGGCTCTGGTTTCCATATGCAGCACACATAGAAATGGAATTCAAATTATGTGTCTGCCCATGGGGTTCATGTTTCCTGGACTTTGCTGAAGGGGATGTTGAGTATGGTTACTTTGCTGAAGGGGATGCTGGGTATGGTTACTTTGCTGAAGGGGATGCTGGGTATGGTTACTTTGCTGAAGGGGATGTTGAGTATGGTTACTTTGCTGAAGGGGATGTTGAGTATGGTTACTTTGCTGAAGGGGATGCTGGGTATGGTTACTTTGCTGAAGGGGATGCTGGGTATGGTTACTTTGCTGAAGATAATGCTGGGTATGGTTACTTTGCTGAAGGGGATGTTGAGTATGGTTACTTTGCTGAAGATAATGCTGGGTATGGTTACTTTGCTGAAGATAATGCTGGATATGGTTACTTTGCTGAAGATAATGCTGGGTATGGTTACTTTGCTGAAGATAATGCTGGGTATGGTTACTTTGCTGAAGGGGATGTTGGGTATGGTAACTTTGCTGAAGGGGATGTTGAGTATGGTTACTTTGCTGAAGGGGATGTTGAGTATGGTTACTTTGCTGAAGGGGATGTTGAGTATGGTTACTTTGCTGAAGGGGATGTTGAGTATGGTTACTTTGCTGAAGGGGATGTTGGGTATGGTTACTTTGCTGAAGGGGATGTTGAGTATGGTTACTTTGCTGAAGGGGATGCTGGGTATGGTTACTTTGCTGAAGATAATGCTGGGTATGGTTACTTTGCTGAAGATAATGCTGAATATGGTTACTTTGCTGAAGGGGATGTTGGGTATGGTAACTTTGCTGAAGGGGATGTTGAGTATGGTTACTTTGCTGAAGGGGATGTTGAGTATGGTTACTTTGCTGAAGGGGATGTTGAGTATGGTTACTTTGCTGAAGGGGATGTTGAGTATGGTTACTTTGCTGAAGGGGATGTTGGGTATGGTTACTTTGCTGAAGGGGATGTTGAGTATGGTTACTTTGCTGAAGGGGATGCTGGGTATGGTTACTTTGCTGAAGATAATGCTGGGTATGGTTACTTTGCTGAAGATAATGCTGGGTATGGTTACTTTGCTGAAGATAATGCTGGGTATGGTTACTTTGCTGAAGATAATGCTGGGTATGGTAACTTTGCTGAAGATAATGCTGGGTATGGTTACGTTGCTGAAGATAATGCTGGGTATGGTTACTTTGCTGAAGATAATGCTGGGTATGGTTACTTTGCTGAAGATACTGCTGGGGATGGTTACTTTGCTGAAGATAATGCTGGATATGGTTACTTTGCTGAAGGGGATGTTGGGTATGGTAACTTTGCTGAAGATAATGCTGGGTATGGTTACTTTGCTGAAGGGGATGTTGGGTATGGTTACTTTGCTGAAGGGGATGTTGAGTATGGTAACTTTGCTGAAGATAATGCTGAGTATGGTTACTTTGCTGACGATAATGCTGGATATGGTTACTTTGCTGAAGGGGATGTTGGGTATGGTAACTTTGCTGAAGATAATGCTGGGTATGGTTACTTTGCTGAAGGGGATGTTGGGTATGGTTACTTTGCTGAAGGGGATGTTGAGTATGGTAACTTTGCTGAAGATAATGCTGAGTATGGTTACTTTGCTAAAGAGGATGTTGGGTATGGTAACTTTGCTGAAGATAATGCTGGGTATGGTTACTTTGCTGAAGGGGATGTTGGGTATGGTTACTTTGCTGAAGATAATGCTGGGTATGGTTACTTTGCTGAAAAGGATGCTGGGTATGGTAACTTTGCTGAAGGGGATGTTGGGTATGGTAACTTTGCTGAAGGGGATGCTGGGTATGGTTACTTTGCTGAAGGGGATGCTGGGTATGGTTACTTTGCTGAAGGGGATGTTGGGTATGGTTACTTTGCTGAAGGGGATGTTGAGTATGGTTACTTTGCTGAAGATAATGCTGGGTATGGTTACTTTGCTGAAGATAATGCTGGGTATGGTTACTTTGCTGAAGATAATGCTGGGTATGGTTACTTTGCTGAAGGGGATGTTGGGTATGGTTACTTTGCTGAAGGGGATGTTGAGTATGGTTACTTTGCTGAAGGGGATGTTGAGTATGGTTACTTTGCTGAAGGGGATGTTGAGTATGGTTACTCCGCAGGACCCTATAGTACATTTATGGTTGTTTTTGTCCTCACCTTTTCTCCTGACTCTCCATCAGGCCCATGTGGTCCAGGCTTCCCTCTCTCCCCCTAGGAGAACATACATGATATACTGTGTAAGGCATATGTAGACTTGATGTTCAATGCCATTAAACACATCAGCAGTCACAAATGCTTCCCACACATAAATGTCAAAACACGCACACAGTCTCAGGAGGAGAGAAATACAGACAGTAGAGACTTGGGTTGCTAGTCCTCACTCACTCTGTGGCCCTGGTTTCCTGGGAGACCTGGCAGTCCGTCGAAGCCTCTGTCCCCCTGAGGATAAATAGACCCAAGAGCATGAGATCGAAACATAGTTACAACACACACACACACAATAAATTGAGATACCTTCCCTATGGACTCTCCCATCTGGCAGTGTGTTATTAGCTCTGACTGGGAACAGCGTGTGAGCGTGTGTGTGTGTGTGTGTGTGTGTGTGTGTGTGTGTGTGTGTGTGTGTGTGTGTGTGTGTGTGTGTGTGTGTGTGTGTGTGTGTGTGTGTGTGTGTGTGTGTGTGTGTGTGTGTGTGTGTGTGTGTGTGTGTGTGTGTGTGTGTGTGTGTGTGTGTGTGTGTGTGTGTGTGAACAGCAGTGTCTTTATCTGTCAGAACAGTGTTTTAGCACAGAACAGGACAGAACAGCTAATACTCTGGCTTCCGTGTGTGTGTGTGTGTGTGTGTGTGTGTGTGTGTGTGTGTGTGTGTGTGTGTGTGTGTGTGTGTGTGTGTGTGTGTGTGTGTGTGTGTGTGTGTGTGTGTGTGTGTGTGTGTGTGTGTGTGTGTGTGTGTGTGTGTGTGTGTGTGTGTGTGGTGTCTCTGGCTGGGACTGCGAGTGCGAGCCCAGAGTGTTAGCTGTTCTGGAACACTGTTCTGACCGATAAAGACACTGCTGTCCTATTTACCAAGCTCTTCCTGCAGCTGTAAACTATTGAATCGCTGGCGTGGTCAATATGACTAATAAACTCCGTATTAAAACCTCTGATGGCTCTATGGTTATTTAGCAAGTGAAAATGAAGACTTCATTCGACAATTTCCGTGGAAACATTAATTAGTTTACAAACCTGTTGCTACCTCGATAGAACACATAGTTAATTGGATCAGTCAGATTAACTGCCCGACACAAAAATAGTTCTGATCGTTCCAAAACAAACTATCCACCGTGCAGGTACAGTACACTACACACAAACAAACTTGAGCAGCTGAGGTTCTGCCTTAACACAATCTACTCTGATTTTCACCCACTGCACTGTGATGAGATGTGATTTTAGGGAGCTTACTTTTCCCCCTGTCTCCCCCGGTGCTCCACGCCCTCCATCCGTTCCGGCCCGGCCCTAAGAGAGGACACACATACAGAGTAACACAGCTATGTGCCAGGGACACAGCACACACTAACACTCATAACCTACACACTACCACTGACACTACTGTCAATGAAGGGACTATAGGCGAGGCGAGAGAGAAAATATATGTTGTAGTAACAGTTGGTTGTATCTGATCAAGGAGTACAACAACAGTTCAGAACATCTGTATAGAGTTTGTGGAGCATGACGACAATGTCACACAGCTCACTAAGTCTTACCCTCTTTCCTAACTTCCCGTTGAGTCCTGCAGGACCTGGGGTACCACGGGGACCCTGAGAAAGAATAAACAGAGAGAGGGGGGGAGGAGGAGGAGAGAGAGAATAAACAGAGAGGGGGGAGAATAGAGAGAGAGGGGGAGGAGGAGAGAGAATAAACAGAGAGGGGGGAGAATAGAGAGAGAGGGGGAGGGAGGAGGAGGGGGAGGAGGAGAGAGAGAGAGAATAGACCGAGAGAGAGAGGGGGAGGAGGAGGAGGAGGAGGAGGAGAGAGAGAATAAACATAGAGAGAGGGGGAGGAGGAGGAGGAGGAGGAGGAGGAGAGAGAATAGACAGAGAGGGAGAGAGGGGGAGGAGGAGGAGGAGAGAGAATAAACATAGAGAGAGGGGGAGGAGGAGGAGGAGGAGAGAGAATAGACAGAGAGAGAGAGGGGGAGGAGAGAGAATAGACAGAGAGAGAGAGGGGGAGGAGGAGGAGAGAGAATAAACATAGAGAGAGGGGGAGGAGAGAGGAGGAGAGAGAATAGACAGAGAGAGAGAGGGGGGAGGATGAGAGAGAGAATAAACAGAGAGAGAGGGGGAGGAGGAGGAGAGAGAGAATGGACAGAGAGAGAGAGGGGAGGAGGAGGAGGAGGAGAGAGAGGATCAACAGAGGGAGAGAGGGGGAGGAGGATGAGGAGGGAGATAATAAACAGAGAGAGAGGAGGAGGAGGAGGAGGAGGAGGAGGAGAGAGAGAGAGAGAGAGAGAGAGAGAGAGAGAGAGAGAGAGAGAGAGAGGAGGAGGAGGAGGAGAGGAGAGAGATAATAGACAGAGAGAGGGGGGGAGGAGGAGGAGGAGGAGGAGGAGGAGGAGGAGGAGGAGGAGGAGGAGGAGGAGGAGGAGGAGGAGGAGGAGGGAGAGGATAAACAGAGAGAGAGAGGGGGAGGAGGAGGAGAGAGAGAATAAATAGAGAGAGGGGGAGGAGGATGAGGAGGGAGATAATAAGGAGGAGGAGGAGGAGAGAGAGAGAGAGAGAGGAGGAGGAGAGAAGGAGAGAGATAATAGACAGAGAGAGGGGGGGGAGGAGGAGGAGGAGGAGGAGGAGGAGGAGGAGGAGGAGGAGGAGGAGGGAGGAGGAGGAGGAGGAGGAGGAGGAGAGAGAGGATAAACAGAGAGAGAGAGGGGGAGGAGGAGGAGAGAGAGAATAAATAGAGAGAGGGGTAGGAAGAGAAGGGAGAAAATAGACAGAGAGAGGGGGAGGATAGAGAGAGAGAGAGAGAGAGAGAGAGAGAGAGAGAGAGAGAAGAGAGAGAGGGAGGAGGAGGAGGACCGAGAGAGAATAGACAGAGAGGGGGAGGAGGAGGGGAGGAGGAGGGGAGAGAGAATAAACAGAGAGAGGGTGGGAGGAGGAGGAGAGAGAAAAGACAGAGAGAGAGGGGGAGGAGGAGAGAGAATAGACAGAGAGAGAGAGGAGGAAGAGAGAGCGAATAGACAGAGAGAGGGGGAGGAGGAGGAGGAGGAGGAGAGGGAGAGAATAGACATAGAGAGGGGGAGGAAGAGAGAGAAAGAATAGACAGAGGGGGAGAGAAGGAGGGGAGAGATGAAGAGAGAGGGGGGAGGACAGAGAGAGAGAGTGAGACCAGCAGGATACATCAAAATCCAAATGGACCTTGGCTGCTCTGTGGTAGCAAGTCAAAATAGAATATCCTCTTACCCTGGGGCCATGATCTCCAGCGTCACCTTTAAGTCCAGAGGGACCAGTAAGACCCTAAACACCGAGAAGAAAGACAGTCAAACCAAACAAGGACATAAAGAATAGCCACCACATTAGTGATGTTCAGATTTCTGATTGTTTGTATGTGCATGGAGACAAAAGGGCCTTTGGTCAATGTGGTTGTGGTGGACTGTAGACAGGGGAGTATCTGCCAGGTGTGGATAGAGAATAAGGTAGAATTTAAGATTGTGGCCTTTGGTTTGAACTAGGTGGGTATCCTACCAGTGGGCCAGGTCGCCCTGTAAGACCCAGTGGACCTGGGGGTCCCTTCAACGACATCTGGAATAAACAAGGTTAATAAGAAGGACATTGTTAGATAAATTAAGGCTCATTTGTAATGTAAAAGGAGTAATGATGTTCCAGGTTATAGATGTAATGGACAGGTGGACGTTACCTTGGTCTGCTGCAGGATGGCCTGAGCCTGAGCCTCCTGGGCCGACACCACAGGTCCCTTCTGAGAATCACCACCATGTTGGAACTACACGAGAAAGGTGTAGAGTGATCAACCTAAATACACGCAGTATAAGTCTATGGGTATACACGATGGAGATTTAATCTGGCCTCATCAGTATTCAATCTCACAGCTCCACCTAGTGGCTGAGAGCAGTTACTGCCCTCCCTCAGGACAGCTTCACATATGGGGAATCCCAAACCACCCCCTCACCCCTACCAACTCGCTCGGAGGGCTCTTCATTGTCACGTATTGCTGATGAAACTCTGAGGGTGACTTCCAGAGAGTGGCGAGGAGATCAATAAACCCATCAACTTCTGGACACTCCTGACTTGAATGATGCAATTCATGTTCTACTTTTAAATAATAAAACAAGCATGACATTCAAATGAACAAATCCCTCCTGTCGTTTTACAAGATATAAACCTCAGTAAGAGTTCAATGTTTAATTTGGAGGAATTTGTGTCAAGTCTCAAAATCAGACATAAACGAATGCACGTCGCATATAATCAGGCACGTGGCATATAATCAGGCACGTGGCATATAATCAGGCACGTGGCATATAATCAGGTACGTGGCATATAATCAGGCACGTGGCATATAATCAGGCACGTGGCATATAATCAGGCACGTGGCATATAATCAGGTACGTGGCATATAATCAGGCACATGGCATATAATCAGGCACGTGGCATATAATCAGGTACGTGGCATATAATCAGGCACGTGGCATATAATCAGGCACGTGGCATATAATCAGGTACGTGGCATATAATCAGGTATGTGGCATATAATCAGGTACGTGGCATATAATCAGGCACGTGGCATATAATCAGGCACGTGGCATATAATCAGGCACGTGGCATATAATCAGGCACGTGGCATATAATCAGGCACGTGGCATATAATCAGGCACGTGGCATATAATCAGGTACGTGGCATATAATCAGGCACGTGGCATATAATCAGGCACGTGGCATATAATCAGGTACGTGGCATATAATCAGGTACGTGGCATATAATCAGGCACGTGGCATATAATCAGGCACGTGGCATATAATCAGGTACGTGGCATATAATCAGGTACGTGGCATATAATCAGGCACGTGGCATATAATCAGGTACGTGGCATATAATCAGGTACGTGGCATATAATCAGGTACGCCTCTCCATTCTTTTGTGTGAAATTGCACATACTTCAAACATATTGCAGTGCGTGTCAGGATAGTAGCTCAGCAGCCCTGAAGTCTGCAGCCCTGAAGTCTGCAGCCCTGCTATCTGAGGGTCTAATTAGCCCCTACACCTTCAATACTGTTCTCTACCTCAGCTTTTGGACACTTGTGCAAATGGGGGAGGCGCTCGTGAATGCTCAAATTGAAAGGGCAGAGGGGAAGGGAGGGATTTGGGATTCAGCCATAGTCAATGGGAACTGAACATGAGAGTGTGTTCAGCTGAGGGAAGTTTAAATAAAGAGAGTTTTATCTCATTCTTACTGGTAACATCAGCATGGTTCCTGGAGGACCAGGTATCCCATCAACCCCAGCTAAACCAGGACGTCCTGGAGGACCCTGAGAGAGACAGAGGGAGAGAGAGAGCGAGATAGAGAGAGAGAGGGAGGGAGGAGGATTTTAGTCATGACTGTATGAGGGTTTATACAGTGAACAACACAAGTATGTACATTATAGGCCTGTAAACACAAGTATGTACATTATAGGCCTGTAAACACAAGTATGCACATTATAGGCCTGTAAGCACAAGTATGTACATTATAGACCTGTAAGCACAAGTATGTACAGTACACGCCTGTAAGCACAAGTATGTACATTATAGGCCTGTAAACACAAGTATGTACATTATAGGCCTGTAAACACAAGTATGTACATTATAGGCCTGTAAGCACAAGTATGTACATTATAGGCCTGTAAGCACAAGTATGTACAGTACAAGCCTGTAAACACAAGTATGTACATTATAGGCCTGTAAGCACAAGCATGTACATTATAGGCCTATAAGCACAAGTATGTACAGTACAAGCCTGTAAGCACAAGTATGTACATTATAGGCCTGTAAGCACAAGTATGTACAGTACACGCCTGTAAGCACAAGTATGTACATTATAGGCCTGTAAACACAAGTATGTACATTATAGGCCTATAAACACAAGTATGTGGAATATAAGCCTATAAACACAAGTATGTACATTATAGGCCTATAAACACAAGTATGTACATTATAGGCCTGTAAACACAAGTATGTACATTATAGGCCTGTAAACACAAGTATGTACATTATAGGACTGTAAGTGGGAGTGTTCCAATGTTCCAATAGGACGTAAGGCTAAACACATGAGAATGATCCCTGAAATCCAATCTCCGTTAAAACAACCTCTGCTTCAGTTCCAGAGGGCATGTCACTCACTCTTAGGTTCATATCAATTAGCTTGTCTCTAGAGAGGAGGGGAAACAGCTTATGATTTTCTGCTTGATGCCCCTATCAGAAGCCTAATGTACCCATAAGCACCTCATAAAGAATTAGAGGTATGAGCTAATCCCAAACTGTCAATCATCGAGTCTCTCTGCAGCAGAGACAAAGGCCTCTGTCTCAATAGGAACCTTTATTGCCGTATCTGTCACACTGAGAATACTGTTGTATACTGTAAGGCATAACAAACAATGAAGATGAAATACTGAAGACAGGCAGGATTATGGAACTGTTTATACATTTGCTTCTGATCTGCTTTGAAAGAAGAAAGAGTTTGTTTGATGATCTGCTTTGATGTGTTTGATTTGAGGTGAAACCTAGAAGACCTCCATGTTTTTCATGATTAAAGATCCTTTAGATCGCTAGAGACGACTGAGCATCTGTTGGTTTGTGTCTGTGGGACTGAGGCGGTTTTCAAGGAGGGAACACAAAAACACAAAGGCACGCACATACACACACACACAGTCCAACAAAGAGAAGTAGGTCAAACCCACACATGAGTCATCACCAGTCCTTTAGTCCCTTAAGCCTCGTAAGGTTACGGTCAAGACCACAGTGAGGTCACAGCATCCCTGACCTGTTATGTAGGCTGTGGTCAACCTGTGGTTTCGGTGAAACCCAGAGGACAGTCCCTGTGGACCTTGACTATAGTCATACTGTCCCAGAGGACAGTCCCTGTGGACCCTGACTATAGTCATACTGTCCCAGAGGACAGTCCCTGTGGACCCTGAGGACAGTCCCTGTGGACCCTGACTATAGTCACACTGTCCCAGAGGACAGTCCCTGTGGACCCTGACTATAGTCACACTGTCCCAGAGGACAGTCCCTGTGGACCCTGACTGTGGTCATACTGTCCCAGAGGACAGTCCCTGTGGACCCTGACTATGGTCACACTATCCCAGAGGACAGTCCCTGTGGACCCTGACTATAATCATACTGTCCCAGAGGACAGTCCTTGTGGACCCTGACTGTGGTCACACTGTCCCAGAGGACAGTCCCTGTGGACCCTGACTATAGTCATACTGTCCCAGAGGACAGTCCTTGTGGACCCTGACTATGGTCACACTGTCCCAGAGGACAGTCCCTGTGGACCCTGACTATAGTCATACTGTCCCAGAGGACAGTCCACTGTGAGTCAATACTCCACCGGGAGGATACTCACCAAATCACCTGGGTCTCCACTGGGTCCTCGGGGGCCCATTGGTCCTTGTCCACCTGGAATACCCTGGAAAATAAACACACAGTCAATCAGCACTGGTCCATAGCATCAATATGGGCAAAACAATGGAGTAAAAGAGCAATGTAGTATCAACGTAGCATCAATGTAGTATCAATGTAGTTCAAATGTAGTTTCAATGTAGTATCAATGTAGTTCCAATGTAGTATCAATGTAGTTTCAATGTAGTATCAATGTAGTTCAAATGTAGTTTCAATGTAGTATCAATGTAGTTTCAATGTAGTATCAATTTAGTATCAATGTAGTATCAATGTAGTTTCAATGTAGTATCAATGTAGTTTCAACGTAGTTTCAATGTAGTTTCAATGTAGTATCAATGTAGTTTCAATGTAGTATCAATGTAGTTTCAATGTATTATCAATGTAGTATCAATGTAGTTCAAATGTAGTTTCAATGTAGTATCAATGTAGTTCCAATGTAGTATCAATGTAGTTTCAATGTAGTATCAATGTAGTATCAATGTAGTTCAAATGTAGTTTCAATGTAGTATCAATGTAGTTCCAATGTAGTATCAATGTAGTATCAGTGTAGTATCAATGTAGTATCAACGTAGTATCAACGTAGTTTCAATGTAGTATCAATGTAGTTTCAATGCAGTTTCAATGTAGTATCAATGTAGTATCAATGTAGTATCAATGTAGTATCAACGTAGTTTCAACGTAGTTTCAATGTAGTTTCAATGCAGTATCAATGCAGTTTCAATGTAGTATCAATGTAGTTTCAATGCAGTATCAATGTAGTTTCAATGTAGTTTCAATGTAGTTTCAATGCAGTATCAATGTAGTTTCAATGTAGTATCAATGTAGTATCAATGTAGTATCAATGTAATGTGATGTAGTGGTCATGAGCAGGGATCCTACCTCTGGTCCTGGGGGGCCGACTGCTCCCTCCACCAGTGTACCCTGCACAACATCACAGAGATATGACAATGACAAAAAAAACACATTCAGTACATACCAGAGATATTTCAACATAAATACTCCATATCGTCTTTATATAGTCATAATGATTACATGAACAAAACACCGACTTGACAGAAAAATCCTAAAATAGAATCTTAGGGGCCTAAAATTGATTTCCATGAGCAATATTCTGTCTGAATACTCAAGCCCACCGGTTCAAAGATGGCAGGCTCTCCCTTCTCTCCTTTCAGTGGTCTGCCACTGGCCTGAAGGAGGAGACAGACACAGACGGACACAGACAGACACAGACACATGAACAGACGTGTTAGGTGATTGATGACCTACTGTGTGTACAGCAGCTGTAGGTCATGTACAGCAGTCTCAGCAGTCTCTGAGTGAATATAGTTGAACTGAATGATTGATGAGGCCTACCTCTCCATCCCAGGTATCAGCCCCCTCTCTCTCTGCAAAGCCATATCCGTCCTCGTACGTCTCATACTCTTCATACTCCTGGTTCTCTGTCTCGTTACTTATGTCCTCGTACTCTACAGCCTACGAGTCCATACAACATGCCAGTAAATCACATGATCCAATGACCACATTAATAACTGAGCTGCTACTGAACATGACGGTGGGACTAAAACCCAGCTTCACCGTATGAACATTCAGTGTATAAAAATCTCAATTCAACTGACCTCGTTCTCGCTGATATTGGGACCCACTGTTACCATGGAGACAGCAAGGTCATCGTACAGGTCGCCGTAGAAGTTGTCGTCGAGCTCCTCCACCTGGGGCTTTTTGTCCAGCCTCTCCTCCTGCACAACGCCAGTGTGTTTAAGGTCAGAACCATGGTAACAGAAACCATGGATACACTGGGCAACATTATGGTCTGTCTTTCTGTCTGTCTGTCTGTCTTCTCATTCCACTGAGTTTGCCCAGCGCTTCCATTTTACACAGCCTATCACAGCGTACAGTTTGCTAAGCTAGTTAGCAGCACAGGTGTTGGTTATGGGAATAGGCAGGTCATACATGTAGCAAGCCTCAGTGTGAGTTATTAATCATTCTATGGTGATGGAATATTTCACAACCAGGTAGTGATGACAGCATGACATGGGTTATGACAGCCATAACAGCCAGAGTATGAAAATAAGCAAATTCAGCAAATTAGCAAAAGTAGCAAATGCTAACCTTTAGAGATTTCAATCATGGGGACTTTCGTTTATCTACAAATTTGTTGACAAAACAACTTTTGAAAGACAGTGCAACACAGGAGGCATACCGTTGTGGATACATGTATAGCTTTAAAACCAACGGTTTGGACTGGGTTTGTGTAAGGACATAAACTCTCAGGTCAAGGAGACGTCATAGAAAAACTACAACACACAACACCTCATACATACCACTTACTCAGATATGTATGTTCAACTACAGGTACTACTAAGGACAGAACTAGTGCTATCCACACAACTAGATTCAATTAAATGTCTTGCAACCCATAAACAACTCTTGTGACAATTGAGTCACAGTTGTCTATGTGTTAAAACACAGTGTAAAACATAGTCTAAATTCTAGATTGTCTGCATACTCTACTTAATCTAGATCTAGAGGGATGCAGGGATTCTCTGTGTTCCATTGTGAGTCCTGGAAGAGGAGGAGGTGATTAGGGTAGTGCTGGTTAGGTTAGAGGTCATAGTGAGGAGAGGAGCAGGTTGACAGAGGGTGTAGATGAGGCATTCTGGGAGAGTGGGTCAGTGCTCTGTTAGGGATGGGATGGATGGGGAGGGGAGCTGCATTGTAACTTTTCAGTCTACCTCCTCAGTGACCTTTGACTCAGGCAGTGCACTGGGCACCACGGAGGTGTCCTCAAGGTCAGAGTCAGGCCTGTGTGTGGGCCTCTCTGGGATCATGGTGGTCTGGTCAGGGGCTTCAGATGGGGTGACAGCTTCAGGAGTGAACAGTTCCATCGTAGATGGCTTTTCGGTGGGATAGTAGGTTTCTTGGGATTGGTTTTGAGGCAAAACAGTGGACACCTGGACGAAACCCTCTTCCTCTGGACCCGCCTCTCCTTCTTTTCTCTTCTTCCTCGACTCCTTCTTGCCCCTCCCCTTCTTGCCACGTTTCTTTTTGTCCTTTTTGCCTTTCCTGTCTTTCTTGGAGTGTTTCTTTGGCTCCTCCGGCTCGTTGCTTGGTATTATGGGATCAGGTTTAAGTTGAGAGGTCTTTTATGAAAGGGGGAGGGGGCAAGGGAGGAGGTGGGGCACGAACAAGAGAAACAACAACATGGTGAAATACCTGAAACATAACAAGCCAGGAGAAGAGAGACACTATGCACACATCCAGTAGGGCCAGGCATAGATCATGACTCCCACACCCACACCCACACACCCACACCCACACCCACACCCACACCCATACCCACACCCACACCCACACCCACACCCACACCCACACCCACACCCACACCCACACCCACACCCACACCCACACACACTCACCCACACCCACACCCACACACACATGAGACTACTGTTTATTGATCACTGTTTACCACTGGCCTCCTGTCAACAGAGAGGACATACTTTCTCATGAGGTCAGGGGTCAGTGTGTTTATGACCCTGTTGGGCTGTTAAAATATGTAAACATAATTTTAATTTATGTCCTTTTTTAACTCATATCCATATCTGTCACTATTATTGAAGACCTTTATATGAGAACGTTGTTGAAGATCTGGTCTGTAAAATACGTTGATGAGAATATTGTGATGGTTTGTAAACAGGGTCAGTGTGAGGAGGATATAAAGTGAGTAGATTGAGTGATGCTGACAAGGTCTTGCACACAGAGCAGGTTTCTCAGCTGTAGATCTAGAATAGCCAACACGCTCTACGTCTGATAGACACTGATGGACAGTCCCAGGAGCAGCGCCAGGAATTGGACACACCCAGACACAGACACACAGCCAGGCGTAGGAGGCTACACTCAGAACACTGTTCTCACACAGACCCTGACAGCATCTCCCTGCGGGCAGCATGAATCAATATCTCTTACTTTTGCTCTCTCCCTCTCCCCAAAACACTTTTCTCCAACATAAAGACACACACATACATCATAATATAACTCATCTCTCCCAAGTGTATCCCATTGCCCAAGCAGGCCCGGTGAAGATCGAAGAGCCAGAGTGAGATTTACGGGGCTCCTGGCTGTGTGTGTTCAAGCTGAAGCAGCTCAACACTGCCAAGGGAGAGATGCACCACTCTGCTGCTGGCTCACTATCAAAGACAAGGAGATGAGCTTCTTCTGATGCTTACTGACTGATGTCTCATTCTTCTCTGGCCTGGCCTCCCTGTGTTTAAGTGGTATGTTCCGGGCCCCTAGGCCGAGAAGACTGGGTAGTGATAAATCATGTGATTCAGTACATGGCCAAGGCTGGGATTGGCTGGGCTACAGAGGGCGGGGCTGGGCAGGTCTCTGGCAGACACTACTGATATGCATGCTGCTTGTTCATCGTTTTATCTGTTGGCTGAGAAACAAGGGGCTGAGGAAGCAGCTGTAGCAGCCAGCACTGTCCTGTGTAGTCAGGACCTGCACAAAGCCTCAACATGAAACTGTATCTCTGAAATGTTGAGCCCTGACTGAGACAGCATCGAGAGAATTCAAACTGGAAATATCACTATGTTAGTTCTAAATCAACCTGAAGCAGTCCAGACAAATACACTCTCTGTTCCATAATCAAATTATGATCAGGGACCATCTGGGTTTTATTGAAGGTGTGGAATGCAATCCATGTCTTCGTGTTTATTTGCAGTTGTAAGGTTGTGTGTGTCATGTTAGCGTCCCTGTTCACTAACTACAGATGGAATTCCAACCTGGTTTCTTTGCTAGCAGCCAGAAACCCACATCATCAACTACTGTAGAACAGATGATTTCATTGCATACATATATGAAAGAAGAGAGAGAGAAGTAGAGAGAGAGAGAGAGAGAGACAGAGAGAGAGAGACAGAGAGAGAGAGAGAGAGAAATAAACCGAGAGAGAAGGGTATAAAGAAATAAAGAAATAAAGAAATAAAGAAATAAAGAAATACTGTTACAGTTTGAAGAGGATATTTTGGGTGGATGAATCACTGATAATAAAACAAGACAGGTGAAGGGGAAGTGGAATAGTGTGTGTGTACTCTGTGAGTATGTATGTATGTCAGAGGGTGTCTCCCCCTGGTGGCTGGAGAACTGACCTGTTCAGGGTCCTGGGCCTGTCTGTTGTAGGACAGGGGAGAGTCACAGTCAGGGATGTAGTGCAGGCAGTAGTCAGCCGCCGCCTGGGCGTCCTCCAGAATCAACAACTGCTGGATCTCTCCCTGGAAAACACACACACACACACACCAGAAAGGCAGGCAGACAAGCATACAGAAAAACATATAAGCATCATGTTAACCTCACAGACAAACATACAGGGACAGAAAGGATCAGCACATCACTCTGACAGTCTATGAGAAGCACTGCGACGGCCTCGGAGGACCAGGCTGAAAATGGCTGGGAAACAGAATGCTCTGTAGGATTTTGCCATACCGCTAAGAGAATGTGTTTAATAGAGCTGAAGCCATTTCACATGTGAATATCCTGTGCATATAAAATGTCCAGTACTACTGTGACTGTAGCTCCCACAACCCCTCTGTTCCCAGGCTTCTAGCAGGGTGCTGAGTGTACACATAACAGTCAAATACTTCTGTCACACTCCCATTTCAAACACCCCTTTACATCCCCAGCCTGCCCCGGAGGGCCACAGTGTGTGTACACATAAACACACAGACAGACCTCGCCAACCCCCCCCCCCCCCCCCCCCCCCCACACACACTTTTCATTAGTGCTTCACTCAGATCTCACTGAGCACAGATCTCAGGCCAGTATTTAGCCAACTTAAACTACTAGGTTACAGTTAATGCTCCAGAGATGAAAACCCAATCAACATCAAATTCTACCACACCTTTTCAGAAAGAGAGAGAGAGAGAGTGAGAGAGAGAGAGATTCTCAGCCAAAGATCAAAGGCCCTGTTCCACCTTTGGTACTGTATCCCTCCCCACTCCCCCTAGCTGGCGCCGGCCGGCTGGTCAGCTTCGTAACTACTTTGTCCCTGCGTAGCAGATGTACAGCATTACAGTACAGGGCCACAGAGCCACAAAGCACATCTCTAGACATGGAGTCATCCTTATCCACCTATTAGCACATTACAGTGGCTGCAAATATCTCAGGAGAATACGTGTGTAGATGACTTAGACCACAGTCTGGGAGCGAGGCGGCAGGTAGCCTAGTGGTTAGAGCGTTGGGCCAGTAACTGAAAGGTTGCTGTATGGAATCCCCGAGCTGACAAGGTAAAGATCTGTCGTTCTGCCCCTGAACAAGGCAGCTAACCCACTGTTCTCCAGTAGGCTGTCATTGTAAATAAGAATAGGTTCTTAACTGACTTACCTAGTTAAATAAAGGTTCAATAAAAAATAAAGTTCCTCCTCTGAAGTGCTGATGACAAAAACCAACAAACAGCATCAGGTCACAGTCACACAGTGCTGTCTAGTTCCCATAGCGACACACAGGCTCAGCTCCACTGAAGAAAGAAGAATCTCCAGCAGGCTCATACTATTGGATACTCTGTATACAATGTAATGGATCTTTGATACCAACGTTTCAGCCAATAGAGCTGCTCCATTGACTAACATAGGACTAGAGTGGTTGGAAGTGTGGGCTTGCTTTATGGTGCCCAGGCCAGCACTGTGGTGCTAGTTAGCTGGTATTGATTCAGAGGGGTTAGGTTAAATGCGGAAGGTACATTTCAGTTGAATACATTCAGTTGTGGTATTCTCTTTTCCCTTTTCCCTTTCATAGCAGCCAATTAAGGCCTTATTAAGACCTTGTTAAAGCCACAGTGAACGGGCTTCATCTCTTCTCCACTAATGAGCTCTCACTCCATAAACACTGTCTAGAACTGGCCTGAACTAGGACTCATCAAACACTCCTTTGTAGCACTGTTATACAGTCTCTCTGGGCTAATAGGACCAACAGGTTTATACACAACAACAACAATGAATATAGCTGCAATCAGCAATGCCGGGGTTCAAGCTGTGGGCCCACTGTGCCACCATCAAGACAAATTGGACACATTGCCCAAGGATGAGCTGTACTCTACTCCTTACCACGCTTCGTAAATATCCGAAGGAAAAATCAATCAGATCTCATGCTATATGAGTTTAATGTATTTTGAACTATTTTTTATAATATTGACCACTTTAAGTGGCTTCTTCTATGTTGCAGGACTCTTGCTCAAACAATATGGCTGCTATGAGCCAATGAGCTTGCATTAATGATTTTTTTATGTACAACAGTGCCAAAATGAACCATACTTTACACGTTAGCTAGACTAATATCCCTGAGCATGTGTGCCAAATTTCATCACTCTGAGTCAAACAGATCAAGAAATATAAATATGTGCCCGTTATAGCGCCACCATGTGGTTTATCTAAATGTGCTTTCATATGTTGAGTCTAAACCATGTTTGGAACATATGTACCAAGTTGTATTACAATACGATTATCTGTGTCTGATTTATATGTATTTATGTGCCAGATCAGGTCCATGTGAATGTTTATTGGTCAGTAAGTGCCATGTTGTTTAACATACTAGATTGAAAAATAGTGCATTGATAGAGCTTGTTCCATAGATGCCATATATCCATTTTTGTGCAGATCGGTCATTCGGTGACAGAGGAGTAGTGTTTTAAGTATTTTTCACATTATTCTAAATGTCGGAAAATACATCATGGCGGACCTTATAGGTTCATGAGGCAAATTTGTTCCTTGTGAGGAGTGGGACCTATGTACCAAATTTCATGACCCTCCGTCACACAGGGTGAGTAGCATGAGCTTTAAAATGTAGCATTTTCAATCGCTTGTTATAGTGCCACAATGTGGCAAATTTGCATGGGATTGCATGAAAGGGTGTGACCCACGGGCTGTTACCATCATGCCAAGTTGTGTCCTCCTAGACTTACCATCTCAGGGGAATTTGCATGTTATTTTCCTTGGGGGAAGAATCCAGTATAATAATAATGAACCAGAAGAAATACAATAGGGTATTAACAACTTCGCTGCTTGAACCCCTAACAACAACAACAACTACAACATCAACAACAACACACACTGCACTGAATATGACTACACCTCACCTCACTACAGTAAACCAGAAGAAATACTTAGCTCCTTACTAGCCTGCAGGGCAACAGATGTCAAAACATCTGAAAACAATCATTAGAAAGGAAGAAATGCATCTACAACAGACGGACCTCGACTAATTATTGCAGCATTTCCAATCTCTCCAGCTATTCATGAGATTCCTCTATCAATATCAAATCTGCCCTTTTAAGACACGCTTGATAACAACCCAACATCAAGCCAAGCCAACACCAAAACTCTGAATGTTTTCTAAGGAGGCCTGATTACTCACAGCAATAATACAATGACTAATACAGACAGACACAGTCAGATGTTGTTCACACATAAACACTGGGCTGGATCATATCTAAGCGTTAGACGTGGCAAAAACACACAAACAGCCCAGATAATACCTTCAGACTTGTGGACAGTTAAATGATTGCTTTAGTGTGTGTGTGTGTGTGTGTGTGTGTGTGTGTGTGTGTGTGTGTGTGTGTGTGTGTGTGTGTGTGTGTGTGTGTGTGTGTGTGTGTGTGTGTGTGTGTGTGTGTGTGTGTGTGTGTGTGTGTGTGTGTGTGTGTGTGTGTGTGTGTGTGTGTGCGTACAGTATGTACGTGTACATTCTTGTGTCCGTGGCTCTGCACGTGTGTAAACAACACCAACAGTCATTTTAAGGCAATCTGGAAGCAATAGAGGCATTAGGGGCTGACCACCGTCCCCAAGCTCCCACGCTATGTTCTCCCACGCTGGGGGAACTGGGCCGGAACACTGGCCCTCTGGATCCCTCCTGGAACAGAACCAGGTCCTGGGAACAGAACGGGCCTGCGAACAAGGCCAACCACTAACTTCTCCCCCAGCACCAGCCTCATCCAGGTCAACACAACCCTGACCCACAGCCATTCAACATGGGACACATGAGCTGGCCTCTCACTCACTTAGGCTATTCAGAGAGAGCAGAGCAGAGAGAATGCTAAAGAGAATGTTGATAATTGACGGGTATTAGTCATAAGGACGTCAAAGGGATGGTTTTTTTTGCAGCCCGAGGAATGATAAATGGGATGTTTTGAAAGATGGGGTTGGGGTGAAAATGGATCTTTACAGTTGTTTTATGCAAGGAATGTTCAGGGTAAGCATTGCTTAATTGGAGAAAGAAGACTGTTATATTTGGGAGACAGAGGGGTGTCTGTTAAAGTAAGAGAGGGAGGATGAACCTAATGGCATGGGAGGCCATTAAGTATTACTTATGGAGTAGGAGAAGCAGTTGAGGTAAAGTTAAGCCATCAGCGGGAGGGGAGGTTATTGTGTGGGGGGCGTGGCCAGAGGGAGAATGTAGAGTTATTGTCTACGTGAGAACATCAGGGGACACCTGGTTCTGAGAGGGTGGAAGATTGAAGAAGACTGAAGTTTGTGCACATTAACCCATTAGGGCCTGATAATAACCCTTCCTCTGTACTTTTCCAATGTCTCAAGTATGAAAAGTCTGTGTTGGGATGGTACCCTGAGGGACCTGAGAGATGGGAGGGTGTGTGCTCTGTGACCCCATTCCTACTCTCCCCCTCTGTGTCTCAGGGTCTGCGGACATGAGCAGAGATCTTACTGCTGCTCTACTCGGCTCTCTTTATGCTGGAGGCTACTGAATTAAGAGTGGAGCTGCATTGGATTTACAATGGACTAGGCCTGCACACTATCCTGGGAGAGACATTGGGAATGACTTATGGAACAGGGTTAGGGAAATGAAAATAAAAGAATATGAGCTTCACTTGGAATTCATTTATCTTTTTATTGTTTGATTTGAAAGCACATATGTATGGCACACATACACACACACACACACACACACACACACACACACACACACACACACACACACACACACACACACACACACACACACACACACACACACACACACACACACACACACACACACACACACACACACACACACACACACACACACACACACACACACACACACACACACATTATATTATTCACATATTTAACTACACATCATAACTCACTGTTCAGTGTCCATTTCAATTTTAAGGTTCCATAATGACGTGGTCATTTCCCCAAACACTTTCACCTAGCTCAAACAACCCAAGCCATCATTAAATATGTGACCTTTGCCCTCCACAGCTACTCAGGGATAATGATGAGGACAGCAGCCCTGACGAGTGTCGCTGTAGGGATAAACACTGACGACTGGGAAATTCTTCTTCCCACAAGATCAATCCTCCCAATCAGCAGGCATGAACAACACTCATACATTCATTGACACATGTTCACTCTCACACACACTCTGAAACGTCAAAATATAGAGCTGTCTGTTCAAATGTCAACACATCTAACACCACACACTCTCCAAAACGTCCAAACTCACTCATACAAATACACATGTTGAGTTTCATGTCCAGGTATTTGATCACAGTAGAAAAGATGTGGCCAGAGCAGATCATGTCTGAACAGTACCCCCCCCCCCCCCCGCCCCGCCCACTCTCTTCCACAAACAACCTAGTCCTCCCCTATCTGCTGCTCCACTCTCAACCGTTCTCCGCCCCTCCCATTCACACCCCATTAAGGCTTACAGCAACAATACATACTGCTCCAGCCTGCATGTTCAAAACTGAACACAATTAGTGAAGTATGTGATGGAATGTGCCATCTCTTTCATTTGCATGTGCCGGGACAGAAATGAGGTTATGAGAAGAGAAAGTCATCCGTGTTAAAACAAGGTTAATGGGATCGGGATCCCCTGCGGGTTCGTGTCAGAATATTCAGCCAATATATGAAGCAAGTAAATATCTCCACTGGCCTAACAGGCATATTTGATGAATTAAGCTCACATGGAAATAATGGTTATTTTAATCTCGTCCGTATGTGGCTTTAGAGGATCTCATTCATGCCTCAATAAAATAATTTCTTCAGGGCGACAAGTAGAATTTATAGTAGGGATATTGTATCAGGGTTTAAGTCAGAGTGCTAACCTACTCCCGGTATTGTCCAGGCAACGGCTCATATACGCTGAGTGTACAAAACATAAGGAAGACCTCCCTAATATTGAGTTGCACCCCCCTTTGCCCTCAGAACAGCCTCAATTCATCGGGCCAAGGTATCAAAAGTGTTCCACAGGGATGTCGGCCCATGTTGACTCCAATGTTTCCCACAGTTGTGTCAAGTTGGCTGGATGTCCATTGGGTGATGGACCATTCTTGATACACACAAGAAACTGTTGAGAGTGAAAAACCCAGCAGCGTTGAAGTTCTTGACACACTGACACCGGTGTGCCTGGCACCTACTACCACATCCCGAGTTCAAAAGCGTGCTTAAATATTTTGTATTGCCTATTCACCCTCTGAATGGCACACATACACATAACCTGTCTCCTCCCTTTCATCTACACTGATTGAAGTGGATTTAACAAGTGACATCAATAAGGGATCATAGCTTTCACCTTGGATTCACCTGGTCAGTCAATGTCATGGAAAGAGCAGGTGTTCCTAATGTTTTGTACACTCAGTGTAGATGATCCCAGTATTTGATCAAATCAAATCAAATCAAATTTAAGACGGACCAGGTTGACTTGACCCTGGACCATCTTGAAAACTATGAGATACGAATAAGGGACAAACAGAAGTGGCATGACACCCTTACTAATGAAGCCAAGGCTTATATAGCCCTTCGTACATCAGCTGATATCTCAAAGTGCTGTACAGAAACCCAGCCTAAAACCCCAAACAGCAAACAATGCAGGTGATACCACATCCAGAGCAAGCTATCGGAGAGCTACTGCCGCGAAACCTCAACAGAAATGATATTCTACTCAAGACGGACCAGGTTGACTTGACCCTGGACCATCTTGAAAACTATGAGATACGAATAAGGGACAAACAGAAGTGGCATGACACCCTTACTAATGAAGCCAAGGCTGCCTCTAAGGTAAGCAACCTCTAAGGTGGACTATCACTGGGGAAGACTACACCCCCCCACAGCGTGAGGACCCTCATCCTGGACCTCGCACGTCATGGACACTCACCCTGGACCTCACATGTTGCCTGGACGCCTTTGACTCTGAGTGCCTCTGCCGCATACTAGGCGCCGCATGGCGCGACCACATCCGCACTTCTTCCATGGCCTCCAACTGCTCTTAAATTTTTAAATGCTAGTAAAACTACATGCATGCTCTTCAACCGATCGCTGCCCGCACCTGCCCGCCCGACTAGCATCACTACTCTGGACGGTTCTGACTTCTGACTTCTGGTTAGACTGTAAAGTCTCCGTCCAGACTCACAATAAGCATCTCCAATCCAAAATTAAATCTAGAATCGTCTTCCTATTTGGCAACAAAGCATCATTCACTCATGCTGCCAAACATACCCTCGTAAAACTGACTATCCTACCGATCCTTGACTTGGGCGAAATAGCCTCCTAAACACTCTAATCGGCAAATTGGATGTAGTCTATCACAGTGCCATCCGTTTTGTCACCAAAGCCCCATATACTACCCACCACTGCGTCCTGTATGCTCTCGTTAGCTGGCCCTTGCTACATATTCGTCGCCAAACCCACTGGCTCCATCTATAAGTCTTTGCTAGGTAAAGCCCCGCCTTATCTCAGCTCACTGGTTGCCATAGCAACACCCATCCGTAGCACCGTAGCACATGCTCCAGCAGGTATATTTCACTGGTCACCCCGAAAGCCAACATCTCATTTGGCTGCCTTTCCTTCCAGTTCTCTGCTGCCAAATGACTGGAACGAATTGCAAAAATCACTGAAGCTGGAGACTTATATCTCCCTCACTAACTTTAAGCATCAGCTGTCAGAGCAGCTTACCGATCACAGTAACTGTACACAGCCCATCTGTAAATAGCCCACTCAACTACCTCATCCCCATATTGTTATTGTTTTTGCTCTTTTGCACCCCAGTATCTCTACTTGCACATCATCATCTGTACATCTATCACTCAGGGGGGTTAATGATACATTTGTATTATTTCACCACTATGGTCTATTTATTGACTCACCTCCCTCATCTTCCCTCATTTACACACACTGTATATGGATGTTTCTGTTGTGTTATTGACTGTACGTTTGATTATCCCATGTGCAACTCTGTGTAGTTGTTTGTGTCGCACTGCTTTGCTTTATCTTGGCCAGGTCGCAGTTGTAATTGAGAACTTGTTTTCAACTGGCTTACCTGGTTAAATAAAGGTGAAATAAAAAATATATATTTCAAAAATCCAGAACTCCACAATACGTCAAAAGATGGACCAACCCCGTCTCCTCCCTGGTCAGAGTCTCGTGACTCCGACTGTTCGGCCACCTGGTCAGAACAATCCCACCCCTGGAGCCTGCCCTTATCCTGAAGGAAGCCTGGCCTAGAATAAGACGGCGTGGAGATCCATTTGTCGAGGCGCTATGCTCCGAGGAGTGAGTGAATATTACATTATGCCAAGAATCCAGTTAAGACAAGTTGCAACAAATAATATTGATGTTTCTCAGATCCAATGCCAGAATGAACCAGTTTGTGTTCTGCTACTGATGGGACTACAGTACATACATACCAAATCCTACATACAGTCCATGACACTACTTCATTCACACCCAACCCTGACTCCCTCGCCCTGGTGTCCTACCTCAAACACCTCCTCGTCCAGTAGTCGTGTTCCAAACACGATCACCCCCTCCGTGCTGACCAGGGGATTGTCCCCTCTCAGTAACTCCAGAGTCTGCACCTTCTCACAGTCCAGGTACAGGGTGACTGACTTGCCCTCCACACTGTAGGCTATTCTGTGCCACCTGGACAGACAGAGAGGTAGAGATGGTACAGTGTATAGTACAGTGTAGTGATATCTTTATAATGCAGAAGTAGCAATATGAAGTGTCAGGTTGAATGTAGGTCACTTGGGTTCAGTTAGAAGGAAGTACCACCTGTATGCAGTATTCTGAGGAAGGGTTTTCTAAGGTCAAATGCATTGAATCACATTGTAGTATTTTACAGGGTCAAGTCAAGCTATTGACCTTGTATTGTGAGCCAAGAACTCTATGGTACTAGCGTGGTCTATGTGTGTCCTCTATGGCTCCAGGACACTTAGGGTCAAGCACATTGTGTGAGATATGTGTGCCACGTTCAAGTATGGCCAAGTGAAATCACATACTGAGGAAACTGCATATTTTGGGTCAGGTAACGGTGATACCCAATGGCCAACCAAATGACACGATGCAGGTGAATCTCACCCAATCATGACAATATGTGTCAATCATAAATCAGGGGCTACAGAGTTCGGGTTTTGAGAAGAAGTCCCAGTCAAGAGCCAAGAACATCAGGCCAGGGGTAGTACCCACTTTCCATCAGCCAAGTTGATCTTCTTGAAGATGGGGTAGAGCTCCGGGGAGGGCTGTCCCTGGTGGTCTTCGTACAGGAAGACAGGCGAGCGGCCCACCTCCAGCCCCAGCTGCTGTACACCCTGCTCATCATACACAGACAGCAGGAAGAACTGGGTGTCCTTCTTTGCCCTCACTGTTGTCATCAGGGAGAAGTCCACAGGGAACAACGAGTCTGGGGGGGAAGGAGGAACAATTGTTGTGGATGATTTGGTTGACCTTTTCTACTCTGTTGTTCTCTGATGTGTTAAAATAATGTTGCCCCCGACACAGGTTTTTTTTTTAAATACATAACTTCTTCAGGCTAGGGTCTATTTTTCTCCACTTCCTGTCTGACTGACGTGTCCAAAGTAAACTGCCTGTTACTCAGGCCCAGAAGCCAGGAAATGCATATAATGGGTACCATTGGATGGAAAACACTTTGAAGTTTTTAGAAACTTGAAAATATTGTATGAGACTATAACACAATTGATATGGTAGGAATAAATCCAAAGAAAAACCAACCAGAATGTATTTTTGAGAGCCCATCCTCTTACAATGGAACGCATAGGGGCATATGCAATTCCAGTTCCCAGATTGCAATTCCTATGGCTTCTACTAGATTTCAAAAGTATTTGTTCAAGGTCTCAGGCTTGTTTCTTCCCAATCGAGGAAGAACTTTGAGTTTTAGTACTAGGAGCCAGAGTTGGAAATCAGTCTGTACGCGTGCGATGAAGAGGATGCGCACCTGATAATTTTGCTTTCCTAGTGAACATACTTCTTTCCGTATGAAATATGATAGTTTAATTACCTTTTAGGGTACCTGAGGATTAAATAGAAATGTATTTTGACTTGTTTTAACAAAGTTTAGTGGTAGCTTTTTGTATTCCTTTCTCTGCATGTTAAACGAGTAGATTACTCAAATCGACAGCGCCGACTTGGAATATAAAGAAGGATTTTATCTAACGAAATAACCATACATGTTGTAGCTGGGATCCTTTGGATTGCAAATCAGAGATTTGCGATTTTATGAAGCCTGTGCCGGTGGAAAATATGTTGATGTGGGGAGCCGTCCTCAAACAGTCACATGGCATGCTTTCGCTGTAAAGCCTATTGTAAATCGGAAAATGCAGTTAGATGAACAAGACTTTAGGCTTTTAACCGATATAAGACACTTGTATGTACCTAAATGTTTAATATCCATAATTATGATTATTTATTTGAATTGCGCGTCCTCCAATTTCACTGGAAGTTATCGACAGGTGTCCTGCTGGCAGGATGCAATTTCTGTATCCAATTAAATAATATTCAAGTCAGTCATACAGTCATACAGTCAGTCATACAGTCAGAAATACAGTCATACAGCCATACAGTCAGCCATACAGCCATACAGTCATACAGTCAGTCATACAGTCATTTAGTCAGTCATACAGTCAGTCATACAGTCAGTCATACAGTCATTTAGTCAGTCATACAGTCAGTCATACAGTCAGCCATGCAGTCAGTCATACAGTTAGTCATTTAGTCAGTCATACAGTTAGCCATACAGTCAGTCATACAGTTAGTCATTTAGTCAGTCATACAGCCAGCCATACAGTCAGTCATACAGTCATACAGTCAGTCATACAGTCAGTCATACAGTCATTTAGTCAGTCATACAGACAGCCATACAGTCAGCCATACAGCCATTTATACAGTTATTTAGTCAGTCATACAGCCAGCCATACAGTCAGCCATACAGCCATTTCTACAGTTAGTCATATAGTCATTTAGTCAGTCATACAGTTAGTCATACAGTCAGTCATACAGTTAGTCATACAGTCAGCCATACAGTCAGCCATACAGTCAGTCATACAGTTAGTAATTTAGTCAGTCATACAGCCAGCCATACAGTCATCCATACAGTCAGCCATACAGTCAGCCATACAGTCAGCCATACAGTCAGTCATACAGCCATTTCTACAGTTAGTCATATAGTCATTTAGTCAGTCATACAGCCAGTCATACAGTTAGTCATACAGCCAGTCATACAGTCAGTAATTTAGTCAGTCATATAGTCAGTCATATAGTCATTTAGTCAGTCATACAGTTAGTCATAAAGTCAGTCATACAGTCAGTCATACAGTTAGTCATATAGTCAGTCATACAGTCAGTCATACAGTCAGTCATATAGTCAGTCATACAGTTAGTCATACAGTCATTTAGTCAGTCATACAGTTAGTCATACAGTCAGTCATACAGTCAGTCATACAGTCAGTCATACAGTTAGTCATACAGTCAGTCATCCAGTCAGTAAATTAGTCAGTCATACAGTTAGTCATACAGTCAGTCATCCAGTCAGTAAATTAGTCAGTCATACAGTCAGTCATACAGTCAGTCATACAGTTAGTCATACAGTTAGTCATTTAGTCAGTCATACAGTCAGTCATACAGTTAGTCATACAGTTAGTCATTTAGTCAGTCATACAGTTAGTCATTTAGTCAGTCATACAGTTAGTCATACAGTCAGTCATATAGTCAGTCATACAGTTAGTCATATAGTCATTTAGTCAGTCATACAGTTCGTCATACAGTCAGTCATACAGTCAGTCATACAGTTAGTCATACAGTCAGTCATCCAGTCAGTAAATTAGTCAGTCATACACTTAGTCATACAGTCAGTCATACAGTCAGTCATACAGTGGAGAACACAGTAGGTGTTGACTGACTGTATGGCTGACACACCACCCTGTGGACTCCCACACTGGCAAGACCCACTGCCCCTCCCAAAATAACAATATCACACATCTGAACTTCAATGAATAATAATAATGGCCTGTGCTACTACACCCTAAGAACTACGCCCATGGAGAAGAGGGAGAACAAAGTCAGGTTCGTTGTATTATAATGAAGCTTAGGATTCACTGCAATTACCACACATACACCATGACTCAGACTCATTGGATGTGTACTACATCTCTACAGATTGTTGTTACCTGGGAAGAGCTGTTTGGTGGGTGCACTGAGCTGGATCTTCTTGTCTATCCTATAGGCCATGTCTGTCTCCTCCATGTCCTTCCTGCTGGTGCAGAGGCCAGCCTCCATGGACACCCCCTCCATGTGGTCCGACAGCTCCAGTACCCGCAGCACATCGATGGGATCAGCTGCACACGAGAGAGAAGGAGACACGTCAGTACACAGTGATACAATAACACATACTTCATGTGATAAATATGATGTCTTCCCACCTTGTACTGAAACTAGAGCCAAGCGAACAGATTTTTCTAAGCTATCTGTCCAAATTTCTGTTCAGTTCCGCTTATGATATTCAGACATTTGAGGGAAATCATCATAATTTTGGACCTTAGGATTCTCACAGCAGCTGTAAGCATGTTGTTTTCAACCAGTACAGTCACCGATATGATATTTGGCTGTCTGGCTACACTTAGTGGTAGAAGGCTGTGTTCTTTACAGCAGAGAGAACTGCCAGTTCGGAGGAGCTGGTGGGAACCTGTGTGTGTGTGTGTGTGTGTGTGTGTGTGTGTGTGTGTGTGTGTGTGTGTGTGTGTGTGTGTGTGTGTGTGTGTGTGTGTGTGTGTGTGTGTGTGTGTGTGTGTGTGTGTGTGTGTGTGTGTGTGTGTGTGTGTGGTGGCGGGGGGGATTAGAGGAGACAGAGACCGGCCCACTCAGTGCTGAAAGCAGCAGTCCTGCAGGTGGCCTTCTGTTCCGGGGCTATTATTATGGGATCCAGCCATGACTCCGCCTACTGTATAATCCTGCTGTACACTACACACTGGAACACACCTGACAGCTGACACCTGGCTAGAGCCAGCATCCCACAGCAAGACAGCACTGGCATGTGCAATACACATTTATCCAGTTACAATGTGTTTATCAGGAATAAACACAAAGATAACTCTTTCAGAAGTAACATGGGAATAAAAGGAGTATGTACTAGTTCACACTGCTGTGTGTTCACCCCTTCGATGATAATTAAAACATGCCTGTAGTTTATTTACAGTTGGCAGTCAATTAGTCATTTATTTTGGTTTTGCTAGGTAGCCTTAGCCTCTTGTCAGCTGGCTGTACCTGTGCCAAAACTCCAGTATTTCTCTTCCTACAGCTTGTTCTTTTTAAACAGTGAGCCAACATGTTTTCAACACATTACTTCCCTAACGGATCAAAACTCATTTTCTCATGCTCTCTCTCGTTCCTCTGCAGCAGACATATAAAAAGCAATATGTTGGAACATCGAATCACAATAAAATCGCAGTATCGAATCGCAATACATATTGTGTTGTGAAAATAGCAAATAATTTGAATCGATACCTAAGTATTGTTATAATATTGTCTTGTGAGGTCCCTGGCCATTTCCAGCCCTAACACACACACACACACACACACACACACACACACACACACACACACACACACACACACACACACACACACACACACACACACACACACACACACACACACACACACACACACACACACACACACACACACACACACACACACACACACACACACACACACACACAGCTTATGGGGAGACTGGCAACGCTGGCAACGCAGAATTGAGCTTTCCAGCCATTTAAAAGGAGGATCCTAAATTGAAGTTGCCCCCTGTAGCTCTTTCTCTCCCCTCCTCTCTCCATGCTACACTTTCTACTTTTCTTCTCTCTGTTAATTAAACATGTGGTGAGAATTTAACCAGTGCCCACTCGCTGCTTGCAGAAAAACACCCTGTTAGCTTTTATGGCATTATTTATTTGCATAGCAGAGACCTTTTATTCACAGCAGCTCAGATCTCACCCACAGAGCACCCATAGAATGGTAACAGGCTGCACTGTAAATAGGTTAAGCTGTGAATTAAATCCAGACTGAGTCTGAAACACAATGGAAAACATCAGGTACTGATTTAAAGGTCCGTAAGACAGAGCAGCTTAAATTCTACTTTGATATGGGAGTCATAAACAATCCCTATAAATGATTTAATTACAGGAGTTGCTGCTTGCTCCTAACAAACACAACTGTCTGAGCGTACGCACACAGTGACAGCCTTACAGCCTTACTCATGCTGATGCTCATTCCCACAGTCCTCGCCTGCCCTCGCCCACACATAGACATTTATGATGTCTTTTCAAATCCAGCCTAATTGCCCTGCCATGAACCAAGAAGTAACACACACACACACAGGTCATAAGGCAATGATGTTTGGAACAGCCAAAACAGCATTTTAATCTGCAGCATGGGTCTAATTATGACAGGCCTTTGGAGACAGACAGACTCAAAACACCTGACAACTGGACTCAAAACAACAATAACTCAGTCACTCAGTCTTGTCTAAACTATCCAATCCCAAAGGCTCTTTAGTCCAAATTCTTCAATCCTATGGGCTGTCTTGTCCAAACTATCCAATCCCAAAGGGCTTCTTCAATCCCCTGTCTTGTCCAAACTATCCAATCCCAAAGGCTCTCTAGATCAAATTCTTCAATCACATGCAAACTTCTCCAAAAGTTCAAAATTCTTCAATCGCAAGGTCTCTCTTCTCCAAACTATCCAATCCTCAAGGCTCTTGTCCAAACGGAGAATTTCCATGTAAAAGGACCCATGAGCCCCAACATGAAGTTCATAGGAGCATATCAAATTGGGTGTCAAATGAAAGCTAAGAGTCTATATTTTCGGGAAATGAAGGCATAGATACATTTTTCAATCGTTTTCATCCTAAAAATGAGGCATAAGTAAAGACTTCTTGTCAAACAGATGGAAAAGATGTCTTCGGAAACATCTAGGGAAAAAGTCTTCAAATGTATTAGAAATACATTAAAATGCAATAAAGTTGACGTAAAGACCACTTCCAACTAATATCAATATTTTGTCTTGTAATTCCATGACCAAGAACCCAAATATCTTTAAGATAGCACAGTACAGTACAGTGAGTAGAGCACAGCAGAGTACACTACAATACAATACAGTAGTATAGTACAATACAGTACAGTAAAGAAAAGTAGAGTATAGTACAGTAGAGTACAGTATATTGTACTGTATGCTACTGTACTGAACTATACTCTACTGTACTGTACTCTACTGCACTGTACTGAACTCTACTCTTCTGTGCTGTGCTGCGCTGTGATGTCCAAGAGAATGTAAGGAGAATGACATTCACATTCATAATTCTCCATTTCTGTGTAGTGATACACATATAGATCAGGGACCCATGATGTCACCATATTTACATATGTAGAACTGTAGTTCAATAACCAAAATAGACCTTTTCAAACTTAAGGTGCCACGTCATAGTTGACATCCCATTCTTTCTGCAAACATCTTTGAATCTTCATTTGGAGCAGATATTTTTGGAAAACGTGGTCGCATTCAAATAGATCTGTACAGTTCTTCCACTAAATGGGTATTTTTCGCTGGAAATTGTTAAATGCAGTCCTTGTGCATAGAGTTGTTTGGCATAGAAATATTATGTAAAGTATAACCAATGTATAACACAACACAGCATACATTACCAAACATAACATCCACATGAATAATGTACAGAGAGCCTTCTATCCGACCTTTGACCTCAGACAGTAGTCCAAATGTGCAATGCCATGTGGGAAAACAATGAGAAGAGCAGGAGAAATTCCTCTTCTGAAAGAAACAATCTTCACAATGAGGTGCCAGACACACACACACACACACACACACACACACACACACACACACACACACACACACACACACACACACACACACACACACACACACACACACACACACACACACACACACACACACACACACACACACACACACACACACACACACATACTCCACAGAACTTTGTTACACAAAGAACAATACTATATATTTTTATCATTTAACCTTTATTTAACTAGGCAAGTCAGTTAATAACAAATTATTATTTACAATGACGGCCTACACCGGACCGACTATAGCCAAAGAGTCAGAAATATTCAAATGAATATGAAACATCCAACTATTTTGGACGGCAATCAATACAAATGCAAGAGATGGAATCTTTTAGACCAGATAATCTCTAGCATTCTGGGAGCAAGAAGGAAGGAATTCACCAGTGAGGGGATAAAAGGGATTGAACATCCCAACGACCACAAACAGACAGACGCTAATCAAACACAGCAGTGACACAGATGGACGGCTGAGTGCTAACCTCTCACCCCCACTACCCTACCCCTCCCTACCTCCTACCCTACTGTCCCAGAGCCCCCATTGTTCCCATAGTATAGCAGCTACAGTTGCTCCATGGGGGAATTTACACAGGCCTGGGGAATGTTCCTTCTCCTCCTGTCCTTTCCCCTGGTCTGGTGTCGTAAAGCATCCCTGGGCGAGCAGAGCTGTTGGCAGGAGGCCATGTGAGGTCTGGAGCCGCCCCAACATCAACAGTGATTGACTCCTCAGGACTGGCGCTGTCTGTCATCTACCTGTCTTTCCTGCAGCGATGCTTCCTCCGCCAGCATCACCTGTCTGAATCTCATTAGACATCCTAATAATCCTTACCTCACTTTACCTGTTGGAGTCATTATGTGTATGTAGAGTGTGTTTGATCTCCCTAGCTTGGACTGAGTCAGTGATATACATACCACATCTACCTACATTACACTGGAGTGATGTGAATTCTACTGTATGTGTGGTTGTGGCCATGCACAAATAGAGATAAAGGAGTGCTTTGTTAGAACAATATGTTTTCCAGTGCCGCATAAGGTCAGAGTTCAGCCATACTGTACATATTTTCCACTCTCACCATATTCCAGCACTCATCTAGCGAGCATGGCACTGAGTGTACAGCACACATCCCACGTGTGACATTTAGCTCTTCTTCCTCCCGTCTGTGTGTCTCCTCTTCTGGTCCTCCCTGCTGTTCCCCCTCCTCTCAAAGACCATGAATCACTCAGCCTGTGTGTGTCTGAGAACAACATGTCTCCCCTACGGCAGTCAGTACTGTCCTCTCTAGTCCTCCTCTCCTCGGCCCTGGCTGACAGACAGGACAGGCCTCGGTAGGCCCCACTTAACACAGCCTCGCTCACAGAGCTCCCTCTGTCCACTGCTAATGTTACACAACAATAGTGTGATAGTGTGATGCTACATGTACTGAACACCCTTCACATACATCCTGCAGGCAGGAAGACTGGCCACTATCTCCACATATCTATCACACATTGGCATCATTTGTTCTCTGTCCTCGACGGCTCTTCTGAAGACATTCACAGCAGCTTCATAGTGTGCTACTAAACCCCTCTCTTTCTCTGCATACAACTGAGCACCACAACCTCTACCATGCATCATGCATGAACATACATGTAATCAGAGTGGTCTCTATTCAACCTCTTCTCTGAAGACATTCCTTTCCCTCTGATATGAGTCACACACCACTTCCACTCCTGAAAAAAAGGCAACAATTCGAACATTGTTCAAACACAATCACGCCTATGAACGAGGGATTTCTCCATCTGAGCATCAGGGCTGTACTGTATAAAAGCCCATTTAACCAATTGTATTATCAGCGTTATTCTGTGAGTTGAGTGGACTTTGAGCTCATGTGTTAAAGTTTGTTTACTCAACAAATTCTGCTCGAAGTGAGCTGAACTTAAACAAGCTTGTTGAGTAAAATTACTATTATTACTAACTATTATCATATTTGTTGGTTGATTTTCAGAATGATTTGTTTCAATACCTGTTTTTGCATGTACATTGATTTGTTGATTAATATTATGCTACACAAACATAAATAACATACATATTTTTCTAAACAAATCTAATCTGTTAGTAGTTGGATTTCTTGCATCTGAGATGACTGAGATTGTCATTAGGCCTGAACTTGTAGCCTGAATTGGGTCCACTGCTGTCCACGCGCATCGCGGTATAGGTCACCCATCTCCTCCACAACACAATTTGGAGCTTATACCCCCGGGTTTCAAGTCAATTCTCTCATTTTTCATGTGGCTGACATTTGGTAATGTTAAATAATGGTGTAATGGTCTATATTTTCTTGGCATTTTGTGATAATTATTGTGTAGGTTCACGTTCTACCAGTACTATTTATTTATCCGGGACGCTGTTCTGGAACGTACCAGCTTACTTTCACCCCTGGGTGGTTTTCTTTCTATTGTGTTGTTGACTGTACGTTTGTTTATGTGTAACTCTGTGCTGTTGTTTGTGTCGCACTGCTTTGCTTTATCTTGGCCAGGTCACAGTTGTAAATGAGAACTTATTCTCAACTGGCCTACCTGGTTAAATAAAGGTGATTTTTTATTTTATTTTTTTACTATTTTTACTGTGCATTAACAAACTTGTCTGAGAATATTTCCCAGAGCATCACACCCTGCGCTGAGGAAACCGTTCCAGTTGCACTGGGTGTAATGTGGGATCGTTTGGGATATGCATTAGAGTTTTTGTTTGTTTCAATTACTTTGAGAGTTTGATTGTGCCTGCCTGGAGTGCCAGACAGAGGGGCCAGGGTCTATCCAACTGATTCAATTGCACCAACTATTTGACAGAAAAAAAATTTGAATCCAGATTTGATTTGGTGTTCTGTGTGATGTTTTGAGGTATGCAGATCGCTCTGCCTTTATCTGCATATTACGCAGATGTTACCAGATGTTTAAAGATCGGCAATATGAAAGTCAAGCCTTTGTATATGGACACAGGCCTTCATAATCCTACATAATCCTTTGCTTCATCCTTTTAACATGTCATGTTGCATTAAAAGTCCTCAGTGATGTTTCTCCATAACAGTCGGTGATTGGTAATAAGTGAGAACAGATTAATGGGCAGTAAAAGTGAGGAAACGAGGGTCAGGAGAAAATGTCTAGAACAGCACAGACAGCATCGCTCAGAACCTCCAAGACGGGATAGAATTAAATCAAATGACCCTAAGACTAACCTCTGACCTCTATAGGTCATGGGTCACTGTGGTGTGGACAGCAAAGGTGTTGAGGCGAGGAGAAGCAAGGGGAGGGGGAACAAAAGAACAGGGGCACGCCAGAAACATGCTCCCACACCACCACACACACTCATGTCCACATCCATCAACTTTAAACCACATTCTAAATATAGTTTGAATAAGCACTCATAGTCCTACTCACACTCATAGTCCTACTCACACTCATAGTCCTACTCACACTCATAGTCCTACTCACACTCATAGTCCTTCTCACACACATAGTCCTTCTCAGACACGTAGTCCTACTCACGCTCATAGTCCTTCTCACACACATAGTCCTTCTCACACACATAGTCCTTCTCGCACACATAGTCCTACTCACACTCATAGTCCTACTCACACACATAGTCCTTCTCACACACATAGTCCTTCTCACACACATAGTCCTACTCACACACATAGTCCTACTCACACACATAGTCCTTCTCACACACATAGTCCATAGTCCTACTCACACACATAGTCCTACTCACACTCATAGGCCTACTCACACACATAGTCCTTCTCACACACATAGTCCTACTCACACACATAGTCCTTCTCACACACATAGTCCTACTCACACACAAGTCCTACTCACACACATAGTCGTACTCACACACATAGTCCTTCTCACACACATAGTCCATAGTCCTACTCACACACATAGTCCATAGTCCTACTCACACACATAGTCCTACTCACACTCATAGGCCTACTCACACACATAGTCCTTCTCACACACATAGGCCTACTCACACACATAGGCCTACTCACACACATAGTCCTACTCACACACATAGTCCTACTCACACACATACTGTAGTTCTACTCACACACATAGTCCTACTCACACACATACTGTAGTCCTACTCACACACATAGTCCTACTCACACACATACTGTAGTTCTACTCACACACAGTCCTACTCACACACACAGGCCTACTCACACATACACACACAGTACACACAAAAACACACTTTGTAACAATACAAAAACATAATAGCAAACAACCCACGCTATAAAATCAGTTCAATAAATATTGTGGTTTGTTTTCTGCCTCTCAGTCTGTGTCAACTACTCAATCTGCTGCTCCGTCCTTGTCTGTCCGTTTGTCTGTCTATCATCGGCCTGTCTGGGAAACCCACTCTTCACTCACTTTCAAACAGAGAAGGAGAGATAGGCTAGAGGAACGGAGGAACGGAGAATACGATATGTCCGCTATCAAGCGAACGGGGTTTGTTAAAAGGTTTACATGGAGAGACAGAGGAATGTGTTGTGTTCGAAGAATTCTTCCAACACAACTGTGGGACAGGGGCTAGCACTGGGTCTGCTTTGAGTTATCACTGGGGAGCTTGGGAGCCATTCAAACCGTTGGTTGTGTGGGAGACCGACGTGGAATCCTCCGCCTGCTGCTATGTACTGAATCCTAGCTCTCCTCTCTCCTACATGCTCCAACACACACACACAATGCACACACACACTCCTCCATGCTCCAACAGCTCAGGAACACGGACAGAACATGTGTGAGCCTGACGGATCTGAGCATGTGGGTTCTTTCACTGATATGCTATCAGTCCATTCTGTTCTGTAGAGTACAAGCTCACTCATAATAACAGTCTCATTCAGGTCGATTTTGTCTCTACATTGCCACCTCTTTGCATATTTGTAACAGTGATTACTCTGTGAGTTGTGAATGTGGGTCAGTAGCTAATCTCAGTGGCAAGGCTAAGGGTCAGTATGTGCGTGGAGGAGTGTGTGAGTGGAGAGTGTGTGTTGTCTGGACAGATTTGATTTTGGGTTCCACATCTCCCTTCCTCGCACGTCACCCTGACATTCTTCTAGCTCCACAGTTTGTTCTGCTGATGTTTACTCACTGCATGAGATGAGGGCCAGACTGGCCTTCTGCCCGCTGGCCCCATAGAGGAAACACCTGCCCCGGGCTCTCTGTCCACTATACACTCACCACACACACACACGGACACACATACACATACACACACACGGACATACATATACACATACACACACACAGACACACATACACACACACACGGACATACATACACACACACGGACACACACACACACACACACACACACACACACACACACACACACACACACACACACACACACACACACACACACACACACACACACACACACACACACACACACACACACACACACACACACACACAGACAGAGAGAGAGAGAGACACTTGCACGCACGCACGGGGACACACAGAGACACTTGCACGCACGCACACACACACACAAATACAACAAATTCCAGTCAATTCTTACAATCAATCACTCTCTCAAACATCTTAACATTGAGTTAGCATGGTGTGCAATACCAGAGCTCCCGCAACCAAAACATGCCACTCCCACCCTTCACGAACATGCTACATGCATTGCACATGTGTACTTGTACAGCACAGGAGGTTGGTGGCAACTTAATTGGGGAGGATGGGCTCGTGGTAATGGCTGCAGGGGAGTATGTGGAAAGAATCAAATACATCAAATGCATGGTTTCCATGTGTTTGATACCATTCCATTTACTCCGTTCCAACCTTTATTATGAGCCGTCCTCCAATCAGCAGCCTCCACTGTTGTACAGGCAGTTTCTCTTTGTTCACTCCACTCAGTTGTTGACGATAACTTGATGCATTTCTTGCTATTGTAAAGCTGATTTACTGTGGTTCACGTTGCACTATACCCTGTTAAAGTTCACTACCTAGTGTCAGTGCTTACATTAATGGACACTGACTGGGCCGTATGAAGAGGATGTCGTATCCAGGTAAAAACAGCCAGGCCATCCGTATAATTTGACTTGTATATTGTTAAGATAAGACTGCAGATGGTTCTGGTCAGATAGCTAACTAACTGTAAAGATTCCCTAGGAGGTTAAGATATGATGTATGGCTCTGATAAGGCTCGACCTGGAATAAAGGCCTGTATGACAGGCTGGAGGACACCACAGAGAAAGGGGACTGTTCCGTATGGGTCTCTTTGTGCAGAAAGGGCCTCAATCCCCATTCTTCTAAGAGAGGCATGAGCCGTCTACAGCTCTGAAACATAGAGACCCGTAGCTGGGCTGGGGGAGGAGTGCTTCTTCTTCTTCTGTTTCTGGAAGCCAGATGTTTATTGCTTTGCAAATATTTTTGACAGGGATGTTTGATATTATTTACACATATTGGATGTCAGGGGATTCCTATTTCTAACAGTTTTGCAGAAAAAAGGCAAAATGCCAGCCAAGATCCACAACAACAGAACAGGGGACACATGTCTTTGTTTCAGGTGGAGATAATAACAAGCACTTCAGCATCTTTTCATGTTTCACATCTTTCCATTAGGAACACGATTCCTGTGACAGCGGATGCTGATAGCACTAACAGGCATCAAACTTTCCTCTCCTCTTTTTAGTTTCTTTCTAAAACGGTCCTTTTTTTTCATTGGTTTCTATTTTTCCAGGCTCATTTGTAGCGTGATCAAAGAGGAACATGACTTGTCCTCTCCTCTGGGAGTCTGGTGCAGGAACAGTAAGGCGGCAGGATTAAATGGGATTCAGAGAGGGGACTGCACGCGTGAATTCCCCTCTGTCATACTGCCAGGATGGGGAAGGTGGGGGAAGGCAGGGGGGACACAGGGAGGAGAATGTAGATGAGGAGGAGATGCAGCATATGAAATCTAAACAAACCCCCTCTTTCCTGTGTCTTTCAACAGCAAAAGAAAAAGAAGAGAAAAGAAAGGAGAGATTGAAAAAATGTGAAGGGGCCGAGGAACAGAGGAGTCACAAACTGTGGACGTGTGCAAGAATGTCTCTCTTCCTGTCGTCAAACATGACTACAAAGCACAGTCTTGATGCTCTCCCAGGCACATGTGAAAACATTCTCCCACTCATACTGGCCCAGTCCACACATTATCAAACACCATCACTTATCCTGTACTGTCATATCAGCACAGTAGAGCAAGACCATACAATTCCCCACAGCTCCAACACGTTCAAGCCATCATACTATTCTCTGACTCACAATATCACCCCTCATTACAGACAACCCAACGACACCAACACAAACAACAGGGTCTCAAATAAGTAAGCATTTGGCGGTAAAGTCTAGCCTCTATAATGGAGCACCTGCAAGGAAACAGTCAAATGCTGCGGGTCTAAGACACTGAAAAAAACACTACCTAAGGGCGTAGCTTTATTGCTGCTCATGGCAGGCCTAATAGCCCACGTGTGGCAGACGTCTAGTTGAGGTCAGACTCTCAGTTCAAACTGTCATCTGAAGTTTTTATTGGTAGTATTATACAGTGCCTTCAGAAAGTATTCAGATCCCTTGACTTTTTCCACATTTTGTTACGTTACAGCCTTATTCTAAAATGGATTAAATTGTTTTTTCCCCCTCACCAATCTACACACAATACCTCATAATGACAAAGCAAAAACAGGTTTTTAGAAATGTTGGCAAATTTGTTAAAAATAAAAAACGGAAATATTACATTTACATAAGTATTCAGACCCTTTACTCAGTACTTTGTTGAAGCACCTTTGGCAGCGATTACAGTCTCGAGTTTCTCCCATTCTTCTCTGCAGATCCTCTCAAGCTCTGTAAGGTTGGACGGGGAGAGTTGCTTCACAGCTATTTTCAGGTCTCTCCAGAGATGTTCAATCGGGTTTAAATCCGGGCTCTGGCTGGGCCACTCAAGGACATTCAGACACTTGCCCCGAAGCCACTCCTGTGTTGTCTTGGCTGTGTGCTTAGGGGCATTGTCCTGTTGGAAGCTGAACCTTCTCCCCATTCTGAGGTGCTGAGCGCTCTGGAGCAGGTTTTCATCAAGGATCTCTCTGTAACTTTGCTCCGTTCATCTTTCCCTCGATCCTGACTAGTCTCCCAGTCCCAGCTGCTAAAAAACATCCCCACAGCATGATTCTGCCACCAGCATATTTCCTCCAGATGTAATGCTTGGCATTCAGGCCAAAGATTTCCATCTTGGTTTCATCAGACCAGAGAATCTTGTTTCTCATGGTCTGAGAGTCTTTCGGTAACCTTTGGCAAACTCTAAGTGGACTGTCATGTGCCTTTTACTGAGGAGTGGCTTCCGTCTGGCCATTCTACCATAAAGCCCTGATTGGCGGAGTTCTGCAGAGATGGTTGTCCTTCTGGAAGGTTCTCCCATCTCCACATAGGAACTCTGTTAGAGTGACCATCAGGTTCTTGGTTACCTCTCTGACCAAGGCCCTTCTCCTCCGATTGCTCAGTTTGGCTGGGCGGCCAGCTCTAGGAAGAGTCTTGGTGGTTCCAAACTTCTTCCATTTAATAATGATTGAGGCCACTGTGTTCTTGGGGACCTTCAATGCTGCAGAAATGTTTTGGTACCCTTCCCCAGATCTGTGCCTTGACACAACCCTGTCGCTGAGCTCTACGGACAATTCCTTCAACTTTATGGCTTGGTTTTTACCCTGACATGCACTGTCAACTGTGGGACCTTGTATACACAAGTGTGTGCCTTTTCAAATCATGTCTATACAATTTAATTTACCACAGGTGGACTCCAATCAAGTTGTAGAAACATCTCAAGGATGATCAATGGAAACAGGATGCACCTGAGCTCAATTTCGAGTCTTATAGCAAAGGGTCTGAATAGTTATTTAAATAAGGTATTTCTGTTTTTATTTTTAATAAATTAGCAAACATTTCGAAAAACCTGTTTTTGTGTTTGTCATTATGGGGTATTGTGTGTAGATTGTTGTGGATTTTTTAAAAAAAAATTTAATCCAATATTAGAATCAGGCTGTAACTTAATAAAATGTGGGGAAAGTCTAGGGGTCTGAATACTTTCCGAAGGCAATGTATAATGGCTTCATACCTGCAGTGGCAGCTGAGCATACCCATAAGCCTGTGATCAGGCCACAAACATAGACAGGCCTCACCATATCTTTGTTATGTAGGTAGAACATGGAGGCATGTTGTCATGGCTCCAGAACTAAAAGCAACAGAAATCGGCTCCTTCCAATCAGGGTGTGCATACACTAATTTCGCAGCTGGTCTAAACCCAAAACCCAAATTCTCGATAATACCTTATTTCCTCCATAGTATCTAATCCTATTAAAATCTGTTATATTAATGAGCTGTATCTAGAATATCAAAGGAATAAAGTTAGGCATAAAGGTTCATAAGGAAACTGAAGTGCTCCATCTCCATCATACCATACCAATTACACAAGAACAACACTGTGACAAACAACAACATGTGTTATGAATTAATACATGTTTAGCAAATGGCTCGAAGACAGTTTTTTAAATGATGAATAGTCACACCAAGCTCCTTTTTCGTGAAGCCCATGTGAGCACCTTTTAAAACAGCTCCATGACAAGAATTTGAATCTACTCAGGTCGGTCAGTGTTCTGTCACTCACCTCCTTCTAAAACCAACATTAAACCGTTTCACAGTAAACCGACACCGGTCACGAGCAAACGCAAACATGACAGAGTGTTCCAGGGGTAATCGCTTCCCTCCTCACTCACAGAGAAAACTGAGCCCGACATCCAAATGGATGAAGCATACAAGAATGGACATGGGTTAGAGGACACATTAATATGCAAAAACAAAACGATGCTAAATTATTATGATTAACTTGCAATGAGAGGAATTTGACAAACTGAGGTAACCATCCATCACACACCGCCAATGCGCAGTGACGCACAGAATAGGCTATACATTATGAATAATGTTTGATTTATAAAACGTAGACTTCTTGATTTATACAACATTTTTTTGCTTTACATTAAAAAAATACTTTCAAATGCCAAATTTACAGCGAGGGGAAGAGTTACCATTTGTATTATTTTAAGGGGTTTAACAAATCATTAAATACTGCTTTCGAAATTTATCCCGAGCCGGAGCAACCCAGTGGACAAATTCAAACCAGAATCGTCAAATATCCAATGAGATCAGACGGAGCGGAGCCTTTTACAATTACATTATTATGCGGCTAACAAAATATTAACGAGTGCGAAGTTGCGACCAAATTCACACCTTATATACTTTTGTTTGGTTTCTGTTGAAGCGTCCAGAACTTTCTATAAAGAAATGGGGTAGCAAGTTTACCGAACATGACATTTTGTAGCCTATTATCAACAAAGAAAATGAATCAAATGGTCCACTACCCTTGTCAATCCATACAATGAAACGATCACTTTGTTTATTAGCAGGTGCATTCCAACATATACTTTACCAGCTTGTGCCGAAGTTGCGTGGAACATTATTATAAGAAATAGCTGTATTCTCCTGCACGCCGCCGTCCTCTTTACATGGTCCATATTTCACAGCAGAGACCCCCTTGCCTCCGCCACAGAACTTTATGAAACAAAACTAGATGAGAAAGGAGCTACGCAGCCATGCGTAGTGAATGGAAAGAACCCAGTGCGGCACTCGAACAGTGCACATTCGCTCTGCAGTTTCGCTTGCTTTGGTTATTTGGAGGATCCTCTCCTCTCTTCACTCTCTGTCCCTCATTCAATTTCTCCCTCTCATCCTCCCTCTTTCTCGCTCCCCTCCCTCCTCCTGCCCCCCCCCCCCCTCCCTTCTCCCCCTTTCCCCATATAGGACGGTGTCTCGCGACTCTAACGGGAAAGGATGAAAAATGATGCTTTCAAAGGTCTGGCGGACGCACGTTTATGAGGCTACTGCTGGTAATTTGCTATGTCGCGCCTGTATTACTGATGATCAGTGATCCAGTCAGACTCAGCACTTCCTTTCACCACTACTGTTCTGTGTTACTTGTCATGCTGCAAGATGTTAAAAACGTTCTGTCTGTTACTGCAGGGTATTCAAAGGGTCCGCAGAGTTACTGCAGGGTGTCCGCGGTAATATACAATAGATATATTTTCTAAAAGTGGTAAAATACATTTGATTTAATTTTTATAAACCACCCGCAAGTACCAGTTGCGGCAAGTACCACTGGCTGCTGATAAGCTTTCTTGACTTGGTCATTCACTTTTGCCAACACATAGCTAACCTTTGTTTAACCAGCTAAACAGCTGCTATCTACAGTTGAAGTCGGGAAGTTTACATACACCTTGGCCAAATAATTTAAACCTCAGTTTTTCACAATTCCGGACATTTAATCCTAGCAAAAATTCCCTGTCTTAGGTCAGTTAGGATAACCACTTCATTTTAAGAATGTGAAATGTCAGAATAATAGCAGAGAGAATGATTTATTTCAGCTTTTATTTATTTCATCACATTCCCAGTGGGTCAGAAGTTTACATACACTCAATTAGTAATTGGTAGCATTGCCCTTAAATTGTTTATCTTGCATCAAACGTTTCGGGTAACCTTCCACAAGCTTCCCCAATAAGTGAATTTTGTCCCATTCCTCCTGACAGAACTGCTCGCACACGCTTTTTCAGTTCTGCCCACAAATTTTCTATGTGATTGAGGCAAGGTTTGTGATGGTCACTCCAATACCTTGACTTTGTTGTCCTTAAGCAATTTCCCCACAACTTTAGAAGTATGCTTGGGGTCATTGTCCATTTGGAAGACCCATTTGTGACCAAGCTTTAACTTCCTGACTGATGTTTTGAGATGTTGCTTCAATATATCCACCTAATTTCCCTGCCTCATGATGCCATCTATTTTGTGAAGTGCACCACTCCCTCCTGCAGAAAGCAAACCTACAACATGATGCTGTCACCCCCGTGCTTCACGGTTGGGATGGTGTTCTTCGGCTTGCAAGCCTCCGCTTTTTCCTCCAAACATAATGATGGTCATTATGGCCGAACAGTTCTATTTTCGTTTCATCAGACCAGAGGACATTTCTCCAAAAAGTACGATCTTTGTTCCCATGTGCAGTTGCAAACCGTAGTCTGGCTTTTTTTATGGCAGCTTTGGAGCAGTTGCTTCTTCCTTGCTGAGTGGCCTTTCCGGTTATGTCGAAATCGAACTTGTTTTACAGTGGATATAGATACTTTTGTACCTGTTTCCTCCAGCATCTTCACAAGGTCCTTTGCTGTTGTTCTGGGATTAATTTGCAATTTTCGCACCAAAGTACATTCATCTCTAGGAGACAGAAGTTATCTCCTTCCTGAGTGGTATGACGGCTGCATGGTCCCATGGTGTTTATACTTGCATACTATTGTTTGTACAGATGAACATGGTACCTTCAGGCATTTGGAAATTTCCCCCAAAATTGAACCAGACTTGTGAAGGTCTACAATTGTTTTCTGAAGTCTTGACTGATTTTTTAAATATTTTCCCATGATGTCAAGCAAAGAGGCACTGAGTTTGAAGGTAGGCCTTGAAATACATTTACAGGTACAATTGACTCAAATGATGTAAATTAGCCTATCAGAAGCTTCTAAAGCCATAACATAATTTTCTGGAATTTTCCAAGCTGTTTAAAGACACAGTCAACTTACTGTATGTAAACTTCTGACCCACTGGGATTGTGATACAGTTAATTATAGGTGAAATAATCTGTCTATAAACTATTATTTGAATAATTACTTGAGTCATGCACAAAGTAGATGTCCTAACCAACTTGCCAAAACGATAGTTTGTTAACAAGAAGGTTGTTGAGTGGTAGAAAATGAGTTTTAATGACCCCAACCTAAGTGTATGTAAAATTCCAACTTCCACTTTACTATTCATTTTAAATGTAGATTTCTCCTCGCCATTATCATTCACCTGATGATTTTTTTAAAATGATGATACGGGTCCCTGGGTCACCGGTTTGCCTGGGCGGCAGTCCCTGGGGTCCCTGGGTCGCCGATTTGCCAGGGCGGCAGTCCCTGGGGTCCCTGGGCCGCCAGGGGTCCCTGGGTCGCCGGTTTGCCTGGGTCGCCGGTTTGCCTAGGCGGCAGTCCCTGGGGTCCCTGGGTCGCCGATTTGCCAGGGCGGCAGTCCCTGGGGTCCCTGGGTCGCCGGTTTGCCTGGGCGGCAGTCCCTGGGGTCCCTGGGTCGCCGATTTGCCAGGGCGGCAGTCCCTGGGGTCCCTGGGTCGCCGGTTTGCCTGGGCGGCAGTCCCTGGGGTCCCTGGGGTCCCTGGGTCGCCGATTTGCCAGGGCGGCAGTCCCTGGGCAAGAAAAGTTTGAAGATCCCTGTGTTACTGGGTATCGATTTGCTCAATTGTCAAACCTGCAGACCTTTGAACAGGCTGAAGCCAGGTTTTAGTGTAGGCCTATAACAAACCTGTTGTAATTTGATGATGATTGTGATTCATTTTGATGTTCGTCAGAAAAAGAGACAAATCCACTTTGATTATGATGTTGAAATGAACTTTCTAAATGTGTACAATTGTACACTCTACACAATGTACAGTGCATTCAGAAAGTATTCAGACTCCTTGACTTTTTCCACATTTTGTTAATTAAGTCACAGCCATATTCTAAAATTGATTAAAATGTTTTTTTAAACATCAGAAATATCACATTGTCACGCCCTGATATTAGTGATCTATGTTTTATGTATTATTTTGGTCAGGTCGGGGTGTGACGACGGTGGGTATGTGTGTTTTTGTCCTTGCTAGGGTTTTTGTATATCTATCTTTTTTGTATGTCTAGGTAATGTCTATTGGTGACCTGAATTGGTTCCCAATCAGAGGCAGCTGTTTATCGTTGTCTCTGATTGGGGAACCTATTTAGTTTGCCATTTTCCATTTTGGTTTTGTGGGTTATTGTCTGTGTAGTTGCATGTCAGCACTCGTTCTATATAGCGTCATGTTTGTTTTGTTAGTTTGTTTAGTGTTCTTTCTTTATTAAAAGAGGAATGTATTCATATCACGCTGTGCCTTGGTCCCCTCTATACGACGACCATGACACACATTTACATAGGTTTTCCGACCCTTTACTTAGTACTTTGTTGAAGCACCTTTGGCAGCGATTACAGCCTCGAGTCTTCTTGGGTATGACGCTGCAAGCTTGGCTCACCTGTATTTGGGGAGTTTCTCCCATTCCTCTCTGCAGATCTACTCAAGCTCTGTCAAGTTGAATGGGGAGCATCGCTGAACCGCTATCTCTTCAGAGATGTTCAATTGGATTCACGTCTGGGCTCTGGCTGGGCCACTCAAGGACATTCAGAGACTTGTCCCGAAGCCATTCTTGTGTTGTCTTGGCTGTGTGCTTAGGGTCGTTATCCTATTGGAAGGTGAACCTTCGCCCCAGTCTGAGGTCCTGAGCGCTCTGGAACAGGTTTTCATTAAGGATCTCTCTGTACTTTGCTCCGTTCATCTTTCCCTCGATCCTGACTAGTCTCCAAGTCCTTGCCGCTGAAAAACATCCCCACAGCATGATTCTGCCACCACCATGCTTCACCGTAGGGATGGTGCCAGGTTTCCTCCAGACATGATGATTGGCATTCAGGCCAAAGAGCTCAATCTTGGTTTCATTAAACCAGAAAATCTTGTTTCTCATGATTCTCATGAGATGGCTGTCCTTCTGGAAGGTTCTGCCATCTCCACAGAGGAACTCTGGAGTTCTGTCAGTGTGACCATATGGTTATTGGTCACTTCCCTGACCAAGGCCCTTCTCCCCCAATTGCTCAGTTTGGCTAGGCGGCCAGCACTAGGAAGAGTCTTGGTGGATCAAACCTCTTCCATTTAAGAATGATGGAGGCCACTTTGGTCTTGGGGACCTACAATGCTGCAGAAATGTTTTGGTACTCTTCCCCAGATCTGTGTCTCGACACAATCCTGTCTCGGAGCTCTACGGACAATTCCTTCGACCTCATGGCTTGGTTTTTGCTCTGACATTCACTGTCAACTGTGGGACCTTAAATAGTAGGATGTGTGCCTTTCCCAATCATGTCCAATCAATTAAATTTACCACAGGTGAACTCCAATCAAGTTGTAGAAACATCTCAAGGATGCTTAATTTAAACAGGATGCAATTTCGAGTCTCATAGCAAAGGGTCTCAATACCAATGTGTAAAAACCTGTTTTCGGGTTTGTTATTATGAGGTATTGTTTGTAGATTGCTGATTTATTGAATACATTTTAGAATAAGGCTGTGACGTAACGAAATGTGGAAAAAGTCAATGGGTCTGAATACTTCCCGAAGGCACTGCCATAAACATCCTCATACACCAGAAAGTGTTTCTGGAAGCAGGTTAGAGCGTTGGCTCACACAACACAGCCAGAGGACGCATCCGTCCAAGCTTTGAACTTCACAGAAATAAATCAAAGAAGGGGAGTGAGTCACAGCTCGACACCCCTGGCCAGTTCAAGGAGTACGATCCCAGGTAGACTCTAGAACAGGGGCGGTCATCTCTCCTATCAGCAATCTCATTCCCGCATTGTTGCAATCTCTCCAGCGCTCCTTCAAGCAGCAGCCTGACTGTGCTACGTCTGGGGGCCATGGGGGCCATCTCACCTATATGCTCCAGCTCTAGGAGGTGAGAGGCCATGGAGGCTGACTTGTCAGAAATGTCTGGGCCCAGTGCTACTTGTTCATACCCAGATACCCTGCCGACTCCTCAACCCCAATATAAGGTCTGACGATTGATCATGGCGTGGTCCTCTAATTGTGGTCTCCATGTGTTTGCTCATGTTGGTCTCATCACCTTGAAAGAAAAGGTCTCCCTATTTGTGAAAAGATTCAGATTCCACAAAGCAGGAAAAAAGCAGTCTTATATACGACTTGTCAACTCTTCGTGGAATATTGAAGATACTTGTTTTTATGTTGGAACATGTTTTTACAGGGATATCCCGATATGCTTTGTCCTCACAGACCGTGGTATGCTAACAATGGGGACCCTGTTGTGAGCATTTATACAGTGCAAAGCGTCATGCCAAATGCCCAGAAACCCATGTCTGGAGGGTTTGGCTTAGACATGCTGCTCTTCAGAATAAGCCTTATGAAGAGCTTGTCTAATTGAAGAATGAACAGAATTGACAGCACCATAGGCCCAGGCCACAACAGGCCCTCTGTATGGGGGCCAGGAGTAAAGAAGACAGTTCCAGCTCTTCATATTTAAAACCAGAATGTGGATGAGCCGAGTACAACCCTGCTTTCCTTCAAAGCCGCCTCTCAAGGGGAGCCGAGAGAAGACAAGTCTCTAACCACAATGAGAGTGAAAGGGGGGATATCCCATCCAATTTCACAAGCCCCCGTTTTATTCAGTAATGCTGCTTTTCATTTAGGACCCTAGCTAAATATGAAACTGTTTCAAATACTACAGCCTCGCTTTAGAGGAAATAGCTTGGTGAAAACAAGCAACCTGTTTCATCCTTGTTGTTCCATTTATAAAACACAAGTCAACTTTTAGCAACATTTGTTAACACTCCATAAGGTTTGCATGACAATAGGCAGGTAGCCTAGTGGTTAGAGCGTTGGGCCAGCAACCGAAAGGTTGCTAGATTGAATCCCCAAACTGCCAAGATAAAAACCTGTTGTTCTGACCCTGAACAAGGCAGTTAACCCACTGTTCAGCGGCTGTCATTGTAAATAAGAATTTGTTCTGAACTGACTTGCCTATATAAAAGGATAAAAGTGGGTATCCAGTCAATGAGGGCATGACAGTGCATTTCAGTGATAATATCTTGTAAAGCCATGAAGAATGGCAAAAACACATGAGGGAGAGTGATATCTAGATGTACTACAGAACGGGGCATGGTAGTGAAGGGTGGAATAACGAGGCCCAGAAACATGCAGATAACTCCTGCACACCATGCCCTAGCACAAGGCTTAGCTCCCCTGAGTCAGAACCACATTCCTGGCAGGTTTTAGCAGATAGTTACTAAGAGTGTAGTGGTTAGCCTGAGCACTGTGAGAAATACTTCCAGAGCCATGTGCTGTGTACCAACAGTACTGCACTCTGCACTGCTAGAGACCAAAACAGATCAGACCAAGTCCTGACCTCTCCTCAGTCCACTAAAGTCCAGAATAGCTCAGTCCCCCTCTAAAGTCCAACACCACACATCAATAAACACCAAGTAGTTGAATGGTTCCTCTCTTTGTCTTTCTCTCCTTCTTTCTCAGCCCACTGTGGTATTGACCATTAAGAGGAAGGAATCAACACATAAGTTGGCTTCGTTCCCCCAATGTGATTTACTGTAACCACACTTCTATCAAATACTTCCTGTATAACCTCATTCGTGGGGAAATCAATATGAATCTAGAAAGGAAATCTCTGTTACGGGAGTCTGCGGGAGAAAAGCTTCGCGAATGACTAGTGATTCAAAGCACTGGTGTAAATCTCCAAAAATACCAAAAATGTACATGTGTTTTATTTATTGTATTTGCAAGAAGATAAGGTCCAATTGAAGAAGAGTTCTCTTCAAATCCCTTGAACCCCTCTTGAACTCATGAACAATCTAGTTATATTTCTGAACACCAAAATAGCATGGATGACATAGATTTACAGACGGGAGGAAATGGATACTTAGGGATAAGCGTTTCTTTGACCTTCTGTCTACTGTACATTCCAGTTTCAACTGTTCTGCCTGCGGCTATGGAACCCTAAACCTGTTCACCGGACATGCTATCCGTCCCAGAGCTGCTGTGTCCGACTCACTAGAGACAGCAGGAGCGGTAGAGATACTCTGAATGATCGGCTATGAAAAGCCAACTGACATTTACTCCTGAGGTGCTGACCTGTTGCACCCTCTACAACCACTGTGATTATTATTATTTGACCCTGCTGGTCATCTATGAACATTTGAACATCTTGGCCATGTTCTGTTATAATCTCCACCCGGCACAGCCAGAAGAGGACTGGCCACCCCTCATACCCTGGTTCCCCTCTAGGTTTCTTCCTAGGTTCTGGCCTTTCATGGGAGTTTTTCCTAGCCACCGTGCTTCTACACCTGCATTGCTTGCTGTTTGGGGTTTTAGGCTGGGTTTCTGTCCAGCACTTTGTGACTTCAGCTGATGTAAGAAGGGCTTCATAAATACATTTGATTGAAATTTGATTGATCAGAGCCACTGGCTTAATCCCGTCTCCATCTCAACCAAAAATCTAAGTAAAAGAAAAGGACTAAATCGAATCCAATTTTAAATGCAATTTAAATAAAGGTTTGATTTGACTTAGTCCTATTCTATAACCTGGATTTTTGGTTGAGATGGAGACGGGGAATCCAACATATCAATTATTATTTGTAGACAAACTGGAATTAAAGCCAGACTAAGTCAGTGGCACAGATGGAACTATCTAAGCAGAAGATACATCTCCTTCAAATGTTGATATTTGGTTGTGTTGACAACCAAATACAATTCAATATCACTAAATATAGTTGCATTTTAAATCAACCAGAGCTTGAAACCCAAATATATTGTCTATTTTAGTTGAATTCTGAGTTAAATTGAAACAATAGGAGTTGATGACTTTGTAGATGATACATAAGCCTAAATAGCATCCTTGATGATATGAGCGATAAAGCATTATTGCATTAATTTGCTCTGTTAAACTACCCTTTGGAATGACTTTGATAGCAGCAGTTAATCTATTTAGTTATTAAGTGGAGATCTCATGATAGCACATTAGTAATAGTCAGTGACAAATGTCGTAGCTAAACTGGGATTGGGTCAAAACCTTGGTTGAAACCCAGTTCTCCAGTAGGCCAATGTATTTCTTTATTGTGGATATAACATTGAAGATGTGACTTTGTTTTAAAGGTACAAATTCAACATGTTTTTTACAAGGTTGGTCTGTATTGCAATTTGTTAACATGATGAAATAATCCCGTGGTTGAAATTTCAGCCTCAAAACAACAGTTTACTTTCGATCTTTTTCAAATCCAATGTATTTTCTACGTAAATTTCACGTCAAAATACTTTGACAAATTACGTTCAAACAATGTTGATTCAACCAGTTTGTGCCCAGTGGGAATACACTTGTACATACCAACTCTCAAAGGGACTATAACACATACTTATAGTTATAGTTCATGCCGCATACTGTATACTGTATATGGTGGGAAAATGTATTATGTATTAAGAGGAGCGTCTACCCTGTTACCGTAGGCCAGTGGTGTGACAACAGTCATTCATTCATTCAATAGTGCTACAAAAATATGCGGATCATGCTTTAATAATAAAAATTCACATTTTCATTTTTAATTGTTGTAAAGAGAACACAAACTCTGGTGTAAGAACATTGTTCGACAACAAACCTTAATTATTGCAGATATACATTTTTCTGGTTGAACTGTTAACAAATCACCAGAATGTGACAGCGTAACCTTTCTGTTCTCAACACTCTGGCAGCCTTTACTAAACAAGTGGAGCACCAAGACACTACATTAAAGCATATATATATATATATATATATATGTGTGTGTGTGTTTTGACACAGTATTTATTGTTTGGTGAGGAGAGAAAAGAACCACCAGAGATCAAGCCTGGCATGGGATGAATCTATCCCAGACTTTACTGAATATTAAAGGAAACAAAATATCTGTCCCACATACAGAGAGATGGGTAATGGATCTACCTGGCCTTTTTCTCTATCATAAATCTAACAGGAGCTATATACTGTACTTTGTGATTTTTTTGTTGTTGCTGTAACTCATATCATTTGGAAGATTTTCGTTGATACAATATGAAAGTGGTACTTAAGTGGTATATAAGCTAATTGGTATGAATCATCTCTCTTGCTCCCTCCCTCTCACTCCTGTAAGTCAGTGATGATGGAGGTATTTTGTCATTTAATCATTGAGGCGGTGGAAGGTGTAAGAGGAGAATGTGAGAAGAGCTTTATTCTGTCATCATCCCATAGCAGAGATAACAGAAACGTGGTGACAGTTTACCTTTACATTCATCGTAAAGTCTGAATTTCTTTGAGAGTTTGGAACTACAGATGTAGGATCTTAATTTGATCACTCTTTTGTTGCTGAGAATTTCCCAGCAGAGGAGGAAATGCAAACGTGTTGTGTATTTGAGTTTTAAAAAGTATTCTAAAGTTATTCATTTCCACTTTGAAATTTCAGACTTGATTTGCCCTAATGAAAAATGTATCAAACCCTACAGAAATGTCCATTAATTATAATCTACATAATAATTCACATTTCCTATTGCTGCAGGATTATTTTCCTGCTGTAGCAAACCAGATCAAATTAAGATCCTACATCTGTATAAACCCTAGAAAGGGCTTTTAAACTGACTGCCTCCATTTCCTTTCTCATCATTCAGTAGCAGAACATGTCAGGACAGGACAGCCATCCGGTTGAAGGAATTATGCATGTGAAATCTCAGAGTTAGGATGCAACTGAGTCTCTGCTTGCCAGACTCTTGATTTATTGATATTTGAAATGGAATATGCATTTTGAATGATATATTTGACATTTTGTCTTCTTATATAACACTTATATTATCTCACCAGTGTTATACCTATGATGTCATCGGTTTGCATTTCATCATTAGATACTTCGACAGTATGATACACTAAAGCTAAGGGATCCAGACCCTGTTATCATCTGCTTACACTGAAGGCCCATTGAGAGGTACAGTAATGTGGAAGATGTGTAGTAATGATGATGACGAAGGTTATGTGGTTCATGATGAAGTTTATTATTGTATATTTGAAAAATGTTGAAAGTGTGACAGATTGGTTGATATTTGAAAATTGGTTGCTATATGATGGTCCATTTAAAGTGGGTTATACATGGAGATGTCAGGAACAGCTAAGAGAACCTTCCCCCCATGAGGAGAGCATTACTAACATCTGTAGACAATACATGAGACGGATGAGACCAGAGCTAATATGTGGTCCAACCTCAAATATCAAATTCCCCAAAACGTACAGTTCTAAAAATGCCTTTAGTCAGTACAGAACAGAGAGAAAACTGACGTTCATAACTAACTGAGCGAAAGGTATTTGAGAAACAAAGAAAGGTTCGGAGTGAGATCAGATGGTTTGGCTCTGGAGAGAAAATGTAGGTTCATCTGTCAGACTCTGGTACCCTTGGCCTGATGGATGTATGAAGGTAACTGCCCACACACATATACACACACCATCCTACATATGTCAAGCCCCCCACACACACAGCGATCTACTACTATATATGTGAACCCCCCCCCCACTACCAAACACTCAACGTTGCTTCTACACTCAGAAAGTATCCCTTGACCTTTTCCACATTTTGTTAAGTTACAGCCTTATTCTAAAATGGATTATAAAAAACAAATCCTTAGCAATCTACACACAATACACCATAATGACAAAGAGAAAACAGGTTTTTAGAATTTTTTGCAAATGTATAAAATATAAAACCTTACTTACATAAGTATTCAGACCCTTGCATGGAGATTGAAATTGAGCTCCTGTGCATCCTGTATCCATTGATCATCCTTACAAAAACTGTGTTACCTTTAATTTAAATGGCAAATCAGTTAAGAACAAATTTTTGTTTACAATGACGTGCCTACACCGGCCAAACCCCAATGATGCTGGGCCAATTGTGTGCCGCCCTATGGGACTCCCAATCACAGCCGATTGTGATACAGCCTGGAATCAAACTAGGGTGTCTGTAGTGACACCTCAAGCACTGAGATGCAGTGCCTTAGACAGCTGCGCCACTCGGGAGCCCTTGAGATGTTTCTACAACTTGATTGGAGTCCACTTGTGATATATTCAATTGATTGGACATGATTTGGAAAGGCACACACCTGTGTATATAAGGTCCCACAGTTGACAGTGCATGTCAGAGCAAAAACCAAGCCATGAGGTCGAAGGAATTGTCCGTAGAGCTCTGAGATAGGGTCGAGACACAAATCTGGGGAAAGGTACCAAAATATTTCTGTAGCATTGAAGGTCCCCAAGAACACAGTGGCTTCCAACATTATTTAATGGAAGAAGTTTGGCACCACCAAGTGTCTTCCTAGAACTGTCCGCCCAGGGAGGTAGGGAGGTAACCAATAACCCAATGGTCACTCTGACAGAGCTCCAGAGTTCCTCTGTGGAGATGGGAGAACCTTCCAGAAGGACAACAATCTCTGCAGCACTCCACCAATCAGACTTTTATGGTAGAATGGCTAGGGGGAAGTCACTCCTCAGTAAAAGGCACATGACAGCCTGCTTGGAGTTTGCCAAATGGCACTTAAAGACTCTCAGACCATGAGAAACAAGATTCTCTTGTCTGATGAAACCAAGATTGAACTCTTTGGCCTGAATGCCAAGCGTCACGTCTGGAAGAAACCGAGCAACATCCCTACAGTGAAGCATGGTGATGGCAGCATCATGGTGTGGGAATGTTTTTCAGCAGCATGGACTGGGAGTCAGGATCGAGGTGAACGGAGAAAAGTACAGCGAGATCCTTGATGAAAACCTGCTCCAGGGCGCACAGGACCTCAGACTTGGGTGAATGTTCACCTTCCAACAGGACAACAACCCAATCAAACATCTCTGGAGAGACCTGAAAATACAGTTGGAGTCGGAAGTTTACATACACTTAGGTTGGAGTCATTAAAACTCATTTTTCAACCACTCCACAAATTTCTTGTAAACAAACAGTAGTTTTGGCAAGTCAGTTAGGACATCTACTTTGTGCATGACACAAGTAATTTTTCCAACAATTGTTTACAGACAGATTCACTGTATCACTGTACCACTTATAATTAACTGTATCACAATTCCAGTGGGTCAGAAGTTTACATACACTAAGTTGACTATGCCTTATAACAGCTTGGAAAATTTCAGAAAATTATGTCATGTCTTTAGAAGCTTCTGATAGGCTAATTGACATCATTTGAGTCAATTGGAGTTGTACCTGTGGATGTATTTCAAGGCCTACCTTCAAACTCAGTGCCTCTTTTGCTTGACATCATGGGAAAATCAAAAGATATCAGCCAAGACCTCAGAAAACAATTGTAGACCTCCACAAGTCTGGTTCATCCTTGGGAGAAATTTCCAAACGCCTGAAGGTACCACGTTCATTTGTACAAACAATAGTACGCAGGTATAAACACCATGGGACCACGCAGCCATCATACCGCTCAGGAAGGAGACACTTTCTGTCTCCGAGAGATAAACGTGCTTTGGTGCGAAAATTGCAAATCAATCCCAGAACAACAGCAAAGGACCTTGTGAAGATGCTGAAGGAAACAGGTACAAAAGTATCTATATCCACAGTAAAACAAGTCCTATATCGACATAACCTGAAATGCCACTCAGCAAGGAAGAAGCCACTGCTCCAAAACCGCCATAAACATGCCACACTATGGTTTGCAACTAAACGTGGTGTCGTGATGTTGTATTAGTTAATGTGACGACTGTTGCTCATCGAATGATTAAATGTTTCTAATTGCGTGATTAACTGAATCAAGCAATTATTAACTCATTAACCTGGGGCACCATGGGAAAACTAGTTTTTATTGAGTTTCTATTTCCCAAATTAACTCAAAGAATATCAGAATATCGATTTTACAACAGCCGCCAATTGACCAGTTACCTCTACAATTGTAACGTCGTTTGTCTGTTGTATGAAGAGAGTCAGACCGAAATGCAGCGTGTAGGTTATTCATGACTTTAATGAAGGAATTACATGAAATAACTCAAAAATACAAAAACAACAAACGGAACGTGAAACCTATTACAGCCTATCTGGTGACAACAACACAGAGACAGGAACAAACACCCACAAAATACAACGCGAACTCAGGCTACCTAAATACGGTTCCCAATCCGAGACAACGAGAATCACCTGACTCCAATTGAGAATCGCCTCAGGCAGCCAAGCCTAACTAGACACACCCCTAATCATACACAATCCCAATTAATACAAACCCCAATACGAAACACAACATATAAACCCCATGTCACACCCTGGCCTACCCAAACATATAACAAAAACACAAAATACAATGACCAAGGCGTGACAACAATCTCGTTCTGAACGTCGTATAGTCCTTGAATCTGTACGGACCCGGGTCTCACCAATGAGTTTGTATCACACCAATCTTAGTTGGATATTTATTTACTAGAAAGCTAAAATGATGATAAAAGATACACATAGACAAAACATTTTATAGGCTATTGATTAGAACTTAGTATAACAGGCCAACACACTATGGCGCGTGTTACCCAAAATGGAGATTTCAAAGAGAGAGAGAAAAAGAAGTACACAAGAGAAATATACATTTGAGTGAATTTGTCAGCTATGCTATTCTAACCATAGCCTTGCCCCAAACTGCCGCTCTTATGGGTCAGAATATAATGTTGTAATTATGTGGGGAAGACCTCCGAGGATTCTCTACGTGGACCGTTCATGCTGCTCGATGACGCACTTCTCCGGCTCACCTTTCTGGTCGTCCTCACGATGTCAGTGTCCTTTTCGCTTAGGAGTCTGTTCCCTCACCATTGCTCTAGAAGGTGTCTTCTGAGGACAAACAGCTCTGCAGCTCAGAACTCACAGCATAGGAATGAAACCGTTTAGATACCACGATTCGCTGGGATTGGATGCTAGGTGGTCCGGCTTGAATTCACCCGCTTAGACACAGCTACTCATCCGTAGCTTGGATAGAAAAGGATTTCTTTGTCTTCAAACTTGTGTTGCTTTCTGGGTTCGTTGACTTTTTAGACCTCGACTGCAGCTTGGATCACGTAGTCTCCTCTGTAAATTCTTTACTCACAGGTTTTATAGCCTCGTGTCAAAAGTGGGCGTAACCGCTTTTAGGGCCCTTCTCTGGGCGTACCAAGTTATGGGCAAGGTCTAGATTTGATTCAAATCCAATTTTAGACAACTAACTTCACATTTCATCTTTACCAAAACATTCTCTTTGATTTTGACATTTTCCATACAACGTACAATGTATAAACATCAAACATATACTAGGTAAACTGTTGACGTTACAATGTTTTCGTAATAACGTCATCTATTAACCTTTAATAACAAAACAAGAATGACATACATTTTCATAATCCATCTATTGTCATGACCACCAATGTGGCTGACGGAAACCATTGTTCAAAAGTCCCTTTATTTAATGTTTAATGTTCTGAGGTGTCCTGTAACCTGACCTGATCAGGACAGTCATGGCAATGGGGACAAAGATCATACTTTTTGGAGAAATATCCTCTGGTCTGATGAAACGAAAATAGAACTGTTTGGCCATAATGACCATCGTTATGTTTGGAGGAAAAAAGGGAGGCTTGCAAGCCGAAGAACACCATCCCAACCGTGAAGCACAGGGGTGGCAGCATCATGTTGTGGGGGTGCTTTGCTGAAGGAGGGACTGGTGCACTTCACAAAACAGATGTCATCATGAGGCAGGGAAATTAGGTGGATATATTGAAACAACATCTCAAGACAGCAGTCAGGAAGTTAAAGCTTGGTCGCAAATGGGTCTTCCAAATGGACAATGACCCCAAGCATACTTCCGAAGTTGTGGCAAAATGGCTTAAGGACAACAAAGTCAAGGTATTGGAGTGACCATCACAAAGCCCTGACCTCAATCCCATAGAAAATTTGTGGGCAGAACTGAAAAAGCTTGTGCGAGCAAGGAGGCCTACAAACCTGACTCAGTTACACCAGCTCTGTCAGGAGGAATGGGACAAAATGAACTTATTGTGGGAAGCTTCTGGAAGGCTATCCGAAACGTTTGACCCAAGTTAAACAATTTAAGGGCAATGCTACCAAATAGTAATTGAGTGCATGTAAACTTCTGACCCACTGGGAATGTGATGAAAGAAATAAAAGCTGAAATAAATAATTCTCTCTACTGTTATTCTGACATTTCACATTCTTAAAATTAAGTGGTGATCCTAACTGACCTATAACAGGGAATTGTTACTAGGATTAAATGTCAGGAATTGTGAAAAACTGAGTTTAAATGTATTTGGCTGAAGTGTATGTAAACTTCCGACTTCAACTGTTGCTGTGCAGCAACACTCCCCATCCAATCTGACAGAGTTTGAGAGGATCTGCAGAGAAGAATGGGAGAAACTCTGCCAAGTTTGCAGCATCATGCCCAAGAAGAATTGACGCTGTAAACTCTGCTAAAGGTGAAAGTACCAAAGTACTGAGTAAAGTGTCTGAATACTTATTTCAATGTAATATTTCAGTTTTACATGTTCATACATTTGCAAACATTTCTAAAAACCTGTTTTTGCTTTGTCATTGTGGGGAATTGTGTATAGATTAGAATAAGGCTGTAACGTAACAAAATGTAGAAAAAGTCAAGAGATCTGAAATACTTTCCGAAGGCACTGTATGTCTCCATCTTGGTACAGAACTCTCTGACTGCTGAATATACAGACCAGATTAAGTAGGTATACTTCTACATTTAGTTCCATATGTCACAGTGGAAGCTGAGGTTTATATATGATGACAGTGCTACACAATCTTCACACCACACCTGCTGAAATAAATCAAAGCACCTCGTATCTAAAGTAGCTGGCCGGGGGCACAGTGAACAATCTCATCACGTTCCACCACTTATATCATAATATATCATTGCCTCGTTCCATCTTAGGCACCGACACACATCTGGGTGGTTCTGTCATGTTCGAAGTTGGTCAAAGTGTGTACTCTTGGTCATGTGGTCAATGGGGATATTTCACTGACCAATTCCCTACCAACAAGAATCCTCTATAAAACCCTTGTCATCTGAGACTATAGATCATATCTGTTGGCAGTTTTAGCCTTTGCATCCATCCTGTTCACATCCATATAACATGTCATTAGAAAGTCCCCGCCTAGTGAACTCATGACTGTGTAAACCACACTGTGGAGGATGGAGGTCTGTGTTACTAAGGACTAAATGTTCACAGGGGTTAGTGGGACCAGTGACTGGATACTGTATTTATATCATGGGAAAAAACACAAGACTTCTGTGCCTCCCTAAATGAGATCAGGTCAGGAAATGACTCACATACTGTCTCAACAGGAGAGTGACTAATTGTGACTTTTTCCTAGTTCACTTTAGGTCCATTGTAATAGAGCTAGGCTGCCCTACCAAGCAAAAATGCAGTAACTGCCCATTAGGTCGAAAATAGGTTAATGTAATTTTTGCTACATTAAATATATGCTTAATCGTGTGGACAATTATCCTGCCTCTATTGTATTGTGTTTTGGGTAAAATGGGGGTGATGTTAGCAGTAACTGCATAAAGGTACTGTGAAACCAAGGTAAACAGTGGCAGGTAGTCTAGTGGTTAGAGCGTTGGGCCAGTAACCGATCTGACAAGGTAAACAGCGGCAGGTAGTCTAGTGGTTAGAGCGTTGGGCCAGTAACCGATCTGACAAGGTAAACAGCGGCAGGTAGTCTAGTGGTTAGAGCGTTGGGCCAGTAACCGATCTGACAAGGTAAACAGCGGCAGGTAGTCTAGTGGTTAGAGCGTTGGGCCAGTAACCGATCTGACAAGGTAAACAGTGGCAGGTAGTCTAGTGGTTAGAGCGTTGGGCCAGTAACCGATCTGACAAGGTAAACAGCGGCAGGTAGTCTAGTGGTTAGAGCGTTGGGCCAGTAACCGATCTGACAAGGTAAACAGTGGCAGGTAGTCTAGTGGTTAGAGCGTTGGGCCAGTAACCGATCTGACAAGGTAAACAGCGGCAGGTAGTCTAGTGGTTAGAGCGTTGGGCCAGTAACCGATCTGACAAGGTAAACAGTGGCAGGTAGTCTAGTGGTTAGAGCGTTGGGCCAGTAACCGATCTGACAAGGTAAACAGTGGCAGGTAGTCTAGCGGTTAGAGCGTTGGGCCAGTAACCGATCTGACAAGGTAAACAGCGGCAGGTAGTCTAGCGGTTAGAGCGTTGGGCCAGTAACCGATCTGACAAGGTAAACAGCGGCAGGTAGTCTAGCGGTTAGAGCATGGGGCCAGTAACCGATCTGACAAGGTAAACAGCGGCAGGTAGTCTAGCGGTTAGAGCATGGGGCCAGTAACCGATCTGACAAGGTAAACAGCGGCAGGTAGTCTAGCGGTTAGAGCGTTGGGCCAGTAACCGATCTGACAAGGTAAACAGTGGCAGGTAGTCTAGTGGTTAGAGCGTTGGGCCAGTAACCGATCTGACAAGGTAAACAGTGGCAGGTAGCCTAGTGGTTAGAGCGTTGGGCCAGTAACCGATCTGACAAGGTAAACAGCGACAGGTAGTCTAGTGGTTAGAGCGTTGGGCCAGTAACCGATCTGACAAGGTAAACAGCGGCAGGTAGTCTAGTGGTTAGAGCGTTGGGCCAGTAACCGATCTGACAAGGTAAACATCTGTTGTTCTGCCTCTGAACAAGGCAGTTAACCCACTGTTCTTAGGCTGTCATTGTAAATAAGAAATAGTTTGTTTTTCTTAGTTCAACAGGAAATGACACAGTACACATGAGCAGGAGAGAAATGAGAGAAAGAGAATAGTTACTGGACTATTAAACCCATTCTGATAGCTCATATAAAACACCAGGTCATATTGGGGTTTGTAGGGGGTGTTAATGAAAATAATTACTGATGAGGGATGATTCAGCTAATTAACATTAAGGATTAAGTCTCATTAATAATCTGCTCAAACAATCGCCACCACTCTCATTCTCCGCTCTCTCACTCTCTGTCCCTACTCTCTATCTTTCTCTCTGTTCCTCCTCCTCTCTCTGTCCCTCTCTCTCTTTCTCTCTGTTCCTCCTCCTCTCTCTGTCCCTACTCTCTATCTTTCTCTCTGTTCCTCCTCCTCTCTCTGTCCCTCTCTCTCTCTTTCTCTCTGTTCCTCCTCCTCTCTCTGTCCCTACTCTCTATCTTTCTCTCTGTTCCTCCTCCTCTCTCTGTCCCTCTCTCTCTTTTCTCTCTGTTCCTCCTCCTCTCTCTGTCCCTACTCTCTATCTTTCTCTCTGTTCCTCCTCCTCTCTCTGTCCTTCTCTCTCTCTTTCTCTCTGTTCCTCCTCCTCTCTCTGTCCCTACTCTCTCTCTTTCTCTCTGTTCCTCCTCCTCTCTCTGTCCCTACTCTCTATCTTTCTCTCTGTTCCTCCTCCTCTCTCTGTCCCTCTCTCTCTCTTTCTCTCTGTTCCTCCTCCTCTCTCTGTCCCTACTCTCTATCTTTCTCTCTGTTCCTCCTCCTCTCTCTGTCCTTCTCTCTCTCTTTCTCTCTGTTCCTCCTCCTCTCTCTGTCCCTACTCTCTCTCTTTCTCTCTGTTCCTCCTCCTCTCTCTGTCCCTACTCTCTATCTTTCTCTCTGTTCCTCCTCCTCTCTCTCTTTCTCTTTGGTTCTGTCAGCCTCAGAAGCCTCTCAAATGTCTCATCCCTGTCTCTCTCTCCCTTCTCACTCTCTGGGTCCACTCTGTTACTTAAAGCTTTTGTTCTCTCTCCCTATCCCCCTACCACTCTCTTTCCCTTTTTTCCTTTCATTTACTTTTCCCCTCCTCTGTTCTCCTCTGGGAAGTTTGCATTCCACACCTCCTCAGCAGACTGCACACAAAAGAGCAGAAAGCACCACTCCTGACCTGTAGCAAACATTCCAGTCCACTGGGCTCTTTCACACAGCCACTGTTTGTGCTTTCAGAGCCAGTCCCATTTGTCCCCTCCAAATTCATTCAGCTCAGCCAGTCTGGTGGCCAGGCCACTGTTACAGGCAAGGGGGATAGAGCAGGCTGGACTAACACATTTAGACATGGACCAGCAATGCTATGTTTCATTGCAAAGTTAAGGTTACACGGAGAGGTATTTTTCACACGTGCATTATCACAATTTGTGCACTAAAATAGTGTGAGTATTCAGTCAAACATTGAAACTTGATGTTTGGATTTATTCCCTGAACAAAATCATTATAACCAAGAAAAACTAAAAGTAACTCAATCATATATTGATTCCACTTCAAAGACCAAATCATCTCTCATTTTCAGTGAAATGAGTAGAAACAGCATTGACAGTGAGTCAGAGATAAATCTGAACTGAGGGATAAATAGAACTGATGGTTCCATCCAAAAGGCATAACGTTCAAGTATCCTTCAACTCAGCAAACAGGAAATGGATTATTAGCCTCTTATGGAAAAGAGAGAACATGTGTTGCCTCTCTCTAGTCTCCTGTCAGAACTGTGACTGAACTCCCATGAAGAGGATGAGGGTCTTATGTGGCGCAGGGCCCACCTGGGGTACAATGAGATGTCAGAGAGAAAAGGTCAGAGGTCAGAGAGACGATTGGGGAGCGATCTTTTGGCAACACGTTTCCTTATGGAGCTTTATCTCATCGGAAGACAAGAAAGTTACAGGGGAGAAGTGGTAGGAAGGTAAAGGAGGACTGAAAGATGGAGGCAACTTGGAGGATGAATGAGGTGTAGTTGGAGAAAGTGGAGAGCCATAAAAAAGGAGAATTTATATATGGTTCTGAGGGAGGAGTACGCGTGGCAGGGGAAAACAACATGTACGAGCCTGCACCATTCCCTCTCCTCCTCTCTCTCTGTCCTTTTCTACCTCCCTCCCTCCCTCTCTCTGTCTCTCTCTGTCTTTCTCTCTCTGTCTCTCTCTCTCTGTCTTCAAATACCAGAAGGCGGCTGAAGGCGGCTGACAACATTCCCTCCCCTTCAGCTCTTCTAATGTGTCTACCTCCACACACACCTGTCCACAGTCTCCCCAGGCAGGGGGAAAGGCATGTCAAGAACTCCCGCCTGCTCCTGCGTCCCTTCCCTTCTCACCTCAACTGGCTCCCCAGCCACAGCCCACCACCATGGACAGAGTCTCTGGAGCAACACAAACACAAATCAAACATTCACACACCCAAATGTTACAGGATGGCTGTAGAGTGTCATTGACGGTTTGTGTTTTCTCATCTTGAGTCTGAAAAGTAGATCTACAGTACCGGTACAATTCCTAGAAATGTTTGTTCTTTGATCCATTGTGAAGATGGGGAGCACCATGTGGATATTATAAACAGTGTATCGATAGTTTGTAAACAGTTCATTATTAGCATATAAACCCTTTAAAACCATTTTTACCTTAACCATTATCAGTCAACATCTAATAAAAGTTGTTCTCTGGTTTACCCCCACGATTTTTCATAGATTAAAAGTTGAGACATTGGCTTTTTTTGGGGGTAGGGATTACATTACGTAATGCTCTGTGTCGACAGTAGTAGAACAATTCTTCCCAACCAACGTTTTTTTTCATTCTGTTTCTCTGCACTGCTTTACCGCCGTCTATTTGTGTGTGTGTGTGTGTGTGTGTGTGTGTGTGTGTGTGTGTGTGTGTGTGTGTGTGTGTGTGTGTGTGTGTGTGTGTGTGTGTGTGTGTGTGTGTGTGTGTGTGTGTGTGTGTGTGTGTGTGTGTGTGTGTGTGTGTGTGTGTGTGTGTGTGTGTGTGTGTGTGTGTGTGTGTGTGTGTGTGTGTGTGTGTGTGTGTGTGTGTGTGTGTGTGTGTGTGTGTGTGTGTGTGTGTGTGTGTGTGTGTGTGTGTGTGTGTGTGTGTGTGTGTGTGTGTGTGTGTGTGTGTGTGTGTGTCCTCTATACCTATCCTGCGGTAAGAATAGTGATCTCTGTAGCCTATGTTACGTTGTGTGGACTGTAAAGATGGAGGGGGGTTCATGAATACCGTACATCACAGGTTTGTTTGAGGTTAAATGCAAAGCACAGGAGATGGATGGATATGCTGAGAGAGAGACAGGAAGAGACAGGAAGAGAGATGGTTTCAGCTCACCTCTCTGGCCATGCAGCTGTGGCAATAACATATTGAGATATTGAGTGTCCAACAAGCCCTAACATGGGTGTGACCTTTGTACTCTGACCCAATCACCATCACTACAAAAACCAGCCTGGTTTTACAATCTTATCATATGCACCTTTACACCTTGCTACGCCCACCTTGAGCAGAATTCCCATGTTCAAACAAGGCAATGTCTCTCTGTCTCCAAGCCAAAGCAACACATAACTATAACTCCAAACTGACAGACCGCTATTGCACTGACTACAAACACATTCTGCTTCTTCTACCTATATAGACTTAAAATACTGCCCTTAAAACAGCATGACAGAATTACCATCAATAACTTTTCTTCAGCATTGGATGCGACACAGGAATAGGAATAATAACTGCATTTGGGACTACATGGGAGAAGCCTTGTCTGAACCAAATCCATTCATTCTGTATTTGTGTAATTGTTCATTCTGCCAAGAGATGGCAGGAGAGCTCCAGCGTTGTAGCGCATCTAGATTACACAACGTTACTGAAGGAGAGCTGAAACCACGCCAGTGTGAAATGTGAATATAGTGGCGTGACGTAGGACTAAACGCCACAATATTGAACTTTGCGCTTGACCTTCAATTGTTTTCACACTTTAATCTATAGGGTTCTCATTATTTTAACATCGTGTGGTCAAATTTAATTTGAATGGTCTAATAGCAGCACACAATTCTGATATAGGTTTCGACAATCTTAAACGTTTCTTCATTAATATTTATTTATTTTAGTAAGAATAATACTCTATTAAATATTTGTTTACATAAACCAAAAGTAGGCTTACATTTCGGGGTTTTATGACTAGGCATAAATCAGCCAGGTCTCATAGACTAGACATAACATAGTAAATGTCAATCCAGGTGGTCAAATTAGTATGATATGTTAAATTTGGTATGGTTACATAACGTTAGCTTTAGCCACCTTGACACCTAGCTAACGTTAGCCACAACAAATTGGAATTTGTTACATATCATACATTTAGAAAATGCGTAGAATAGTGTACATTATTCTAATTCATAACATATTGTATGAATTCAATTTGTAACATATAATATGAATTGTAATTTGTAACATAGCTTATCATACGAAATGGATGATAGACATCCACAAATTAATACCATACAAAACATAGTATGTACTAAATGAAGTAACTCAGATTTATGTAGTTTACAGAATTATCCGAAATACTCTGAGACCAGGTTGCAGCAATAGGTAGGCCTGTCTGACAGATGTGAATGCATCCAAACACAGCCATATTAAACATAGGCACTACTGGGAAATAAATATTTATTGAGGCTGTTGTTCAAAATTGCATGAAAAATGCTTATCATTGTAACCCCCACCCATATGTTAGGCTGCCACACACAGTAAAACAGGCATTCATTTAGGTTCTTTAAAAAAAATCAATTCAGGGCAAGCAGCATTTAGCAGATTAAAAATTCTGCCGGCAGTCGAGTTTGCGAGGTGAGGTGCCTCGTCTTTTTTAGTAAACGATTTTATAGGACATGTGACTAAATTACCCGCTCACATGGCCGCTGTGTTTGCATGATCCGCTTTAGTTTTTAAAGTCCAGTGCTCGAGCTCGCTCTGCAACAACCATCCGGAGCCGAAGACCACTAAAACGCACGACCTAACCGGACAAGCCATGGCGAGCAGTGGACAAAAAGTAGTTCTGATCACCGGTTGCTCCTCCGGCATCGGATTACGAATCGCCGTCCTGCTGGCCAAAGATGAAAAGAAGCGTTACCATGGTAAATGCGCTTTCTTTACATTGTTTATCTGCCTTTAACTTCAGAAGCTTGATCCGACATGCTGCTAAAATCCCTCTGATATTTGTTTGAACCCTTGTGGAATATGTTATGTGTACAAATAGGGTCATCGTTAGTCTATCTATCCAAAATAACTTTTACGCGCAGGTTTGACCTTTGCGCTCATTAATTGTAGCCTACTTGTTTTACTTTTAGACTAAATCTCCTATTGCTAGTGTTGCTAGTGTAATCTCCTATTGCTAGTGTTGCTAGTGTAATCTCCTATTGCTAGTGTAAATATATATATATATATATATTTCCTATCGTGAGCCCTCTGGTTCTCTATCCTCCTTGATTAATCTATTATCATATGAAAGCTAAGTTTCCGGGGTACGGCTCCGCCAGGATGCCGCTTGCCAGGCTGGGATCATAAAAGAGACTGCCAGTTCTCTTTCAAGTGACTTCTCTCGTACAAAGCCCTCTTTATCGCACTGAATTGTAGACCGCTGCACCGGTTTAGTGCCGTGTCTAATGCGCCTATAGTCCCCTCTCTGGAGCGAGTGTTGAAAGAGGGACAAAGTTTGAGACCTGTACAAGCGAAGGTTCACTAGCAAGGCTTGTTTGAAATCTTCATCGGGGCTCAGCGGAGCTCGGGGAAGGTCGCGGACCTTGTACGTTTGTCATCCACTTTCCAGCTACAGACATCCCATCATTAATGTCAGTCTAGGGTTACGTAGAATTGTTCTTTCTTTGAGGGTAGTGGGGTCTTGGGATTTATTGCCGTGAAATAGAGGAGCGCAACAGAAGCGATTAACAGCTCCCTCAACAGTACTCAGGGTTGAACCATTCTCGTTGAACTGTGACCTGCTTCCAAGAAAGAGAGAGACCACATTGCAGAAAATAACATGATCTGTTCTCTCTGAAGGATCATGAAAATCCAGATTAAATATTGCGCTGTTATTCTGAGTATTAATTGGTAGCAGTGACATTTGCCAACTACAGAGAAACCTCAACAATCCCAGTTCAGGGCAGTGTGGCTCCATTCAAGAATGTTTACTAAGCTGTTGCCCAAGAATAATTCCAACAACAACTGAAAGAACAATGCAACTGTTGTTCTGTTGAAACTCATACATCTCTGTGTTGCTTGACAGACACCCAATTCTCTCATCATGAAGATCTTACTCATAGGTGTACAACACGTGCCCTTAAACTGGGCACTGTCTCTCATAGTTCTCCACTAGCACTTCCACACCCTCACTAGTAAAGCAGATATGAGCAGTGCTTATTCTAGTCACACACCATTATTCCATGATCTTCCACTCACTCCATAGATACTGGATTGTCATTGGGGGCGTTGGGTCAGAGGTTACAGAACCAGATGAAATCAGAGGATGTCTTCATTCGTCAAGGACAGCAGGTCTTCAGATCAATGCCTGATTCGAGCTGTTGATTTCCACCATTGATCTCTATTGTGTAATACTGTTGTCTCTCTATTTCCGTGTTAGAGCTCATCAATAAACACAGACGTGGTTGACCTCACTGTAAACTTGGAATGGAGAATGTCAAGTCGCAAGATGCAAACATGTGGAAAACCTTTCTGTACATACTGTAGATGGTAGATACTGTTTGTTACTCTATGTAGGTTCATGTCTCCCAGGTCCAGAGTTCAAAGGGAATCAATAGTGGTGTTACACAAGCGGATGGACGTGGAATAGACCCACTGACCTGTTCCTGAGCTGGCTGGCTGGCTGGCTGGCTGGCTGGCTGGCTGGCTGGCTGGCTGGCTGGCTGGCTGGCTGGCTGTCTGGCTGTCTGTCTGTCTGTCTGTCTGTCTGTCTGTCTGTCTGTCTGTCTGTCTGTCTGTCTGTCTGTCTGTCTGTCTGTCTGTCTGTCTGTCTGTCTGTCTGTCTGTCTGTCTGTCTGTCTGTCTGTCTGTCTGTCTGTCTGTCTGTCTGTCTGTCTGTCTGTCTGTCTGTCTGTCTGTCTGTCTGTCTGTCTGTCTGTCTGTCTGCATATAAACCTGTGTGCAGGTCTACTATATATGCTTATCTATGTGTCAGTGGGTCAGTCATCAGTCTGTTCCATGTAGTCTCACATATCTCAGATCTATTACTCTCTCTCTCTCTCTAAATGTCTCTCTCTGTCTCTCTAAATGTCTCTCTAAATGTCTCTCTGTCTCTCTAAATGTCTCTCTCTCTCTGTCTCTCTGTCTCTCTCTCTGTCTCTCTCTCTGTCTCTCTAAATGACTATCTGTCTCTCTGTCTCTGTCTCTCTCTCTCTCTTTCTCTCTCTCTCTCTCTCTCTCTGTCTCTCTCTCTTTTCTCTCTAAATGTCTTACTCTCTCTCTCTCCCTCTCTCTCTGCCTCTCTTTTTCCTGCCTCTCTCTGTCTCTCTCTCTGTCTCTCTCTATCTCTCTCTAAATGTCTCTCTGTCTCTCTCTCTGTCTCTCTCTATCTCTCTCTAAATGTCTCTCTGTCTCTCTAAATGTCTCTCTCTCTCTGTCTCTCTGTCTCTCTCTCTGTCTCTCTCTCTGTCTCTCTAAATGACTCTCTGTCTCTCTGTCTCTCTGTCTCTCTCTCTTTCTCTCTCTCTCTCTCTCTCTCTCTCTCTCTCTCTCTCTCTCTCTCTCTCTCTCTCTCTCTCTCTCTCTCTCTCTCTCTCTGTCTCTCTCTCTGTCTCTCTCTCTCTCTTTCTCTCTAAATGTCTTACTCTCTCTCTCTCCCTCTCTCTCTGCCTCTCTTTTTCCTGCCTCTCTCTGTCTCTCTCTCTGTCTCTCTCTATCTCTCTCTAAATGTCTCTCTCTCTGTCTCTCTAAATGTCTCTCTCTCGCTCTCTCTCTCTCTGTCTCTCTGTCTCTCTAAACATCTCTCTCTCTCCCTCTCTCTCTGCCTCACTCTCTGCCTCTCTTTTTCCTGCCTCTCTCTCTTGTCTCTCTCTGTCTCTCTCTCTGTCTCTCTCTATCTCTCTCTAAATGTCTCTCTCTCTGTCTCTCTAAATGTCTCTCTCTCTCGCTCTCTCTCTCTCTGTCTCTCTGTCTCTCTAAACATCTCTCTCTCTCTCTGCCTCTCTCTATCTCTCTCTAAATGTCTCTCTCTCTGTCTCTCTAAACATCTCTCTCTCTCTCCCTCTCTCTCTGCCTCACTCTCTGCCTCTCTTTTTCCTGCCTCTCTCTCTTGTCTCTCTCTCTGTCTCTCTCTATCTCTCTCTAAATGTCTCTCTCTCTGTCTCTCTAAACATCTCTCTCTCTCTCTGTCTCTCTCTATCTCTCTCTAAATGTCTCTCTCTCTGTCTCTCTAAATGTCTCTCTCTCTCGCTCTCTCTCTCTCTGTCTCTCTGTCTCTCTAAACATCTCTCTCTCTCTCTGCCTCTCTCTATCTCTCTCTAAATGTCTCTCTCTCTGTCTCTCTAAATGTCTCTCTCTCTCACTCTCTCTCTCTCTGTCTCTCTGTCTCTCTAAACATCTCTCTCTCTCTCTGAACCTCTCTCTGCCTCACTCTCTGCCTCTCTTTTTCCTGCCTCTCTCTCTTGTCTCTCTCTCTCTCTCTTTCTGCCTCTCTCAATTCAATTCAATTCAATTCAATTCAATTCAAAGGGCTTTATTGGCATGGGAAACAAACACTGAATGGCTAAAAGTATGTGAACACCTGCTCGTCAAACATCTCATTCCAACATCATGGGCATTAATATGGAGTTGGTCCCTGCTATAACATCCTCCACTCTTCTGGGAAGGCTTTCCACTAGATGTTGGAACATTGTTGCGGGGACTTACTTCCATTCAGCCACAAGAGCATTAGTGAGGTCGGGCACTGATGTTGGGCGATTAGGCCCGGCTCACAGTCTGTATGGTCCTCGCTTTGTGCTTTGTGCAGGAAAGGGCCTTCTCCAAACTGTTGCCACAAAGTTGGAAGCACAGAATCATCTAGAATATCATTGTATGGTGTAGCGTTAAGATTTCCCTTCACTGGAACTAAGGGGCCTAGCCCGAACCATGAAAAACAGCCCAGACCATTATTCCTCCTCCACCAAACTTTCCAGTTTGCACTATGCATTCAGGCAGTGAGCGTTCTTTTAGCATTTGCCAAACCCAGATTCGTCCGTTGGACTGCCAGATGGTGCAGACTTATTCATCACTCCAGAGAATGCATTTCCAGAGTCGAATGGCGGCGAGCTTTACACCTCTCCAGCTGACGCTTGGCATTGTGCATGGTGATCTTAGGCTTGTCTGCGGCTGCTTGGTCATGGAAACCCATTTCATGAAGCTCCCCATGAACAATTCTTGTGCTGACATTGCTTCCAGAGTCAGTTTGGAACTCGGCCGTGAGTGCAACTGAGGACAGTCAATTTTTCCTCGCTATGCGCTTCAGCACTCGTCTGTCCTGTTCTGCAAGCTTGTTTGGCCTATTGTTTTGTGGCTGAGACCTTTTTGCTCCTAGACGTTTCCACTTCACAATAACAGCTCTTATAGTTGACTGGGGCAGCTCTAGCAGGGCAGAAATTTGACAAACTGATTTGTTGGAAAGGTGGCATCCTATGACGGTATCACTTTGAAATTCACTGAGCTCTTCAGTAAGGCCATTCTACTGCCAATGTTTGTCTATGGAGATTGCATGGCGGCGTGCTTGATTTTAAACACCTGTCATCAACGGGTGTGGCTGAAATAGCCGAATCCACACACTTTTGGCCATGTAGAGTATGTTTACATTGCCAAAGCAAGTAAAATAGACAATAAACAAAAGTGAAATAAACTATCAAAAATGAACAGTAAACATTACAATCACATGTTTTAAAGCATTAGAGACTATGGCTATGTACAGTGTTGTAAGGATGTACAAATAGTTAACATTTACATTACATTTAAGTCATTTAGCAGACGCTCTTATCCAGAGCGACTTACAAATTGGTGCATTCACCTTATGACATCCAGTGGAACAGTCACTTTACAATAGTGCATCTAAATCTTAAAGGGGGGGGGGTGAGAGGGATTACTTATCCTATCCTAGGTATTCCTTAAAGAGGTGGGGTTTCAGGTGTCTCCGGAAGGTGGTGATTGACTCCGCTGTCCTGGCGTCGTGAGGGAGTTTGTTCCACCATTGGGGGGGCCAGAGCAGCGAACAGTTTTGACTGGGCTGAGCGGGAGCTGTACTTCCTCAGGGGTAGGGAGGCGAGCAGGCCAGAGGTGGATGAACGCAGTGCCCTTGCTTGGGTGTAGGGCCTGATCAGAGCCTGGAGGTACTGAGGTGCCGTTCCCCTCACAGCTCCGTAGGCAAGCACCATGGTCTTGTAGCGGATGCGAGCTTCAACTGGAAGCCAGTGGAGAGAACGGAGGAGCGGGGTGACGTGAGAGAACTTGGGAAGGTTGAACACCAGACGGGCTGCGGCGTTCTGGATGAGTTGAAGGGGTTTAATGGCACAGGCAGGGAGCCCAGCCAACAGTGAGTTGCAGTAATCCAGACGGGAGATGACAAGTGCCTGGATTAGGACCTGCGCCGCTTCCTGTGTGAGGCAGGGTCGTACTCTGCGGATGTTGTAGAGCATGAACCTACAGGAACGGGCCACCGCCTTGATGTTGGTTGAGAACGACAGGGTGTTGTCCAGGATCACGCCAAGGTTCTTAGCGCTCTGGGAGGAGGACACAATGGAGTTGTCAACCGTGATGGCGAGATCATGGAACGGGCAGTCCTTCCCCGGGAGGAAGAGCAGCTCCGTCTTGCTGAGGTTCAGCTTGAGGTGGTGATCCGTCATCCACACTGATATGTCTGCCAGACATGCAGAGATGCGATTCGCCACCTGGTCATCAGAAGGGGGAAAGGAGAAGATTAATTGTGTGTCGTCTGCATAGCAATGATAGGAGAGACCATGTGAGGTTATGACAGAGCCAAGTGACTTGGTGTATAGCGAGAATAGGAGAGGGCCTAGAACAGAGCCCTGGGGGACACCAGTGGTGAGAGCGCGTGGTGAGGAGACAGATTCTCGCCACGCCACCTGGTAGGAGCGACCTGTCAGGTAGGACGCAATCCAAGCGTGGGCCGTGCCGGAGATGCCCAACTCGGAGAGGGTGGAGAGGAGGATCTGATGGTTCACAGTATCGAAGGCAGCCGATAGATCTAGAAGGATGAGAGCAGATGAGAGAGAGTTAGCTTTAGCAGTGCGGAGCGCCTCCGTGATACAGAGGAGAGCAGTCTCAGTTGAATGACTAGTCTTGAAACCTGACTGATTTGGATCAAGAAGGTCATTCAGAGAGAGATAGCGGGAGAGCTGGCCAAGGACGGCACATTCAAGAGTTTTGGAGAGAAAAGAAAGAAGGGATACCGGTCTGTAATTGTTGACATCGGAGGGATCGAGTGTAGGTTTTTTCAGAAGGGGTGCAACTCTCGCTCTCTTGAAGACGGAAGGGACGTAGCCAGCGGTCAGGGATGAGTTGATGAGCGAGGTGAGGTAAGGGAGAAGGTCTCCGGAAATGGTCTGGAGAAGAGAGGAGGGGATAGGGTCAAGCGGGCAGGTTGTTGGGCGGCCGGCCGTCACAAGACGCGAGATTTCATCTGGAGAGAGAGGGGAGAAAAAGGTCAGAGCACAGGGTAGGGCAGTGTGAGCAGAACCAGCGGTGTCGTTTGACTTAGCAAACGAGGATCGGATGTCGTCGACCTTCTTTTCAAAATGGTTGACGAAGTCATCTGCTGAGAGGGAGGAGGGGGGGAGGGGGAGGAGGATTCAGGAGGGAGGAGAAGGTGGCAAAGAGCTTCCTAGGGTTAGAGACAGATGCTTGGAATTTAGAGTGGTAGAAAGTGGCTTTAGCAGCAGAGACAGAGGAGGAAAATGTAGAGAGGAGGGAGTGAAAGGATGCCAGGTCCGCAGGGAGGCGAGTTTTCCTCCATTTCCGCTCGGCTGCCCGGAGCCCTGTTCTGTGAGCTCGCAATGAGTCATCGAGCCACGGAGCGGGAGGGGAGGACCGAGCCGGCCTGGAGGATAGGGGACATAGAGAGTCAAAGGATGCAGAGAGGGAGGAGAGGAGGGTTGAGGAGGCAGAGTCAGGAGATAGGTTGGAGAAGGTTTGAGCAGAGGGAAGAGATGATAGGATGGAAGAGGAGAGAGTAGCGGGGGAGAGAGAGCGAAGGTTGGGACGGCGCGATACCATCCGAGTAGGGGCAGTGTGGGAGGTGTTGGATGAGAGCGAGAGGGAAAAGGATACAAGGTAGTGGTCGGAGACTTGAAGGGGAGTTGCAATGAGGTTAGTGGAAGAACAGCATCTAGTAAAGATGAGGTCGAGCGTATTGCCTGCCTTGTGAGTAGGGGGGGAAGGTGAGAGGGTGAGGTCAAAAGAGGAGAGGAGTGGAAAGAAGGAGGCAGAGAGGAATGAGTCAAAGGTAGACGAGGGGAGGTTAAAGTCGCCCAGAACTGTGAGAGGTGAGCCGTCCTCAGGAAAGGAGCTTATCAAGGCATCAAGCTCATTGATGAACTCTCCGAGGGAACCTGGAGGGCGATAAATGATAAGGATGTTAAGCTTGAAAGGGCTGGTAACTGTGACAGCATGGAATTCAAAGGAGGCGATAGACAGATGGGTAAGGGGAGAAAGAGAGAATGACCACTTGGGGGAGATGAGGATCCCGGTGCCACCACCCCGCTGACCAGAAGCTCTCGGGGTGTGCGAGAACACGTGGGCGGACGAAGAGAGAGCAGTAGGAGTAGCAGTGTTGTCTGTGGTGATCCATGTTTCCGTCAGTGCCAAGAAGTCGAGGGACTGGAGGGAGGCATAGGCTGAGATGAACTCTGCCTTGTTGACCACAGATAGGCAGTTCCAGAGGCTACTGGAGACCTGGAACTCCACGTGGGTCGTGCGCGCTGGGCCGCGGCCACGCGGTGTGGAGCGTTTGTATGGTCTGTGCAGAGAGGAGAGAACAGGGATAGACAGACACATAGTTGACAGGCTACAGAAGAGGCTACGCTAATGCAAAGGAGATTGGAATGACAAGTGGACTACACGTCTCGAATGTTCAGAAAGTTAAGCTTACGTAGCAAGAATCTTATTGACTAAAATGATTAAAATGATACAGTACTGCTGAAGTAGGCTAGCTGGCAGTGGGTGCGTTGTTGACACTACACTAATCAAGTCGTTCCGTTGAGTGTAATAGTTTCTGCAGTGCTGCTATTCGGGGGCTAGCTGGCTAGCTAGCAGTGTTGTTTACGTTGCGTTGCGTTAAAAGAACGACAATAGCTGGCTAGCTAACCTAGAAAATCGCTCTAGACTACACAATTATCTTTGATACAAAGACGGCTATGTAGCTAGCTATGTAGCTAGCTATGATCAAACAAATCAAACCGTTGTACTGTAATGAAATTAAATGAAAATGTGATACTACCTGTGAATGCGACCGGGTTGTGAGTCTATTCGGTAGACGTTGGCTAGCTGTTGGCTAGCTGTCGGCTAGCTGTCGGCTAGCTGTTGGCTAGCTGTTGGCTAGCTAGCAGAGTCTCCTACGTTAAGGACGACAAATAGCTGGATAGCTAACCTCAGTAAATTAAGATAATCACTCTAAGACTACACACTCTAAACTACACAATTATCTTGGATACGAAGACAGCAAAGACAGCTATGTAGCTAGCTAACACTACACTAATCAAGTCGTTCAGTTGAGTGTAATAGTTTCTCCAGTGCAGCTAATCAGTGGACGTTAACTAGCTGGCTAGTGAAGACTACGTTAGGACGGCGAAATACAATAATTACGCAATTATCTTTGATACAAAGACGGCTATGTAGCTAGCTAAGAATAAATTGCTAATATTAGACAAATCAAACCGTTGTGCTATAATGAAATGTAATGAAATGTAATGAAAAAGTTATACTACCTGCGGGAGCGAAGTGCCGATGCAACCACTCACTCCAACCCGGAAGTGCCGGGTAATATGGGTTTTATTTACAATGGTGTTTGTTCTTCAGTGGTTCTTCAGTGGTTCTTCAGTGGTTGCCCTTTTCTTGTGGCAACAGGTCACACGTATGGTAAGACCCTCATGCTGCTTCCTCTGGATGTGTGCAGCGATGAGTCAGTCAAGCAGTGCATCAACAGTGTCTCTCTCTCTGCCTCTCTCTCACCCCCTCTCTCTCTGCCTCTCTCTCTCTCCATCCCCTCTCTCTCTCTCTCTCTCCCAGTCATTGCCACCATGCGGGACCTGAAGAAGAAGGATAAGCTGGTGGAGGCAGCAGGTGATGCGTATGGGAAGACCCTCATGCTGCTGCCTCTGGACGTGTGCAGTGATGAGTCAGTCAAGCAGTGCATCAACAGTGTCAAGGACCGCCATATTGATATCCTCAGTGAGTTAACAGGGCTGGAACTAACGAGCTAAACCCCCTGCCCTGGCCTTTTGTGTGGCAATGACCTGATCTCTAGCCCTGGGACAAATAGCCTCGCCTTTTTCGTGTGTGTGGGTTTGTGAATGTGTGTGTTCCAGGGCATGCGTTCATCCTGCATTCGTCTAGGCCAGGGATATTCAACTCTTACCCTACGAGGTTCAAAGCCTGTTGGTTTTAATTTCTACTTGTTTAATAATTGGTGTCCCAGGTCTAAATCAGTCCCTGGAGGAACAATGAAAAAATGCAGTGGAACTGGCTTTGAGGTTCAGAGTTCAATTAGAAGGGTCTAGGCCTATGTGTATATGTACGCCTTAAAACTATAACCTCTGTTTCAACTGCTGGACTTTTCCAGGAAAACTGTTTCTATTTATAGGTTCACTCCTGACCCTCCACTCCCCGACACTACCCCCTCTACCCTTAATACAACAAAAACAGCCCAGCAGACTGTTACATCACACCTCTCTATTTATTTCATTCATGTGCTGACACCTAGTGGTGACAGTGATTGGTGCAACTGTCTGACCAATGGAGTTCATGTTTTTTAGTTTTTTAATTTAACTAGGCAAGTCAGTTAAGAACAAATTATTATTTACAATGACGGCCTACCCCGGCCAAACCCGGACGATGCTGGGCCAATTGTGCACCGCCCTATGGGACTCCCAATCACAGCCGGATGTGATACAGCCTGGATTCAAATCAGGGACTATAGTGACACCTCTTGCACTGAGATGCAGTGCCTTAGACCACTGTGCCACTCGGGAGCCCACAGAGAAAAAAATCATACATTCTTCCCAAAAGTATTTCAAGACACAAAACTAGTGTTCATACAATTCAAACCTTTATATAACTAGGCAAGTCAATTAAGAACAAATTCGGGCTTTCTTGATGTCTATAGTATTCTCTCTGGTATGAAATCGGGTTTCCACTCAGGTTATGGATGTGTCACTGCAACCTTAAAGGTCCTCAATGATGTCACCATTGCCCTTGATTCTAAGCAATGCTGTGCTGCTATTTTTATTGACTTGGCCAAAGCTTTTTATATTTTTAAATTGAACCATTATTTATTTAATTTTGATACAATAGACCATTCCATTCTTGTGGGCCGGCTAAGGAGTATTGGTGTCTCTGAGGGGTCTTTGGCCTGGTTTTCTAACTACCTCTCACAAAGAGTGCAGTGTATAAAGTCAGAACATCTGCTGTCTCAGCCACTGCCTGTCACCAAGGGAGTACTCTAAGGCTCAATCCTAGGCCCCACGCTCTTCTCAATTTACATCAACAACATAGCTCAGGCAGTAGGAAGCTCTCTCATTCATTTATATGCAGATGATACAGTCTCATACTCAGCTGGCCCCTCCCAGCTCCCTTTTGTGTTAAATGCTCTACAACAAAGCTTTCTTAGTGTCCAACAAGCTTTCTCTACCCGTAACCTTGTTCTGAACACCTTCAAAACAAAGGTCATGTGGTTTGATAAGAAGAATGCCCCTCTCCCCACAGGTGTGATTACTACCTCTGAGGGTTTAGAGCTTGAGGTTCTCACCTCATACAAGTACTTGGGAGTACGGCTAGACGGTACACTGTCCTTCTCTCAGCACATATCAAAGCTGCAGGCTACTTCGTCCGGGTTAGGGAGGGATTGGCCAGTAGGGATATCCTTGTCTCATCGTGCACCAGTGACTCCTGTGGCTGGCCGGGCGCAGTGCGTGCTAACCAAGGTTGCTAGGTGCACAGTGTTTCCTCTGACACATTGGTGCAGCTGGCTTCCGGGTTGGATGAGCGCTGTGTTAAGAAGCAGTGCTGCTTGGCTGGGTTGTGTATCTGAGGACGCATGACTTTCAACCTTCGTCTCTCCCGAGCCCGTACGGGAGTTGTAGCGTTGAGACAAGATAGTAGCTACTACAGCAATTGGACACCACGAAATTGGAGAGAAAAAAGGGGGTAAAATTCAACACCAAAAAATAAAAAAAGAAAGGAAATAAAATAAAAGAATATCAAAGCTGCAGGTAAAGTTAAATCTAGACTTGGTTTCCTCTAATCGTAAAATCTTTCAGCCCCGCTGCCAAACTAACCCTGATTCAGAGCGGAGACATCATTTATAGATCAGCAGGTAAGGGCGCTCTCGCGCGGCTAGAAGTCCTTTACCATTCGGACATCAGATTTGCCACCAATGCTCCTTATAGGACATATCACTGCACTCTATACTCCTCTGTAAACTGGTCATCTCTGTATACCCGTTGCAAGACCCACTGGTTGATGCTTATTTATAAAACCATCTTAGGCTTCACTCCCCCCTATCTGAGATACCTACTGCAGCCCTCATTCTCCACATACCACACTCAGTCTGCCAGTCACATTCTGTTAAAGGTCCCCAAAGCACACACATCCTTGGGTCGCTCGTCTTTTCAGTTCGCTATAGCTAGCGACTGGAACGACCTGCAACAAACACTCAAACTGGACAGTTTTATCTCAATCTCTTAATTCAAAGACTCAATCATGGACACTCTTACTGACAGTTGTGGCTGCTTTCCATGATGTATTGTTGTCTCTTGCCCTTTGTGCTGTTTTCTGTGCTCAATAATGTTTTTGTACCCTGTTTTGTGCTGCTACCATGTTGTGCTGCTGCCATGATGTGTTGCTACCATGTTGTGTTGTCATATGTTGCTGCCTTGCTATGTTGTTGTCTTTAGGTCTCTCTTTATGTAGTGTTGTGTTTTCTCTCTTGTCGTGATGTGTGTTTGGTCCTATATTTGTATTTAATTTATTTAAATGTTTAATCCCAGCCCCCGTCCCCGCAGGAGGCTTTTTGCCTTCAGGTAGGCCGTCATTGTAAATAATAATTTGTTCTTAACTGACTTGCCTAGTTAAATAACGGTTAAATAAAACAATGACAAAACATCAGTTGTGACTAAAGCTTTAGAGCCTCAGCTCTAATCCTTAACGATAGGTGTCTGTACAGAAGGCTACAGCGTAGTATCGGTATAGTATCGGTAGTGTAACTACAGGTCTGTAACCCTTGTCTCTATCTGTGAGTCTCCCCTCAGTCAACAATGCAGGTGTGGGCTTGTTGGGACCCGTGGAAAGCATCAGTATCGAGGACATGAAGAGGGTGTTTGAGACCAACTTCTTTGGCGTGGTGAGGATGATTAAAGAGGTCATGCCTGACATGAAGAAGAGGCGGGCGGGACACATCGTGGTCATGAGCAGTGTTATGGGTCTACAGGGTAAGACTGGCATGCCAATGATTGAGGGGTTGTCTCGCGCACTTACAGATCTGGACTAGCAGGCTAACTGTAAAAGCTGTAGATTCCGGCCCTGCTCTCTGACTACCATTCCTCCTGACCCTGAGTCTGCTCTGCCTGCAGGTGTGGTGTTCAACGATGTCTACACTGCCTCCAAGTTCGCCATGGAGGGCTTCTGTGAGAGTATGGCTGTCCAACTGCTCAAGTTTAACGTCCAGTGAGTTCCTCTCAGTCAGTCTTGTACTCCTATTGGGTTTCTGTCATTACATCTCTTGGTATCTTTCACAGTGGCCATTCAATTACAGCCAGTGACTCAATACCTGGTTAGTGTGTCAGCAAAAATAAAGAATTGCAGTTACTGTGTAATAGATTAATAAAGATCTATTCTGTTCTCTCCGGTCAGTTTGTCTATGATTGAGCCAGGGCCGGTGCACACGGAGTTTGAGACGAAGATGATGGAGGACGTGGCCAAGATGGAGTACCCAGGAGCTGATGCAGACACAGTGCGCTACTTTAAAGATGTTTACCTGCCCTCCTCCAAGGATATCTTTGAGGCCATGGGCCAGACCCCAGAGGACATCGCCAAGGTTCGTGAACACGCTCCGCTCCCTGTGTCACCCTTTGGTTCTTGGGATTTTGAGTTTGCCTAGTGTAATGGAACCAATGGAATAGTCCCAAAAGTACAAATCCAATCCAATCTGGGACTCCAGACCAACAAACAATACCAACAAGTATTTGAAAGAAACTCAGGTGTGCTATAAACACTCAGATGTTCTCTCTCTCTCTCTCTCTCTCTCTCTCTCTCTCTCTCTCTCTCTCTCTCTCTCTCTCTCTCTCTCTCTCTCTCTCTCTCTCTCTCTCTCTCTCTCTCTCTCTCTCTCTCTCCCATGTAGTGTACTAAGAAGGTGATCGAGTCAAGGAACCCTCGCTTCAGGAACCTGACCAACAGCCTGTACACGCCCATCGTGGCCATGAAGTATGCCGACGAGACAGGAGGCCTGTCGGTCAACACCTTCTACAACCTGCTGTTCAACTTCGGCCCCCTCATGCACATCACCATGAGCATCCTTAAGTGCTTGACCTGCAGCTGCCTGCGCCGACGCACCATCTCACCGAACTGAGAGAGACCGGTCTTGGTATGAAATGTAACCCTATTCCCCATATTATGCATTACCAGGGTGAAAAGTAGTGCATTGTATAGGGATAGGGTGCCATTTTGGACATACCCTGTGAGAAATATACAGTGGTGTAGCTCATTGACACCCAAACCTGGACCACCTGGGGGAAGGAGGGGGCATGTAGTTCTCGGCGAGAGAGGCCGTGAGAGAGCCAGGATAAGCTTTGGCCAGGCAACACGCACAATTGCACAAACACAGACAGTACAGTGTGACCTCATGCATGGGGCTAGAAGTTTTTTCTGGTCAGATCATGTGATCGGGAAAAACTCCTGGCCCTCCTCATACATACACATGATTACACACAAACAACTTACCCACAAACACAGCCAGGCATCTCCTCCGTCCTGGTCTTTTGAGGTACTGTTGGGGCAATGACACTGTCTGTCCATCTGTCCGTCCGTCCGTCCGTCCGTCCGTCCGTCCGTCTGTCTGTCCGTCTGTCCGTCTCTGTCCGTCTGTCTGTCTGTCCGTCTCTGTCTGTCCGTCTCTGTCTGTCCGTCTGTCTGTCTCCGTCTGTCCGTCTGTCTGTCTGAAAAACAAAGCACACATAACCAGTTACAAAGAATAACAAAAAACAACAGCATTGCAATCACAGTGAAAGCGTAACGTAGCACCCAATGAACTTAAGACTCAGACCTTGCTAAACTCTTAGTACAATGCAGTATTTAGCTCTGAGTTACGAAGAATCTACTAGATTCCTTCATTGTATATTTAATTTGATGTATGTCTTTATAGTAGTATTGTTGTTTTGCTGTTTAATCATATTATTTCTGCATCTTTTTACAAGCTGAATGTGTGGTTTTTAAAAGTGTATGAATTGATAGATTGTTAATATCTTATTTTTGAAAGTAATTAATTGATTTAGAAATAAACTTCTTGGTTTACTCTGAAAGAGACAGCCTTTTTCTTAATGACGCTGTAATGATGAGGCATTTAGCTCAATGTCTTTGGTGGTGTTTCCAGAGAGCCTGGTTTCCATTGTGCCTGCAGGACTCTATGTGAACCAGTTGGAGGCACTAGATCACTGTTTGTTCTCTCTAGCTGTACCATCAGCTGGGGTGAGATTCCACTGCAGACGCGATAGCACACAGCTCAATGAGCAGGAGACCTTTGAGAGTATTGCTTGTTGTCTAGGGATGGAGATCATTGTAGCCATATGATATTGGTTTGTTTTCGGGGGGGGGGGGGGGGGGGGTTGTAAGTCTTGATTAAGGTTATTGTTCTTTGAAGTTACTGATCTCTGTGAGTTGGGACTGGATAATGTTTTTCTAGGGTCTGAGTGGATGTTTCCAACCACTGGTGTTGAAAGTTGTTCTGTGTGTGGTTCGACTGGAGAGCCAGTGAATGATAGTGTGTGAGAGAAAGTTGGTTTGCAGACGACCATGAAATGTCTCCTTACACTCATAGCCAATAGGTCTAGTCCTGCTGTTAAGTATCCGTGTGTGTGTGTGCGCGCCTGCGTTCTTTTGCATCTGCTTGTGTGCAGTGTGTGTGTGGACCAAGCCGGTGATCTGTTGATGGATATAAAGAGGTCATGGCCTGCTCCCCATCCAGCCCCCCCCTCACACACACCCTGCTTTGTGCCATGTGAGAGAATATGACCTGGTTCCCATCCCTGAGGAGGGGTGAGCCCTGTTAATGACGGCCTCCTCCTCAGAAACGGCCCCACTGCACCCCAGAGCCTCCCTCACCAGCTGCTTCCCCCATACCCTCGGACCCTCAGCCCTGGATTCCCAGTCCACTGAAAGAGAGAGAGAGAGAGAGAGAGAGAGAGAGAGAGAGAGAGAGAGAGAGAGAGAGAGAGAGAGAGAGAGAGAGAGAGAGAGAGAGGCATGCCAGAGACACACTCAGAAACCAAGAGAGGGAGAAAGAGTGAGAGAAAGTGAAAGAGAGAGAGACAGAAACCTACAGAGAGGGTCTGACTGTAGAGTCCCTGACTGTAGAGTCCCTGTCTGTAGAGTCCCCGACTGTAGAGTCCCTGACTGTAGAGTCCCTGTCTGTAGAGTCCCTGTCTGTAGAGCTGGTACCCAGAGGATCCTGGCTGTGTAGAGCTACATATTTCAACAGAGGTAGCAGCCAGGTCTTTCTGTGCACTGTGCAGTAAGGGGAGCTACATAGGTCTGTGTGTATGTGTGTGTGTGTGTGTGTGTGTCTTCATCAGAGGCGACAGCTACGCACAATGGAACAAAGACGCTGTCAATCACAATCAAATGGGTGGGGGGTCAGTCCGGGGGAAGGGGGGTGGAGCCTGTGTTCTGAATGTTGCCGAGACCCCGATGTGGGACGCTGCAGGGTGGGGGTGGGGGCAGTGAGGTGCGGGGGTGTGTCTGATTTAGGAAAATTAGGGATGGGGTGCCCCAGGCTGAATAGAAGACCTGTTTACTAATTGAATGAACACAGGAGTTACAGCAAGTCTCATTAAACAAAAGGTATTATTCTTATCAAACCATTGTTGGGCACTTTTGTTTCAGAATCAAGAACATAATTACGATATAATCAGGGGCAACATGATGTGGCTTGGTCTTGACCCTGTCGCAATTACTAAGCAACTAAATACACACAACTCACACTGATGCACAAACACACAGCCTCCACATGCACACTCCAAATGTGTAGACTTATATAACCTTCACTTATGAACGAACACTCAAGTCCACAAGCATACGCACACACAGGCACACACGCATACAAATACACATACACACACACAGGGAGTAGCTAAAACATTTTCTTTGGCATTCTCATCGTCAGACACATTCCTAAAGTGTTTAGTCTTGGTTGTCGCCAGGTCAATTCTGGTTCAGTTCAGGCCCCTTCTCTGTTCCATCAGGACCAATACGTCATGCTCGTCCCTATGTCCTCAGAGAGAAGGAGCGAAAGAGAAGGAGAAAGAGGTGAGCGAGACTAAAGGAAGAGGGAGAGAGAGGGTGAGTGGAGTTGAGGTCTAGTCGAGTGCTTCACTATGAACTCAGGGCATGATGACAGACAACCACAATGCCAAGCTGCTGTGTAGGCTACCTCCTCTGCATCCTCATTCTCAAGATCACTTAGATGATGCCTGACCAAGGTCTATTTGAAAATGTGCACTATACAAGTAAATGTCCTTTTGGGCGGATACACAGTGTCAGTTTTTGTTACCTACCAACCGTCTTTAATATGTGGGTCCACTCTCCTTAATGCTCCACTGTAAAGCAACCTCTTGTCTTGTTTTTGTGCCCAGCTGAATGAGATCATTTTGAAAACTATTGAAACTTCTACAAAAAAATATCAATTGAGCGAAATAATGAAACGGAAACAGCAAGTATAGTAATAAGCAAAATCTTTATCAAAATCTTTCAAGTGCCAAAAAAACAATTGCCCATATTTGCAGCAGGATGTTCAGTGGTGTCCCCTCTTGGAGAGTCGGCCTCTCTTCTTGTTAGAGCCACTGTTCTTGGAGGTCAACACTGGAATAGTTGCAGCATCAATACAGGAGTCTGTCTGACCAGCTCCCTTCATCTTGTCCTGGTCAACATCAAGCTCCAAAGCAACCATGGCCTGAGGGAAAAAAAGAAACATGGCTCTTAAGTGAAAAACCAGAAGCAGGCGGCGGAGCAAGCAGAGCAAGGCGGGTGGAAAGGACAGGCAGAGCAGTGACTGAATGCTAGCAGGATAGTCCATATCTCCAATCATCTTTGTTGATAGCGATGTTGTGTTTCCATAAGTGGATGAATTGGTTTCATTTAGTATTGTAAAGCCTCAACCCTTAGCTACCTCTTCCAATTAGTTTGAACATTTTTGTAAGTATGGTTTTGTGTGACTACAGCGCCAGCGATACAAAAATAGAGACAAGTTCTCATTAAGCGAGGCATCAAAGCGGGCAACCCACACACCCGCCCAGCTTCAGTTGGGTCATTATAATTCTAAACAATGCATTCTAAAATAAATCACACACACCTCGCACACTCACCTTTGATGAGTTTAGGCCATTAGTCTCTGTAGGACAACATAATCATATTTCAGGTAAAATACAAGTATAACATTGTGGTGTTTCCCAAAGCCTTTCTCAGACCCCCTCCTAGCCCCAGTGTCCCTTCACATCACTTTACCTGTAGAAGGCCTTTCAAACTGATCTTCAGTAGCAGGCCCAGTCCTCCCAACACACAGGAGAGACCCAACATCACAGAACCCGCTGTCTCCAAATGTTGGTCTTCAGTCTCATTAATCAATCGAACCGGTCTCCTCCATACAATCTCACTCAGCCACACGGGTCCGCAGGAATTCAAAGCTAGGCACAGCATCATATTGGGTTGTCTGAGTCAAGGTCTGTCCGGTCTTGGTGGTGGTCGTGTTTTCTTCAGTTGTCAAGTGTCGTTTGTACAGGATATTTAGAATGGTGTAAATGTCGGCCTGGAGTTGAGGGGTGGCGGCCCACTCCTTAGGGATCATTGGGGGTAACAGGGTGTCTTGAAGCACCTCGCCATCTGGGAGTCTGTCAGGGAGTCCAGCGTGTAACGCCACCATGTAAAGAGTCACCGACAAAACAACAGTACTACAGTTCAAAGCCATCACAAGTGCAAGGAGTAAACTCAGCAAAAATGTAAAAATCAACCACTCTCTAGAAGGAAAGATGAGTTATGAGGTTCAGAATTGGAATTACGTTGTCATGGTAGTGCCATACAGTGGATTATGATGTCACAGACGGCTGCCAACAAGTTCTGCCCCATAGAATCAATAGAATATAATTAATTTAAATTATATACAACCCTCCTTTATGAAATCACTACTAATATGGTCAAGTTGATGATTGGTTTAGATGTCTATGTGGGATAATTTCTCCATTCACAGTAGACAAGTATCATCAATATAGTGAGTTCAGCTGAAAGCATGACAGGACATATCCATTAGCTGCCAACTGATGTGCAAAGATTTTTATATAATTTAAACTTAACAACAAAGCTATTAGAAAGGTGGAACAAATATATTTTTGGCACAAAGGTTGAGGTCATCAATGTAAAACAGTCATGACTAAAATTGACTAGTCTGTCTGGCTAAAGAGAGAGATGCAGGACTCCTTTCAACCTTTCTACTTCCATGTTTGATTCAACTATCTGGTGATATGTTATTAATTATGAATTGTTTAAAGATTTTTTGTTACCTGGGTGATTCTACAAAAGTGGTGCAAATTCTGTCCCACCCACAAAAAAACAATATAAAATAAATGTCACGAATCCCGCTTCCTGAGTCTGTGTTTGCCTGTGTCTCTGTCCTGGAGTGTGTTTCCGGTGTCCTGGAACGCACCCTGTCTGGTTGCCGGGCGAAATAGCAGCACTGTAGAAACTATTACACTCAACTGAACGACTTGATTAGTGTAGTGTTAGCTAGCTACATAGTTGTCTTTGCTGTCTTCGTATCCAAGATAATTGTGTAGTTTAGAGCGTGTAGTCTTAGAGTGATTATCTTAATTTACCGAGGTTAGCTAGCCAGCTATTTGTCGTCCTTAACGTAGGAGACACTGCTAGCTAGCCAACAGCTAGCCGACAGTCCAACAGCTAGCCAACGTGAATAGAACTTCAGCACTCAACAACCCGGTCGCATTCCGCTTCGCTCCACAGGTAGTATCACATTTTTCATTTAATTTCTTTACAGCACAACGGTTTGATTTGTTTGATCGTAGCTAGCTACATAGCTAGCTACATAGCCGTCTGTGTATCAAAGATAATTGTGTAGTCTAGAGCGATTTTCTAGGTTAGCTAGCCAGCTATTGTCGTTCTTTTAACGCAACGTAACGTAATCAACACTGCTAGCTAGCCAGCTAGCCCCCGAATAGCAGCACTGTAGAAACTATTACACTCAACGGAACGACTTGATTAGTGTAGTGTCAACAACGCAGCCACTGCCAGCTAGCCTACAAAGTCAACAACGCAGCCACTGCCAGCTAGCCTACTTCAGCAGTACTGTATCATTTTAATATTTTTAGTCAATAAGATTCTTGCTACGTAAGCTTAACTTTCTGAACATTCGAGACGTGTAGTCCACTTGTCATTCCAATCTCCTTGCATTAGCGTAGCCTCTTCTGTATCCTGTCAACTATGTGTCTGTCTATCCCTGTTCTCTCCTCTCTGCACAGACCATACAAACGCTCCACACCGCGTGCAGCTGCCACCCTAATCTGGTGGTCCCAGCGCGCACGACCCATGTGGAGTTCCAGGTCTCCGGTAGCCTCTGGAACTGCCGATCTGCGGCCAACAAGGCAGAGTTCATCTCAGCCTATGCCTCCCTCCAGTCCCTCGACTTCTTGGCACTGACAGAAACATGGATCACCACAGATAACACTGCTACTCCTACTGCTCTCTCTTCGTCCGCACACCCCGAGAGCTTCTGGTCAGCGGGGTGGTGGCATCGGGATCCTTATCTCTCCCAAGTGGTCATTCTCTCTTTCTCCCCTTACCCATCTGTCTATCGCCTCCTTTGAATTTCATGCTGTCACAGTTACCAGCCCTTTCAAGCTTAACATCCTTATCATTTATCGCCCTACAGGTTCCCTCGGAGAGTTCATCAATGAGCTTGATGCCTTGATAAGCTCCTTTCCTGAGGACGGCTCACCTCTCACAGTTCTGGGCAACTTTAACCTCCCCACGTCTACCTTTGACTCATTCCTCTCTGCCTCCTTCTTTCCACTCCTCCTCTTTTGACCTCACCCTCACCTTCCCCCCCTACTCACAAGGCAGGCAATACGCTCGACCACATCTTTACTAGATGCTGTTCTTCCACTAACCTCATTGCAACTCTCCTCCAAGTCTCCGACCACTACCTTGTATCCTTTTCCCTCTCGCTCTCATCCAACACTTCCCACACTGCCCCTACTCGGATGGTATCGCGCTGTCCCAACCTTCGCTCTCTCTCCCCCGCTACTCTCTCCTCTTCCATCCTATCATCTCTTCCCTCTGCTCAAACCTTCTCCAACCTATCTCCTGACTCTGCCTCCTCAACCCTCCTCTCCTCCCTTTCTGCATCCTTTGACTCTCTATGTCCCCTATCTTCCAGGCCGGCTCGGTCCTCCCCTCCCGCTCCGTGGCTTGACAACTCATTGCGAGCTCACAGAACAGGGCTCCAGGCAGCTGAGCGGAAATGGAGGAAAACTCGCCTCCCTGCGGACCTGGCATCCTTTCACTCCCTCCTCTCTACATTTTCCTCCTCTGTCTCTGCTGCTAAAGCCACTTTCTGCCACTCTAAATTCCAAGCATCTGCCTCTAACCCTAGGAAGCTCTTTGCCACCTTCTCCTCCCTCCTGAATCCTCCTCCCCCTCCTCCCTCTCTGCAGATGACTTCGTCAACCATTTTGAAAAGAAGGTCGACGACATCCGATCCTCGTTTGCTAAGTCAAACGACACCGCTGGTTCTGCTCACACTGCCCTACCCTGTGCTCTGACCTCTTTCTCCCCTCTCTCTCCAGATGAAATCTCGCGTCTTGTGACGGCCGGCCGCCCAACAACCTGCCCGCTCGACCCTATCCCCTCCTCTCTTCTCCAGACCATTTCCGGAGACCTTCTCCCTTACCTCACCTCGCTCATCAACTTATCCCTGACCGCTGGCTACGTCCCTTCCGTCTTCAAGAGAGCGAGAGTTGCACCCCTTCTGAAAAAACCTACACTCGATCCCTCCGATGTTAACAACTACAGACCAGTATCCCTTCTTTCTTTTCTCTCAAACTCTTGAACGTGCCGTCCTTGGTCAGCTCTCCCGCTATCTCTCTCAGAATGACCTTCTTGATCCAAATCAGTCAGGTTTCAAGACTAGTCATTCAACTGAGACTGCTCTTCTCTGTATCACGGAGGCGCTCCGCACCGCTAAAGCTAACTCTCTCTCCTCTGCTCTCATCCTTCTAGACCTATCGGCTGCCTTCGATACTGTGAACCATCAGATCCTCCTCTCCACCCTCTCCGAGTTGGGCATCTCCGGCGCGGCCCACGCTTGGATTGCGTCCTACCTGACAGGTCGCTCCTACCAGGTGGCGTGGCGAGAATCTGTCTCCTCACCACGCGCTCTCACCACTGGTGTCCCCAGGGCTCTGTTCTAGGCCCTCTCCTATTCTCGCTATACACCAAGTCACTTGGCTCTGTCATAACCTCACATGGTCTCTCCTATCATTGCTATGCAGACGACACACAATTAATCTTCTCCTTTCCCCCTTCTGATGACCAGGTGGCGAATCGCATCTCTGCATGTCTGGCAGACATATCAGTGTGGATGACGGATCACCACCTCAAGCTGAACTTCGGCAAGACGGAGCTGCTCTTCCTCCCGGGAAGGACTGCCCGTTCCATGATCTCGCCATCACGGTTGACAACTCCATTGTGTCCTCCTCCCAGAGCGCTAAGAACCTTGGCGTGATCCTGGACAACACCCTGTCGTTCTCAACTAACATCAAGGCGGTGGCCCGTTCCTGTAGGTTCATGCTCTACAACATCCGCAGAGTACGACCCTGCCTCACACAGGAAGCGGCGCAGGTCCTAATCCAGGCACTTGTCATCTCCCGTCTGGATTACTGCAACTCGCTGTTGGCTGGGCTCCCTGCCTGTGCCATTAAACCCCTACAACTCATCCAGAACGCCGCAGCCCGTCTAGTGTTCAACCTTCCCAAGTTATCTCACGTCACCCCGCTCCTCCGCTCTCTCCACTGGCTTCCAGTTGAAGCTCGCATCCGCTACAAGACCATGGTGCTTGCCTACGGAGCTGTGAGGGGAACGGCACCTCAGTACCTCCAGGCTCTGATCAGGCCCTACACCCAAATAAGGGCACTGTGTTCATCCACCTCTGGCCTGCTCGCCTCCCTACCACTGAGGAAGTACAGTTCCCGCTCAGCCCAGTCAAAACTGTTCGCTGCTCTGGCTCCCCAATGGTGGAACAAACTCCCTCACGATGCCCCCCCCTTAAAATATTTAGATGCACTATTGTAAAGTGGCTGTTCCACTGGATGTCATAAGGTGAATGCACCAATTTGTAAGTCGCTCTGGATAAGGGCGTCTGCTAAATGACTTAAATGTAAATGTAATGTAAATGAATTAGCTTGTTGGGAGATCAATGTTCACCCGCACCTGTATCCTATCAGTAATCTGCACACCTGTCCTGATCATCACCTCCCCTTCAAAAGCTCTGACCTGAGATCCATTCCCTGCCGGATCGTTAGCCATGAACAGTATGTTGTGCCACAGTATCAGCCTCAAGTTGGATAGAATTTGTTTTGTTGTTTTTTACGTATTGCTTAACCTTAAACTTACCTCCGTTTGTTCTGTCTTCAGTTACTCACCCGGATCATTTACCCCATTCCCGCCTGGTCGTCGGAGGATTCCGCTACCCCATTGGATCCACCTATTTACTCCCATCAACTCACCACCGCTGCCCGCTACGCCACCTGGATATATCTACCCATTCACATTCACTTGTAAATAAATTCTCACCTTCTTCCTACACTCCTTGTCCTGGTCTGCTTCTGGGTTCGATTTTGAAAGAACGTGACAATAAAGTTGTCTCCAAACTTAGGACATTCATTGACATCATGATATGTTCTAATTCAATCCAATGCAATGGCAAACATATTGTTCAATTAATATATACTGAACAAAAATATAAACGCAACATGCAACAATTTCATTGATTTCACATGACTGGAAATACAGATATGCATCTGTTTGTCACATACCTTTTAAAAAAGGGCCTTACAATGGGGCCTCAGGATCTCATCATGGTATTTTTGTGGGTTCAAATTGCCATTGATAAAATGTAATTGAGTACATTGTCCATATGCCTGCCCATATCATAACCCCACCGCCACCAAAGGGCACTCTGTTCACAACGTAGACATCAGCAAACCACTCGCCCACACTACACCATACACGTGGTCTGTTGTGAGGCTGCTTGGACGTACTGCAAAGTTCTCTAAAATTGTTGGAGGTGGCTTATGGTAGAGAAATTAACATTACATTTTCTGGCAACAGGTCTGATGGACATTCCTGCAGTCAGTATGCCAATTTCACACTCCCTCAAAATTTGAGACATCTGTCGCATTGTGTTGTGACAAAACAGAACATTTTAGAGTGGACTTTTATTGTCCCCAGCAAATGCTCACTAACAGGGATTTAAACAAATTTGTGCACAAAATTTGAGAGAAATAAGCTTTTTGTGCATATGGAACATTTCTGTGATCTTTTATTTCAGCTCATGAAACATGGGACTAACACTTGATATGTTGTGTTTATATTTTTGTTCTGTGTAGTACAAAGTCATTGTTTATACACCTATTTATATTGTGAGGTGGCTGTCCCAAACCCTGAGTCCTAAACTTTATGTTTGAAAATAAGGCAATAAATGATTTTTGTAATTTCTTTAACACTATTATTTCAATAGAGCATGTGTGTGTGAGTTGTTCTATTATCACGTTGAAAGATACTGATCAAATTATTTGTTTTGTTTATTTTAAAACGGTGCTACTTATTCACTATGTTTTCAGTAGTGACCAATTTAGTTGGGTGGTAAGGAAGCGTGGGTGTTCTACTACGCTCCCAGATGGGTGTTCTACTACGCTCCCATTGGCTAGCTAGTGTTGTCTCACTCACAGGCGATCAGCGCAGAGACAGTGACCTTCCAAGGTAGCGTTAAGGATGGAAAGGTTTTGGCTGAACTGCGTTGGGGAAAAGAAAGACGCAAGGAGCGTAAACTTAATTTAACAATTAGCTGCCTATCGTAATGCAGGCCTATTATTATCATGTTTGTAAGAGACCCAACATCACAGAACCTTCTCTCTCCAGCTTTCTGTCTTCAGTCTCATCAAACCAGCCTTCTCCAGACAAGATCACCTGCAGTACTACACTTCAAAGCCATCGCAAATACACTGAGTAAAACTCTCAGAAAATGTCAAAATCAGCCACTCTCTATTAAGAAAGATGAGTTATTAAGTTCAGAATGTTTGATGTGATTGTCGGAATTAGGTTGTCATTAGAGCTGGGAATTGCCAGGAACCTCACGATACGATATTATCACGATACTTAGGTGCCGATTCTATATGTATTGAGATTCGATATTCCTAACATATTGCTCACCATACACTGAGTGTACAAAACATTATGAACAGCTACTCTTACCATGACATAGTGACTCATCTGCTCCTGCAACGCCCTCTACTGCTCATCCTGTGTCTCCTTGACCTGCCGCCACTCCCCCAGTACTCTCTCCCTCTCCCTCTCTCTCTATGAGTGTGTGTGATTGTGTGGGTGGGTGGAGACAGGTGTGCTGTAGTCAGAGCAGATCCCCACCAGCTGCAACCTGTTCCATAATCAAGACCTCTACAAATACTCAGCCCTGCCACTTCCACGCTGCCAGATTGTAATCTCTGCTCATTCTGCCCGCTCTGACTCTGTTCCCTGTCTCCAGTCCCACATCTTGTCGTGCTGCTACTCTGTCCTGGATTCCCCACACTACTACTCCCTTGGATTCCCCTCCAGACCTGCTTACCCTGTCTCAACCCCTCAGTCTCGGCACCTGGTTTCCAGAAACCCGCCCGAGCTTCCCCTGACCTGCACTCCATCTCCCCCTGTGTTTCAATAAATACCTTGGTTACTTCTCGTCTAAGTCTACTCTTGGGTTCCCTTGTTCCACTCCGCGTAACACAGACTGACCAGAAAGCTATGATCCCTTATTGATGTCACTTGTTAAATCCACTTCAATCAGTGTAGATGAAGGGGAGGAGACAGGTTAAATAATCATTTTTAAGCCTTGAGACAATTGAGACATGGATTGTGTATGTGTGCCATTCAGAGGGTGAATGGGAAAGACAAAAGATTTAAGTCCCTTTGAACGGAGTATGGTAATAGGTGCCAGGCACCGGTTTGTGTCAAGAACTGTAACGCTGCTGGGTTTTTCATACTCAACAGTTTCCCGTGTGCATCGAGAATGGTCCACCACCCAAAGGACATCCAGCCAACTTGACACAACTGTGGGAAGCATTAGAGTCAACATGGGCCAGAGTCATGAGAAAATACGTTTTGATCAGTCATGGAAATAAAAGGGCTGAAAACAAATTGGCTCCCTATTTAAAAAGAAGATGGAGAAATACCTATGAAGGAAAAATGTAGTTTTGTTGCTGGTACAGCCAACTAGCGCAAAAATAACATTGCAATACTTCAAAATTATACAATACCGTATATGGTAAAATATTATATCCCAATATGTAACTGTATAGATTTTTTGCACAAGTTGTCATGGTAGTCACAGAAGACTGTAAACGAGTTGTCACAGTTTTCATAAGGTGAAAGAGAGTCGGACCAAACTGCAGCGTGTATATTGTGATCCATTTTTAATAAAACAAACGTAACACGAATCCAAAACACAAACTCTACAAAACAATAAACGTAATGAAAACCGAAACAGCCTAAACTGGTGCAAACTAACACAGAATAAGGACGTCAAGACACTCAGGACAATCACCCACAATACAACCAAAGAATATGGCTGCCTAAATATGGTTCCCAATCAGAGACAACGATAAGCACCTGCCTCTGATTGAGAACCACGCCAGACAGCCATAGACTTTGCTAGATAACCCCACTAGCTACAATCCGAATACATACACACCAAAACCCCAAGACAAAACACACCACAATACAAAAACTCCATGCCACACCCTGGCCTGACCCAATACATGAAGAAAAACACAAAATACTTAGACCAGGGTGTGACAGAACCTCCCCCCTAAGGTGCGGACTCCCGAACGCACCTCAAAACAATAGGGAGGGTCCGGGTGGGCGTCTGTCCATGGTGGCGGCTCCGGCGCGGGACGTGGAACCCACTCAGTCAATGTCTTAGTCCCCTCTCCTCGCGTCCCTGGATAGACCACCCTCGCCACCGACCATGGCCTAGTAGTCCTCACCCAGAACCCCACTGGACTGAGGAGCAGATCGGGACTGAAGGACAGCTCGGGACTGAGGCAGCTCGGGACTGAGGGGAAGCTCGGGAGTGAGAGAAAGCTCGGGAGTGAGAGAAAGCTCGGGAGTGAGAGAAAGCTCGGGAGTGAGAGAAAGCTCAGGAGTGAGAGAAAGCTCAGGAGTGAGAGAAAGCTCAGGAGTGAGAGAAAGCTCAGGCAGGTTGATGGATCTACCAGATCCTGGCTGACTGGTGGTTCCGGCAGATCCTGGCTGACTGGTGGTTCCGGCAGATCCTGGCTTGCTGGTGGTTCCGGCAGATCCTGGCTGACTGGTGGTTCCGGCAGATCCTGGCTGACTGGTGGTTCCGGCAGATCCTGGCTTGCTGGTGGTTCCGGCAGATCCTGGCTGACTGGCGAGTTATATTCCATAGAATTAGAATCAATCAGTTCTGATGCTATGATCACCTCTCCTTTAGGACATCATGGATTTACCATGATTAAAACAGGTTGATAGATACGGGATCAAGTTTTCTCCCTTCACAAGTACCATCTCACAAGTTCAGCACAAGCATGAATAGTATAGAAAACATAATATGTCGTTTGTCTTTATTATCATGTCTTGTCCCTGTGCTCCATTCTGCCTTGATCTAGTGGTCTTAATTCTAACATCCTACGCCTGCCTTAGATATGTTATAAAATTGTAACAGTAAAGATATTACACATGTGGGAAAAATCCATTCTTGGCACAGATGGGAACTAGGAATCCTAACAGTCAACATAAAGCCCTGGAGAGCCCTGCAGTTCTCTCCAGCTGCCTCTGGCCATGGTAGGGCAGGAGAGGCCTGTAGTTTTCTCCAGCTGCCTCTGGCCATGGTAGGGCAGGAGAGGCCTGTAGTTCTCTCCAGCTGCCTCTGGCCATGGTAGGGCAGGAGAGGCCTGTAGTTCTCTCCGGCTGCCTCTGGCCATGGTAGGGCAGGAGAGGCCTGTATTTCTCTCCGGCTGCCTCTGGCCATGGTAGGGCAGGAGAGGCCTGTAGTTCTCCCCGGCTGCCTCTGGCCATGGTAGGGCAGGAGAGGCCTGTAGTTCTCTCTGGCTGCCTCTGGCCATGGTAGGGCAGGAGAGGCCTGTCGTTCTCCCCGGCTGCCTCTGGCCATGGTAGGGCAGGAGAGGCCTGTAGTTCTCCCCGGCTGCCTCTGGCCATGGTAGGGCAGGAGAGGCCTGTAGTTCTCCCCGGCTGCCTCTGGCCATGGTAGGGCAGGAGAGGCCACTGGGCCATGAGGACAAATACAAAGAGTCACTCTGAGGCCCATTGTCTATCACACACAAACACACACACACACGTCAAATCAAATCAAATGTTATTTGTCACATACACGTGATTAGCAGATGTCATTGCGGGTGCTTCTAGCTCCGACAGTGCAGTAATGTCTAACAAATTACACAACATATACCCACTACACTATATATAAGACTATATACATATGGACGAGCGATGTCAGACCGGAACAGACTAAGATACAGTAGAATAGTATAGAAAACAGTATATACATTTATTTTTTATTTATTTTTTCACCATTATTTAACCAGGTAGGCAAGTTGAGAAATAGTTCTCATTTACAATTGCGACCTTGCCAAGATAAAGCAAAGCAGTTCGACACATATAACAACACAGATTTACACATGGAGTAAAACAAACATACAATCAATAATACAGTAGAAAAATAAGTCTATAAACAATGTGAGCAAGTAAGGTGAGATAAGGGAGGTAAAGGCAATAAATAGGCCATGGTGGTGAAGTAAATACAATATAGCAATTAAAACACTGGAATGGTAGATTTGACAGTAGACGTGTGTGCAAAGTAGAAATACTGGGGTGCAAAGGAGCAAAATAAATAAATACAGTATGGGGAAGAGGTAGTTGTTTGGGCTATTTATAGATGGGCTATGTACAGGTGCAGTGATCTGCGAGCTGCTCTGACAGCTGGTGCTTAAAGCTAGTGAGGGTGATAAGTGTTTCCAGTTTCAGAGATTTTTGTAGTTCGTTCCAGTCATTGGCAGCCGAGAACTGGAAGGAGAGGTGGCCAAAGGAGGAATTGGCTTTTGGGGTGACAAGTGAGATATACCTGCTGGATCGCGTGCTACGGGTGGGTGCAGCTATTGTGACCAGCGAGCAGAGATAAGGCGATAATAATAATAATAAGATAATAAGAGATAATACATATGAGATGAGTAATGCAAGATGTGCAAAAACACACACGCACGTACATGCAGTTCTGTTCATCTACACCACTCCACTGTGCTCTAATCTCATACAAACTCTTGAGGGTCACCCATTCAATGAGACATGGCGAATAGGTTATCCCTCATTCCCTAAACCGTTGAGCGGGGAGGTCTGTTCAGAGCCAGAATCATCAAATTATTCGGGTCCAGGAAACACAAAAGGAATTCTGGCCCATTATGGTCAGCCTGTTCAACATGTGGCGACAAACAAAAGTTGTTTAACAGAGACAGAAAAGGCATTGTCATTATGACAACATGGTGGTTGTTGTTGTCCGCTCTGCCCCTCTCTAACCTCACGAGGAACATAAACAATTTAGTAGGAATTTCCAGACGGAGGACAAACTGAGCCAACCACCATATCGCTCTGTTCCGCTCCTTCCTTTCTCCAAAGCCCCATGTCCCCTACCAGTCACTGTGAAATGTGTGATTGTGATTAGAGGGTCCAGTCTGTTCTACAATTATCACTCTGCTCATAGAGATAGAGGCAGATTTCTTATTGTACCAGACTGGGAGGGGGTAACCCGACCTGTTGGCGCCGCCCTACTGGTAACACATGATCCACTTGTTTTTCTTAAAGACACACTGGGGCTAAATAGCATCCTCCCCCTACCCTGAACTGAAGCATTCCCCATGCTATTGGTTTTTGCTGCTAGACACCGAAACTCAGACAGCTGTGAAAAGCAGAGCGCCAACAAGCGGAGACAGGTGTAGATAATCAAACAGGTACACACACACGCATACTACCTGCCTTACTCTCTCTGACTGAGAGCCAAAAACACACCCATTTCACCTGCCAAGTTTCACCCTTCTCCTTAATCATTTCCTAAAGTTCTCCACTCCCTAACTCCCACCCCTTCAGCTTCGGGTAAGGTTAAGGGGGAAGGTGTGTGTCTCTATGTTAGCTGGTGTGCAATCTTTAATTTTAAGGAAGTGTCAAGGTTTGCTCGCCTGAGGTAGAATACTTCATGATAGACTCCAGACCATACTATTTACCTCACTCAGCGAGCTGTATAGGGCCATAAGCAAACAAGAAAATGCACATCCAGAGGTGTCTCTCCTAGTGGCCAGTGATTTTAATGCAGGGAAACTGAAATCCACCTTACCTCAATTTCACCAGCATTTCACCTGTGCAACTACAGGCAAAAAAAGTCTAGACCACCTTTACTCCACACACAGAGATGCATTCAAAACTCTCCCTCCATTTGGCAAATCTGACCATAACTCTATCCTCCTGAATCCTGCTTACAAGCAATAACTCAAACAGGAAGTACCAGTGACGCGCTCAATACAGAAGTGGTTCGATGAACCATTCATCCGAAAACATTGATGAGTTTACCACATCAGTCATCGGCTTCATTAATAAGGGAATAGACGATGTCGTCCCCACAGTGACCATACGTACAGATCCCAAACAGAAGCCAGGGATTACAGGCAACATCTGCACTGAGCTAAAGGCTAGAGCTGCCGCTTTCAAGGAGCAGGACACTAATCCGGATGCTTATAAGAAATCCTACTATGACCTCCAACTAGCCATCAAACAGTCAAAACTTCAATACAGGACTAAGATTGAATTTTACTACGTCAGCTCTGATGTGGGTCGGATGTGGCAGGATTTGCAAACTATCACAGATTAAAAAGGGATTCCCAGCCGTGAGCTGCGCAGTGACGCGAGCCTACCAGTTGAGCTAAATTCCTTCTGAGCTAAATTCCTTTTCTGCTCGAGGCAAGCAACACTGTACAATGTATGAGAGTACCTGCTGTTCCGGACGACTGAGTGATCTTGCTCTCCGTAGACGATGTGAATAAGACCTTTCAGGAGGTTAACATTCACAGATGGATGTTATAATTTTTCAAATTATTTATCTTCTTTTCTCTCTGCATTGTCAGGAAGGGCCCGGAAGTAAACATTTCACTGTTAGTCTAGCTAGGCTTTTAGTCTAGCATGTGACTAATAAACATAGATTTGATTAATTAAATTCTAGTCCTATTCAAATTTGCTAGCCTGTACTTGTAACATTATAGGTCAGATGTGCTGCACCAGAATTGCATGTTCTCTCCCTGCTTTATCATGGGTTGAATGATGTGTGCAATTCCAATCCATATAATACAGTATAATACAATACAGTAATACAGTAATACAGCAATACAGTAATTCACACTTAAAAAGATTAGCTACTGGTGTCATGTTTTGTCTTATATTGTCTTGTCATTTTGCTTTCCCTTCTGTTCGTTTTCCCCCTGCTGGTCTTATTAGGTTCGTTCCCTTTTTTCTCTCTCCCTCCCTCTCTCTCTTCTCTCTATCGTTCCGTCCCTGCTCCCAGCTGTTCCTATTCCCCTACTCAATCATCTAATCTTTTCACACCTGTTCCGTATCTTGCCCTCTGATTAGAGTCCCTATTTCTCCCCTTGTCTTCCGTTTCTGTCCTGTCGGATCCTTGTATATTGTTCGCCGTGCTGTGTCTTTGTCTCGCCCTGTCGTGTCTTGTTTCCCTCAGATGCTGCGTGTGAGCAGGTGTCTGAGTCTGCTACGGTCGGTGCCTTCCCGAGGCAACCTACAGTTTATGGTCGAGTCTCCAGTCTGTCCTCGTCACTACGAGTGGAATTAGTTTTTTATGTTTTGTTTTCTGCTCTGATTTGTCTAGGAGTATTGCCTATTTCCTTTACTGGAATAAAGACTCTGTTTTCGCCAAGTCGCTTTTGGGTCCTCATTCACCAGCATAACAGAAGGATCCGACCAAGAATGGACCCAGCGACTACAGATGCTCGTAACACTGCCGTCGAGATCCAAGGAGCCATGCTCGGCAGACACGAGCAGGAATTGTCTGCTGCTCGTCATGCCGTGGAGAACCTGGCCGCTCAGGTTTCCGACCTCTCTGGACAGTTCCAGAGTCTTCGTCTCGTGCCACCTGCTGCTACTTCCTGGTCTGCCGAGCCTCCGGAACCTAGGGTTAATAACCCACCTTGTTACTCCGGGCAGCCCACGGAGTGCCGCTCCTTTCTCACCCAGTGTGATATTGTGTTCTCTCTCCAACCCAACACATACTCTAGAGAGAGAGCTCGGGTTGCTTACGTCATATCACTCCTTACTGGCCGGGCTCGAGAGTGGGGCACAGCTATCTGGGAGGCAAGGGCTGATTGTTCTAACAATTACCTGAACTTTAAAGAGGAGATGATTCAGGTTTTTGATCGTTCAGTTTTTGGTAGGGAGGCTTCTAGGGCCCTGGCTTCCCTATGTCAAGGTGATCAATCCATAACGGATTACTCTATAGAGTTTCGCACTCTTGCTGCCTCTAGTGACTGGAACGAGCCGGCGCTGCTCGCTCGTTTTCTGGAGGGACTCCACGCAGAGGTTAAAGATGAGATTCTCTCCCGGGAGGTTCCTTCCAGTGTGGACTCTTTGATTGCACTCGCCATCCGCATAGAACGACGGGTAGATCTTCGTCACCAAGCTCGTGGAAGAGAGCTCGCGTTAATGGTGTTTCCCCTCTCCGCATCGCAACCATCTCCCTCCTCTGGCTCAGAGACTGAGCCCATGCAACTGGGAGGTATTCGCATCTCGACTAAGGAGAGGGAACGGAGGATCACCAACCGCCTGTGCCTCTATTACGGACTTGCTGGACATTTTGTCAATTCATGTCCAGTAAAAGCCAGAGCTCATCAGTAAGCGGAGGGCTACTGGTGAGCGCTACTACTCAGGTCTCTCCATCAAGATCCTGTACTACTATGTCGGTCCATCTACGCTGGACCGGTTCGGGTGCTACATGCAGTGCCTTGATAGACTCTGGGGCAGAGGGTTGTTTTATGGACGAAGCATGGGCTCGGAAACATGACATTCCTTTCAGACAGTTAGGGAAGCCTACGCCCATGTTCGCCTTAGATGGTAGTCATCTCCCCAGTATCAGATATGAGACACTACCTTTAACCCTCACAGTATCTGGTAACCACAGTGAGACTATTTCCTTTTTGATTTTTATTCTCCTTTTACACCTGTTGTTTTGGGTCATCCCTGGCTAGTATGTCATAATCCTTCAAATAATTGGTCTAGTAATTCTATCCTATCCTGGAACGTTTCTTGTCATGTGAAGTGTTTAATGTCTGCTATCCCTCCCGTTTCTTCTGTCCCCACTTCTCAGGAGGAACCTGGCGATTTGACAGGAGTGCCGGAGGAATATCATGATCTGCGCACGGTCTTCAGTCGGTCCAGAGCCAACTCCCTTCCTCCTCACCGGTCGTATGATTGTAGTATTGATCTCCTTCCGGGGACCACTCCTCCTCGGGGTAGACTATACTCTCTGTCGGCTCCCGAACGTAAGGCTCTCGAGGATTATTTGTCTGTGTCTCTTGACGCCGGCACCGTAGTGCCTTCTTCCTCCCCTGCCGGGGCGGGGTTTTTTTTTGTTAAGAAGAAGGACGGTACTCTGCGCCCCTGCGTGGATTATCGAGGGCTGAATGACATAACGGTTAAGAATCATTATCCGCTTCCCCTTATGTCATCAGCCTTCGAGATTCTGCAGGGAGCCAGGTTCTTTACTAAGTTGGACCTTCGTAACGCTTACCATCTCGTGCGCATCAGAGAGGGGGACGAGTGGAAAACGGCGTTTAACACTCCGTTAGGGCATTTTGAGTACCGGGTTCTGCCGTTTGGTCTCGCCAATGCGCCAGCTGTTTTTCAGGCATTAGTTAATGATGTTCTGAGAGACATGCTGAACATCTTTGTTTTTGTCTACCTTGACGATATCCTGATTTTTTCACCGTCACTCGAGATTCATGTTCAGCACGTTCGACGTGTACTCCAGCGCCTTTTAGAGAATTGTCTCTACGTGAAGGCTGAGAAGTGCTCTTTCCATGTCTCCTCCGTCACTTTTCTCGGTTCTGTTATTTCCGCTGAAGGCATTCAGATGGATCCCGCTAAGGTCCAAGCTGTCAGTGATTGGCCCGTTCCAAGGTCACGTGTCGAGTTGCAGCGCTTTCTAGGTTTCGCTAATTTCTATCGGCGTTTCATTCGTAATTTCGGTCAAGTTGCTGCCCCTCTCACAGCTCTTACTTCTGTCAAGACGTGTTTTAAGTGGTCCGGTTCCGCCCAGGGAGCTTTTGATCTTCTCAAAGAACGTTTTACGTCCGCTCCTATCCTCGTTACTCCTGACGTCACTAAACAATTCATTGTCGAGGTTGACGCTTCAGAGGTAGGCGTGGGAGCCATTCTATCCCAGCGCTTCCAGTCTGACGATAAGGTTCATCCTTGCGCTTATTTTTCTCATCGCCTGTCGCCATCGGAACGCAACTATGATGTGGGTAACCGCGAACTGCTCGCCATCCGCTTAGCCCTAGGCGAATGGCGACAGTGGTTGGAGGGGGCGACCGTTCCTTTTGTCGTTTGGACAGACCATAAGAACCTTGAGTACATCCGTTCTGCCAAACGATTTAATGCACGTCAAGCTCGTTGGGCGTTGTTTTTCGCTCGTTTCGAGTTTGTGATTTCTTACCGTCCGGGTAGTAAGAACACCAAGCCTGATGCCTTATCCCGTCTCTTTAGTTCTTCTGTGGCTTCTACTGATCCCGAGGGGATTCTTCCTTATGGGCGTGTTGTCGGGTTGACAGTCTGGGGAATTGAAAGACAGGTTAAGCAAGCACTCACGCACACTGCGTCGCCGTGCGCTTGTCCTAGTAACCTTCTTTTCGTTCCTGTTTCTACTCGTCTGGCTGTTCTTCAGTGGGCTCACTCTGCCAAGTTAGCTGGTCATCCCGGCGTTCGAGGTACTCTTGCTTCTATTCGCCAGCGCTTTTGGTGGCCTACTCAGGAGCGTGACACGCGCCGTTTCGTGGCTGCTTGTTCGGACTGCGCGCAGACTAAGTCAGGTAACTCTCCTCCTGCCGGTCGTCTCAGACCGCTTCCCATTCCTTCTCGACCATGGTCTCACATCGCCTTAGACTTCATTACCGGTCTGCCTTTGTCTGCGGGGAAGACTGTGATTCTTACGGTTGTCGATAGGTTCTCTAAGGCGGCACATTTCATTCCCCTCGCTAAGCTTCCTTCCGCTAAGGAGACGGCACAAATCATCATCGAGAATGTGTTCAGAATTCATGGCCTCCCGTTAGACGCCGTTTCAGACAGAGGTCCGCAATTCACGTCACAGTTTTGGAGGGAGTTCTGTCGTTTGATTGGTGCGTCCATCAGTCTCTCTTCCGGGTTTCATCCCCAGTCTAACGGTCAAGCAGAAAGGGGCCAATCAGACGATTGGTCGCATACTACGCAGCCTTTCTTTTAGAAACCCTGCGTCTTGGGCAGAACAGCTCCCCTGGGCAGAATACGCTCACAACTCGCTTCCTTCGTCTGCTACCGGGTTATCTCCGTTTCAGAGTAGTCTGGGTTACCAGCCTCCTCTGTTCTCATCCCAGCTTGCCGAGTCCAGCGTTCCCTCCGCTCAAGCGTTTGTCCAACGTTGTGAGCGCACCTGGAGGAGGGTGAGGTCTGCACTTTGCAGTTACAGGGCACAGACTGTGAGAGCCGCCAATAAACGTAGGATTAAGAGTCCTAGGTATTGTTGCGGCCAGAGAGTGTGGCTTTCCACTCGTAACCTTCCCCTTACGACAGCTTCTCGTAAGTTGACTCCGCGGTTCATTGGTCCGTTCCGTGTCTCCCAGGTCGTCAATCCTGTCGCTGTGCGACTGCTTCTTCCGCGACATCTTCGTCGCGTCCATCCTGTCTTCCATGTCTCCTGTGTCAAGCCCTTTCTTCGCACCCCCGTTCGTCTTCCCTCCCCCCGTCCTTGTCGAGCGCACCTATTTACAAGGTACGTAGGATCATGGACATGCGTTCTCGGGGACGGGGTCACCAATACTTAGTGGATTGGGAGGGTTACGGTCCTGAGGAGAGGAGTTGGGTTCCGTCTCGGGACGTGCTGGACCGTTCGCTGATTGATGATTTCCTTCGTTGCCGCCAGGATTCCTCCTCGAGTGCGCCAGGAGGCGCTCGGTGAGTGGGGGGGTACTGTCATGTTTTGTCTTATATTGTCTTGTCATTTTGCTTTCCCTTCTGTTCGTTTTCCCCCTGCTGGTCTTATTAGGTTCGTTCCCTTTTTCTCTCTCCCTCCCTCTCTCTCTTCTCTCTATCGTTCCGTCCCTGCTCCCAGCTGTTCCTATTCCCCTACTCAATCATCTAATCTTTTCACACCTGTTCCGTATCTTGCCCTCTGATTAGAGTCCCTATTTCTCCCCTTGTCTTCCGTTTCTGTCCTGTCGGATCCTTGTATATTGTTCGCCGTGCTGTGTCTTTGTCTCGCCCTGTCGTGTCTTGTTTCCCTCAGATGCTGCGTGTGAGCAGGTGTCTGAGTCTGCTACGGTCGGTGCCTTCCCGAGGCAACCTACAGTTTATGGTCGAGTCTCCAGTCTGTCCTCGTCACTACGAGTGGAATTAGTTTTTTATGTTTTGTTTTCTGCTCTGATTTGTCTAGGAGTATTGCCTATTTCCTTTACTGGAATAAAGACTCTGTTTTCGCCAAGTCGCTTTTGGGTCCTCATTCACCAGCATAACAACTGGAGTTAGTTTAATGTATTTACCAAAGAGAACATATAGCTAGTTATGGGCTTTCATTATTTGCTGTTGTGCGTAAGGTGCAGTAGCCTATATCATATAGGTTATTGGATAATGACACAATCATTTGGTTTTTTGGAGTGCTTGGGCTCATTACATGTTGTTCATGTAGCGCTCATAAAATGTATTTAATGTCTGGCTCATCAGGCTCAGGTAGCATCAGGCTTGAATTTTCGATCAAAGCTCTAATCAAATCCAGACACAGGCCTATTTATATGCTTTATAATGCTTTTGAATTACACTTCCGGTTTTGCTGGGAAATACCGGGTTACGCGGGAGAAAAATGATTTATTCTCGGGATGGAACATTTGTAAAATAACTGAAAATATTCAACCCTAACACCCACCCTCTCCCTGTCTAACAGTAATCCACACAGCATCATACTCTCCATCTCCTCACTCGGTTTTCACTGATTTATTTGATCTTTATCCAACTAGGCAAGTCAGTTAAGAACAAATTCTTATTTTCAATGACAGCCTAGGAACAGTGGGTTAACTGCAGAATGACAGATTTTTACCTTGTCACCTGGGGGATTTGAACTTGCAACCTTTCGGTTACTAGTCCAACACGATAAACACTAGGCTGCCTGCCGCCCTAAAAATCTATGAGGCTTCCTCCATCCTTCCTGGATGTCCTGAATACAGTTTTCTATGCTTTAATTACATTTCTAGAATTCCAAGATAGGATGTGTTTATATTTATATTTTATAGATTATATTTCTAATTTACAGATAATATTTCTAATATACAGATTAGATGGGATGCTTTGGTTTTTTGTTTGATTTTAGTCAAAACGATGCCCCCAGTGATGATTATCCTCTTTGCTAATTTCCCAGGATTACTCAGTGTTTGTCTTTAATTGAGTTAGCAGATTGTGAATCCCCTGCCTGTGTGTGGTGCGTCTGCTGTCTGTCCGAGGCCATCGTTAAAGACCATTTTACCACCACCTCAGCATGGGCCAGTCGCAATGATGTCATCACTCACAGACACAGGCAGATGACTCAAGTACGTTGGAGAGAGATGGGGGGGGGCGAAGGAGAGGCAGGAGGGGTGAGGGAGGTGATAGAGGGAGTGGAGAGGGAAGGAGGGGGGAAAGAGAAAGATAGACAGACAGATACAGAGACAAAGAGAGAGACTGGACTTGTGTAAGAGACCTCATGGCTAAGTCTGTATTTCAGTACGAACATTGAGGTCCGTCATTGCCTGGCAACGCTGGCCATGTCCCAGCTCCTCCAATACACTGGATCTGCCATAAGTCTCTGGACGGGACACACACACGGCTTCCTGTCTCTCAGTGCTGCAATGCATCTGATCCTATCCCCATGGAGAGGGTGGGGGTATTGCTCTGGTGATGCCAGCAGAGCTACTCTCAGACCTCAGAGCATTGTTTATTCAGCTTGGGCACAATCACGTTTTGGCGGCCGGATGAAGAGGAATACCATTCACAGTGTTATTTCATAAATATATAATCATGACATTGACATAAATAGAAGCACACAGACACATGCAAAGACAAACACACATACATCGCAACATGCACCCCTCCAACCCCAGATAACACGTAGTATTCATGTATTCACCCAAACATTTTCCACAAAACAAAAAGAATGCCTACGTCTATTGACCATGAAAAGTTGCACGCAGATTTGGTCCCCTGTGAAGAGAGAGAGAGATGTCTTTGTTGGTTATCTCCATTGGAGAAACGCCTCCGTTTGGCTCAGGCTAATCAGAACACAAACACGCCTCTGTCATCTGGCTCTCAGCCCTCACCCTCTCTGACACACACACACACACACACACACACACACACACACACACACACACACACACACACACACACACACACACACACACACACACACACACACACACACACACACACACACACACACACACACACACACACACACACACACACAGTGAAACATAACGGGAACAGCTTTCTCTCCTCTCGTCACCACATTTTCCTTTCCCCCTCTCCTCTCGTTTATTCTCTCTTCTATCACTTTCTCTTCTCTGTCGGCCTCAGCATTCCTTGTCCTCCATTCATCTCTATTATGTCATGACATTCAGTTGGTTATCTTTTCCTATCCTCTTCTCTTTTCCACGTTTCTTCTTCTGTTTCCTTTTCTTCCCTCTGTCCTTCTCTATCTCATCTAGTCTTAGAATGTCTCTGTCTCTGCCCAGGGCAGCAACATAAGGGCTGGTATACATTAGCTGTGCTTCTCTCTCTCTGTAGTGCACACAGGGCAGGCAGGCAGCAGGCTGATTTCAGTTGCTGGAGAGAATAGCTATAGCTGGGAATAAGCAAAGCCAATCCCTGTGGGACCAGAGTTTCTCTCTGAATAAGAGGTGTTCACATCCTGCTCATCAATCCCCTCACTTCTGACAACAGATGCACAATACCCAGGGAACATGTATGGACTTTGGTGGAAGGGTGTGTGTTGTGGACAGGGTGAGTGAGTGAGTGTGTGTGAGAGAGAAAGAGAGAGAGAGGGGGGGGTGGCAGAGAAAGACAAAAACACACAAGAGACTCAGATTGTGTTGGATAGCCCGTGATAATAGCCCTACTGTATGTGTGCTGAGGAATCTGCGAGCCAGAGTCACTTGTTGCTGTGTGTGCTGTATTATGAGAGAGCCTAGACCTTTCCCCCTGTGCCAGGTTTGTTCTCTGGGCTGCAGTAGAAAGACTGGGCTGTGCCCTGAGAGGGAGGTCAGCAGTCAGCAGTGCCCTGAGTACCGGGCAGGACCCCACCACTCATGTGACCAGCCCACTTCCCTTGACATCCGCCAGGGAGAGAATAGATCGAGTTGTATTTGGAGTTTAGCTACGGTGGGAAAAGCATCCCTTGGAATGTGACTTTGAGAGGGATGGGTACGGGGTCCTCGGTTTTCTCAACAAAAGTGCTCTCCTCTTGAGACTGCCAAAGGTCAAGGGTCAGAGCTGCAACAGTGCCCACTCTCTCCGCGTCTAACAAAACCCACAGCTGATGGAAGCAGAAAGAGAGGCCTCAGGCCACTACTGGACACAGAAGCTACACATGGCAGGCTGCTACTAAACAAGCCTCTCACGGCCCCTTCCCCACCAAAACACTGTTCCTATGCATTCCATCCTGAGCTGTGACAAGGACTCGCCTCTGTCTGTCCATCTGGCCATGTGACATCTGTCATCACACTTTTATTGTTCAGACATGTTTACATTCATCTTGCCTGGAAGTGTGACACCTGACGACTATAATGGCAATTTCCTGTCACCTGAAACTATTTGTAGGAACATGTAAACAAAACAATGCTGCCTATAGTGTGATAATGTATGGCCACAGGATGTGATGTAAGCAGCTATCATGTGTCTTGTCCTGTTACGTATGTTCTCTTTTATGTCCTTTTCTTTTGTCTTACAGTTCTGTCTCTTCTTTCCTGAGCTTAGTATCTGTTCGTCCAGCGTTTTGTACCTCTCGTGAAGCCAAAAACCCACTGAACCAGCCAGGGCAGATCAAACAACTCATTTTTGCCTTTATTCCATTTCAAAATCAACATGGACAAGAGTACTTTCCTTTTATGAGAACCTACAGCATGACTGTTGGAATCAAAGACTAAACACTGTACGCACAGCAATCCAGTCCTTGAGTCTCTCAAGGTATTGTTTATGAAACCATCTATCTTGACCTCCACACTCCCCTCCCTCCCTCTCCCCTTGCAACACAAGCCCACACAGGAAAATAATAAACAGATGAGGTTGGATGGTATGGGAAAGGCTCCAAGCCCCAGTGTCAGGCAGCAGCAGCAAGGTAGAGAGAGAAAGACCCATCCCTGTTCTGGTTCCCAGGCTCTCTCTCTGGAACGGGAAGAGCAGGGAGAGAGGGCAAGCCCTAGCCTGACTACACACACTCATTCAATCCCACAACAGCAGAACCAGAAAAACCTGCCGGCACACACCGTTCGTTAACCTGTCATTCATACACACATACAAACACACACCCTATACGCAAGACAAGCACACACATACTCCGTTGTCCCGTTATGATGTACAGTTGTATGCTGTAAATGCAAATAGATATGAGGTCATATATTCGTACACACAGCTTTCATTCAGTTTTAATAAGGTAGTCGTATTGCTGCCTTGTGTAATGTAGCTATGTTTTCTTGTGCAACACGCCCTTTTGTGGGTCAGTACTATAGCTGTTTGTGCCTGGATGCACTCTGGCACAGTTACCCAACTTGGAAAGTGCTGTATTCTCCCAGGCTTGTGGGCTCAGACCTGGGCCAGAATAATCTGCAGGTGAACACAGACAATTAACCAGACTTTTACACCCACATACATGTACACACAATCGGCATCCACTTCTCAGTGTATGTGTGTAAGGCAGCCCTCCGCACCTCTCTGATTCAGAGGGGTTTGGCTAAATGCAGAAAACGCATTTCAGGTGAATGCATTCAGTTGTACAACTGACTAGGTATCCCCCGTTCAATGTCCCTCTAGACCAAACGTTAGGAACACCTTCCTAATATATAGTTGAATCCCCCTTTTCCCTTAGAACAGCCTGAATTCGTCGGGGCATGGACTCTACAAGATGTCGAAAGTCAACAAGGTATGCTGGCCCATGTTGACGCCAATGCTTCCCACAGTTGTGTCAAGTTGGCTGGATGTCCTTTGGTGAACCATTCTTGATACACACAGGAAACTGTTAAGCGTGAAAAACCCAGCAGCATTGAAGTTCTTGACAAACTCAAACCGGAGATTGCCTGGCACCACCTACTAGGGCTCCCAAGTGGCACAGTGGTCTAAGGCACTGCATCTCAGTGCTCAAGGCATCACTACAGACATCCTGATTCAATTCCAGGCTGCATCACAACTGGCCATGATTGGGAGTCCCGTAAGGAAGCGCACAATTGGCCCAGCGTCATCCGGGTTTGGCCGGTGTAGGCCGCCATTGTAAATAAGAATTTGTTCTTAACTGACTTGCCTAGTTAAATATATATATTTTTTAAACATTTACTACAATACCCTGTTCAAAGGCACTTAAATAGTTTGTCTTGCCCATTCACCCTCTGAATGACACACATACACAATTCATGTCTAAATTGTCTCAATGCTTTAAAAAAAACTTCTTTAACCTGTTGTCACGCTGGCATAAATGATTCGGGAGACAGGCGCAGGAATGTGTAATAGGGGATTTTGTTAAGCCCAAATTACAGCATGCAGTGTAAAGGCACAGGGATGAAGATTAGACAAACACGTAAAACACAGGATAGAAACCCAAAACAAAAGAGCAAGGAGTACCTCGAATAAATAACACTAGCGCTCAATGATTAACACACAGGACGAGACCCGTAATCATCTGCACACAATAATCAACAGCACCATGGGGAATAAAGGGCACATATATACAAATACAATCAGTTGGAATAGGGGCCAGGTGTGCGCAATGAAAGTTCCAGAGGGATCTGTGACACCTGTCTCCTCCCTTCACATACACTGATTGAAGTGGATTTAATATGTGACATCAATAAGGGATCATAGCTTTCACCTGGATTCACCTGGTCAGTCTAAACCATGGAAAGAGCAGGTGTTCTTAATGTTTTGTATACTCAGTGTATATGCGCTCTCTCTCACACGTACACACACACACACACATTCACATGCACGAACACTGACGCACACAGCGCACACACACATCCAAACGTGTGAACACATACAGTGCATTCGGAAAGTATTCAGACCCCTTGACTGTTTACACATTTTGTTACGTTACAACCTCATTCTAAAATGTATTAAATAAAAAATAATTATCTCATCAATCTACACACAGTACCCTATAATGACAAAGCAAAAACTGGCTATAACCTTTTGCAAATGTAAAAAAAAAAAAAAAAATCGGAAATATTGCATTTACATAAGTATTCAGACCCTTTACTCAGTACTTTGTTGATTGGCAGCGATTACAGCCCTGAGTCTTCTTGGGTATGACGTCTCTGCAGATCCTCTCAAGCTCTGTCGAGTTGGATGGGGAGTGTCGCTGCACAGCTATTTTCAGGTCTCTCCAGAGATGTTCAATCGGGTTCAAATCCAGGCTCTGGCTGGACCACTCAAGGACATTCAGAGACATGTCCCGAAGCCACTTCTGTGTTTTCTTGGCTGTGTGCTTCAGGTCATTGTCCTGTTGGAAGGTGAACCTTCGCCCCAGTCTGAGGTCCTGAATGCTCTGGAGTAGGTTTTCATCAAGGATCTCTCTGTACTTTGCTCTGTTCATTTTTCCCTCGATCCTGACCTGTCTCTCAGTCCCTGATGCTGAAAAACATCCCCACAGCATGATGCTGCACCACCATGCTTCAACGTAGGGATGGTGCCATGCTTCCTCCAGACGTGACGCTTGGCATTCAGGCCAAAGAGTTCAATCTTGGTTTTATCAGACCAGAGAATCTTGTTTCTCATGGTCTGAGTCCTTTAGGTGCCTTTCGGCATACTCCAAGCGGGCTGTCATGTGCCTTTTATTGAGGAGTGGCTTCTGTCTGGCCACTCTACCATAAAAGCCTGATTGGTGGAGTGCTGCAGAGATGATTGTCCTTCTGGAAGGTTCTCCCATCTCCACAGAGGAACTCTGGAGCTCTATCAGAATGACCATCGGGTTCTTGGTTACCTCCCTGACTAAGGCCCTTCTCCCCTGATTGCTCAGTTTGGCCGGGCGGCCAGCTCTTGGAAGAGTCTTGGTGGTTTCAAATTTATTCCATTTAAGAATGATGGAGGCCAGCGTGTTCTTGGGGACCATCAATGCTGCAGAATTGGTACTCTTCCCCAAATCTGTGCCTTGACACAATCAAATGAATTTACCACAGGTGGACTCCAATCAAGTTGTGGAAACATCTCAAGTATGATAAATTAATTAAATTTATAATTAATTTATCATGAAATACCATAGGAACATTCATTTAGATCACCCACACACATGATACTGATAGTTGCACTGTGTAGTTGTTTATACAATCATTAAATATTGTAGTACAAAATATGTGATACATGTTTGATTATGGTACTACACGTAAATACATCTGTAACGGTCGTCGTTGCATGAAAGATCGGACCAAAGCGCAGCGTGGTAAGTGTTCATGATTTTATTTCAAACTGAACACTGAACAAAATAACAAAGTGAGAACCGAAACCGAAACGGTCCTGTCAGGTGCAGAACACTAAACAGAAAACAACTACCCAAAAAACACCGGTGGGAAAAAGTTACCTAAGTATGGTTCCCAATCAGAGACAACGATAGACAGCTGTCCCGGATTGAGAACCATACCCGGCCAAAACAAAGAAATTACAACACATAGAAAAAAGAACATAGAATGCCCACCCAAATCACACCCTGACCAAACCAAAATAGAGACATAAAAAGCTCTCTAAGGTCAGGGCGTGACAACATCAATGTAAAAGGACTAGTAAAGAGAATACTACAGACACAGTGGAATCAGTGAACAAAATCTGAAATGTATTGATGAAATACAATAAAATCACTCATAGGTTTCTTTGAATCAAAAAAAAAAAACTACAGCAACCTCAACTGCAGTGTTCCTCACCTGGTTTACTGTAAATCACTGATCACTGTACATCTATATTTCCCTCAACCCTGTCTTGTGGATTTGTCCACAGGTTCTCATCCACATCACAATGGATGTTTTCATTAGCCAAACATCTTGGGAAGAATCTTCGGGCGAATCCAGGCCTGACACTGGTCTGCCGTGATGTCATTGCATGCGTCATCCATGGCCTGGAGAAGGGTGGCTTGTTCGTGAGGGCACCTATCATATACCTTCCACCTCCATGTGGAGAAAAACTTCCTCAATCGGGTTTTTAGGAAAGGAGAGTATGGGGGTAAGTACAGGGTGGTAAATTGTGGATGGGCCTGAAACCATGCTTGCACTATTTGAGCATGGTGGAACCTGACATTATCCCACACAGTGACAGAGGTCATGCCATCAGCTCTACAGACCTGATTTAGCTCATCAAGGAAGGTTACATTCAAACAGCGAAACATGTGGCTGCCTGCATTTCAATATATAGAGTATATAGAGTAGAGAGCTTTAGTTGTTGTTCGACCTAACATTAGAACGGGAAAGATGAGTAATCTAAGCAACTTTGACCGTGGTATGATTGTTGATGCCACACATTGTGATTCCAGCATCTCATAAACAGCTGCCTTCCTGGGGGTTTTTATGCACTACAGTCTCTAGAGTTTACAGAGATCGGTGCGATAAACAAAACACATTCAGTGAGCAGCAGTTCTGCAGGCAAAAACACCTTGTTCATGAGAGAGGTCAGAGGAGAATGTCCATTCAAGCTAACAGAAAGGCCACAAATAACAGCTGTTTAAAACAGTGGTGTGCAGAAGGGCATCTCTTAACGTACAACACCGTGAATAATTCAGGCTGTTGTGGAGGCAAAAGGGGGTCCTACCCAGTACTAGATAGGTGTACCTAATAAAATGGCCGGTGAATGTACAGTTATGTCAAATCTGAAAATATGGTCTGGAAAAGTGGTACATGGGACCATAGAGACAGTGCCTGATAAAGAATGATGATGAAATATTACATCCATAGATAATGTAGTCCAATTGGTTCATGTTCCACGGTAATTGGTGTCAATGAAACTCGTTATCCTGAAACTTTCATGATCTAAACATGGATTATTGTTAGTCAGTTTCCACAAACTATGCATTTAGAGTGACGCAACAGCTACTTATCATTTTGAGCAGTTGTATCAATTGATAGTTCGATCATTGTAATGAAATGAATAGACAGTCATCTCAGATGTAATGTGTGAATTGCATTTTGAAATGGTAATAATTTGATGTTAAGTTGTGTCATTTTGAACAGGTGATTTTAGTTCAATGAACAAATGATGTTAGCTTTATGTGTATTGTATCCAAGCAATTGGAAAAAGTGTTAGAGTTTTGAAAAATGTACATTTTGATCATTGGTTGTGAGTTTTGTGTCTAGAGTTTTGAAAAATGACATCAAGGTTCCGAAATTAGTGCCAAAGTGATTGTAAAAAACGAATACATTTGCAAAAATGTCTAAAAATCTGTTTTCACTTTGTCAGTATGGGGTATTGTGTTTAGATTGATGTGGGGGGGGGGGATATTTTATCAATTTTAGAATAAGGCTGTAACGTAACAACATTTAAAAAATGGTCTGAATACTCTCCGAATGCAATATATGTCATCACCCTGTAACATCTACTAGGCTTCTGGGTGATAGAAAATTAGATCTAGATGCACTGTATGCTCGTTCACACACACACACACACACACACACACACACACACACACACACACACACACACACACACACACACACACACACACACACACACACACACACACACACACACACAGACAGACAGACAGACAGACAGACAGACAGACAGACAGACAGACAGACAGACAGACAGACAGACAGACAGACAGACAGACAGACAGACAGACAGACAGACAGACAGACAGACAGACAGACAGACAGACAGACAGACAGACAGACAGACAGACAGACAGACAGACAGACAGACAGACAGACAGACACTCTCTCTACTGTCACAGTGTTGGCTCACACAGACAGACAGATACACACTCTCTCTACTGTCACAGCGTTGACTCACACAGACAGACAGATACACTCTCTCTCTCTCTCTCTACTGTCACAGTGTTGACTCACACAGACAGACAGATACACTCTCTCTCTCTACTGTCACAGTGTTGACTCACACAGACAGACAGATACACTCTCTCTCTCTCTACTGTCACAGCGTTGACTCACACAGACAGACAGATACACTCTCTCTCTCTCTACTGTCACAGCGTTGACTCACAGAATCTTTGATACTCTGGGACATGGAGATCTCATGACATCAAAAACAACCTCCTCATTCACACCAGAGGCCAGAAACACAGGCCCCGCTCCTCACTGCTCAAACACACAGACAAAAGTACTGGCTTCACCTCCCTTTCTCTCTTTTTCTTCACTTCCCTCTATTTTCCTCTCCCTCTTTCTGGTCTGGCAGAGTCGCCTCAAGCAAATTCAACACAGATCTCCCATAGATTTGCAGATTGACAGCTGGTGCTACGTGCCAGCACTTCCAAATGTCCGTGGGTCCACAAAGCCAGCAACACAGGATTATCCTGCCTGACTCTCTTCAACAGCCAGGGAACTCATTCAGTTGGTGCTCAACACTCTCTCCGTTGGCTTTCCTTTTCTTCACGTCGTCTCCTGTATCTAGCAGGCTTTGGCAGTGACAAACAAACAGATGAATTAAGCGAGGCTGGTAATGGTTGTGACAGCGCTGACGTCAGACACACAGCCTACTAGGTCTTGACTGAATCACAGAGAGCAGGGCGGGCGACTGGGTGGGCGTTGTCCACATACATGTACACACACACACACTGGGCTAGGCCTGCTGCAGACAGCCTTGTTAGTCTCCGTGTTGTGTCTGTGTGCACTAAAACACTGCTTAATGTTGTTGGGGGTGCTAACCAGGCTACAGTGAAGTACATTATGCACTGACTGATGAAAGCAAGGTTGTCTGATGCTTGTCCCTGTGTGTGAACGTGTTTCCGTGTCCGTGTCTCTCTTCTGTTTGAATGGGGTCAGTGGGAAATGTTGGGTGCTGCCTTACCATTGGCCATTAACCAGTGAGTATGGATGTCATTCTGCTTTACTAAGAGGATAATGCTGTCTTCATGCCTCCACGTTTATTTCCAGGGGCATAAAAAAGCTACTATACACCTACTATTAAGACAAACTGGTTATAATTGTTGGTTATAATCTGTGACTGTCTATCTGTCTGACTGATTGTCTGCCTGTCGGTCTCTGTGCCTGTGTCCCTGCATGCAAGTGTGTGTTAGTCATACGTTGTGAACATGTGGAAGCAGGGCCATTCTCCATCTGATGATCAGACTACCAGGAGCCACTTCATCCACAGAGACCCAGAACAAAGAGCCCAAAAAAAGCATGATCACCACACAGTCTCTGTTATGCTACAGCCCTAATGCACTGCACCACAACTCCCTGCCTCCCAGTGTGTGTGTGTGTGTGTGTGTGTGTGTGTGTGTGTGTGTGTGTGTGTGTGTGTGTGTGTGTGTGTGTGTGTGTGTGTGTGTGTGTGTGTGTGTGTGTGTGTGTGTGTGTGTGTGTGTGTGTGTGTGTGTGTGTGTGTGTGTGTGTGTGTGTGTGTGTGTGTTTAGCTATTCATGTGGGGACCAGAAGTCCGTATATTTTTTATTAGCAACTGGGGACATGTTTTTAGTTCCCATAAGGTCAAATGCTATTTCTAGTTGGTTTAGGGTTAAGTAAGGTTATAATTAGTGTTAAGCGTATAATTACATTAAGGGTTAAGGTTAGGAGCTAGGGTTAGGTTAAGGTTAGTAACTAAGGTTAGGTTTAGGGTTAAAGGTTAGGTTTTTGGGTTAAGATTAATGTTAGGGTTAGGGGAAGAGTACGGGTTCCCACAAGGTTAGCTGTACAAGACTGTATGTGTGTGTGACAGAACGGCACTAAGAAGAAACACAAAAGCAAGACAGAAAATGTCCAGAAGCTACAGTGAAGTGGTCCCTTTGGTGGGTGTGGTGTAGAGGAGATGGGGGTATCAGGGACAGACCTTGTATGGTGAAAGGACAAAGACGTCCCCTCTCATTCCTCCAGCCTTACTAAAGGTTATTTTTGGGGCATTCTGAACTCTCCCACGCAGGCACCAAAATGTTGGGGTTAGTTCATTTATTATCTTTTGATGTTATTCCGTCTAATGAAGCCCCAGAGGGACGTGTGGAGTTGTTCTTGGCCTTCTAGGCAGATGAGAATAGGAGGGGTGTGTGTGTGTGTGTGTGTGTGTGTGTGTGTGTGTGTGTGTGTGTGTGTGTGTGTGTGTGTGTGTGTGTGTGTGTGTGTGTGTGTGTGTGTGTGTGTGTGTGTGTGTGTGTGTGTGTGTGTGTGTGTGTGTCGGCAGCCTGAACAGTCACTGCATTTGTCAATCACTGCAAGGCCCTTTGCTATCGCTAACGTGACCATCCTGGGTATGACCGCACCCCAGTCATCCCTATGTCCCTGTGCCTGGCTGTTCCAGGGGAAGGTGTGTCGGTATCGGCCCTACCTCTCTCAGTGAGACAGCAGGGTGTCTGATGGGAGCATGACCTGTCCCTGCCTGTTCAGGCTGGCCCACCCTTCTTCCCTGGCTGTGTGATTTATGTCTCTGTTCATGCGCTCAGAGGAATAGCAGGGGAATAACAGACAGGGGAATGGGAGGCCAGGCCAGGCAGCGTGGGAGATACCCTGGGGAGAGAGACAGCCAGCGCTCTCCCAGCCTCTGGAGCACAGCAGGGCCAACAGGGTGAAGTGGTCTGACTCTTTATACGTGCACCCTCACATAGAACAGTACGGGCACGCACGCACACACAGACACACACACACACACACACACACACACACACACACACACACACACACACACACACACACACACACACACACACACACACACACACACACACACACACACACACACACACACACACACAAAGAGACACACACACACAGCATCACACTGGCTCTTGTATTTTGTGAGAGAACAGACTTCATGTATTACTGTAAATGATGTCTGTTAACATGAATCAGCGAGTAGGACAACCTTGAACTGGGAGACGGGAGAAAAAGCTCAATGGCTTGACATGCTGTAGCTGATACTTCTCCCTCTGAAAAATACAATGAAAGCACTGATTCATTCTGTCATTGGGTCGGGTGAAAGCCCGTTTCCGTGTTCTTCTATTTCTTCCAGGCCCCGTTTCACAATGCATGATGTTGTATTTATCTGTGGTCCCGAGACGGTTAGTCTTTATACCACGATGGTGCTGTCAGTGTTTTCCTAGTCGGCTGTCCTGACTATTGCACAAGTCAACCGACTTCTCCAGTGGGGAAACCAAAGGTACTTATGAGTATTAGCTAATCTCGTCTCTTAGATACTGAACTGTACAACAATAAAACAGTACGGTTCAATTCCATGTGTACATGTCAGCCACATTCACTGCACCTCTCCACATCAAATGGAACCATGCCCAGAAAGCCCTTAAAAAGAAATACTTCTGATTCTTATTTGACTGGACTCCACGTCTGAAACACCACAGCCCAACTCACCTCGTTTTTATATTTGAATACGCCATCATTTCTCTCCTCTTACGGACTCAGATGTCATGTTGATGTAGTGTGTGTTATTGTAGTGTGCGTGGACAACTTGGGCGCAGAAAGATGAATGGGTCACGGATGGCCTCACGAAAATGACTTAAATGATTAAATATTTCTGTTTCAGCACGACGCTCAACTATTGTGTGTTCTTTTAAGGTCCAGCCGAACGAGACAGGGGCTTTCAGCGGCGCTGGGGTGTGACAGACATCATGGCCGATGCTGGTGACTAGATGGCCTCTCTCTGTGGTTCACTCTGAGGTCTAGCAGTCCAATACTCTAGTGAGTCCGACACACACACTCGGCCTGCAGAGTGGTAGACACACACTGGCCCTAAAATCACGCAGGTTTCGTTGTCAGGAACTCCTTCCCCAAGTCATTAGTCATTTGGGGTACTATTGAGTTACGTTGTTGATTAGGCTAAGTTTGCAGAGGTACAGAGCTTTACAGACACACTGAACAGCTGCTCTTTGTTGTTGTCAGATGGAGCCCTGCTCTTTCAGTGGATCTGTAGTGTCTGAAACAAACCTTTTAGCGTGCAGCTGTGTCGTCTGCTTTCCCTCTGTACATGAAAGTCCAGAGCAGGAAGCAGGGAGCTGCCCACACGCCTTCCAGGCCCCTGATGAGGGTCCTGAACACGCTAGCAGAGATAAGAGTCGTTAGACTGGAGCAGCATCCTCTCATCTCTCTGGACTATAGCTTTTATCACACAGGCCTCTGTGAATGGGCCTGCCTGCCTGCATGGCTTCTGTGGGAGTGAAACAATAACACATCTCCCGCCTCGTTCCCCTCTCTGGGCCTGGGATGAGTATGAGGGAGAATCTGTTAGAGTGTCCCACAGAGATCAAGTTCCCCAGAGCACTATTTGATGAGGGAGAGGAGGGAGACATGAGAAAAAACCTTGTAGAGGCAACAAAAAAGCTATACGGGGCAAGATGGGATACGCACTGTTGATCCATCAAGTAACGGTACATAGTAAAACTACATGTGATATGTTACATTACAGAACCTAACCACAGCCACACTCCCAAATCAATTACGACTTACACAACTTAGAGTAATAACCCATATTTCGCCAGTCTATCCCCCAGCTACCACTAAATGCAGCATTCAGTTTAACTCAACACACACAACCGCTCTTTATACAGTAAACTGATTCCACTTCCCTCCATTCTCTGCTGCCTGAACTGTGTTGCACCACATCGTTCCTGGAGTTCTCACCACTCAGAGCTTCCACAGAAAGTGATCTCACTAAGCAGATATATTTCATTCTGGGGTTGAAGAGAAGCTCAAATGTCCTGAGGGATTAGGCCCTTGAACCCTGCCAGCCAGGACTGCCAGCCAGGACTGTCTCCTCTCTGCCTGCCTGTACTGCTATCCCTCAGTCGACTGCATCAGACCAGTTCTGCTCTCTCTCTTAACTCTCTTCCTCTCTCTTTCCCCTTTCTCTCTGCCCCCCCCCCCCTCCCCTCACCCCGTCTTCTCTCCTCTCTGCCCAAAATGTTTGTTTTCTAACTGAAAACTTCAACTCTGTGCAGGGTCCCCGTTCTCAAACAGAGAAATGTCTGCTCACTCTCCTAGTAATACTGTATGGTTATAAGAGGTAAATGGTAGGTGAACTCTGAAATGAGTAGGAATTGCTCTTTCACAAGAGGGCTCTGAGTTCCAGGGGAAAAGAGGGGGCTGTGGAGGGTTTGTACCAGTTCCCAGAGTTTACGGCCCCTATTAGACTTAGAAGTGTGTGTGTGTGTGTGTGTGTGTGTGTGTGTGTGTGTGTGTGTGTGTGTGTGTGTGTGTGTGTGTGTGTGTGTGTGTGTGTGTGTGTGTGTGTGTGTGTGTGTGTGTGTGTGTGTGTGTGTGGGAAGGGGGAGGACAGGGGAACAGAAACACGTATGGTTGCAATTTGCAGATGCTTTTTTTAGTCACTCTTATGTGGGAAGTCAAAGTCATTGAGCCAGGGGCGTCTGTTGGAAGAGAGAGAGGGGGAAGTTTAGATCTCCTGGTGAAATGTTCTCACTTTCAGGGGAGGAGGGACGGGGGTCTGCTATGGTTTTGGGGAGGCCATAGGTTTGTTGAAAGTTGGGAGGGAATGCTTATTTACATTAGATTGATTCATTCTGTCAGAGTAAAGAAAGAGCCACACAGAGTTAATCTCCAGGAAACGGAACAGGCAAGCCACACCACATGCACAGGCTCTGTAATGTGGGAATCCAGAACCACATGACGCTGTAAAAGCTGGAGCAAGGCCTGGAACAGAACTACAGATTACAGTTTAACCAGGGGGTAAGAGTTAGTTGGAAGTTTGAGAAATTCAGTGTGTGTTTGTGTGTGTGTGTACACGTGCAAGTGTGTGTGTGCTTGAGATAGTACATGCGACCGCATGTGTGTGTACTCATACGCGCCTGTGTGTGCATGTGCCTGTGTGTATGTGTTGGTGCTGAAATTGAGTCTTGCTCCGTCTCTGGTTCCCAGAGCCCAGGCCAGCTGGATATGGCCTCCTAGCAGCACAGCTGCCCTCCTAACTGATTAGAGCTTGCTGCCACTCTGCAGTGGTCACCATCATGTTCTAGTACTCAGTCTGAACATCAAGACATTTCGTGCTATTTTCTATTTATATTTACAGTTAAGTCATTTAGTAGACGCTCTTATCCAGAGCAACCTACAGTTAGTGCATTCATCTTAAGATATTTTTACTCAAAGAACATCTATTATAACTATCTTATGTCTGTCTACCAGACAGTGTTGAGTAAATGCTGCCTGGAAGGTTGGATGACAACCATGGGTTAATAAACCGAACAGAGGTCAAGTATAAAACCAGAGTGATGCCGTGAGATGACGTTGGGGCCGATTCAGCTGCATTCTTCAAAAGCCCATCTTTGGCAGATGTGACTGTTGACCAATGACATCGCTGAAATATATCCTGCAAGCGCACAGCCTTTTGAAAGCAAACTGAAATCCAATCTGCAATCCACCATCTGTACAGGACAGGACCATGCTCTAGGTCCATCGAGTCCAGCGTGTGCTGCTGGCCCAGGCCAGAACATAGCAGATGAAACAGAGTATCAAATCAGCGCGTTAATTCACATTAAATCTTCTTAGAGGGAGACTGTTCCTTCATGTCACTCACACGTCCAGGGTCAACGACCTCCAGAGGCCTCAGAGAAACCAGTTAAAAAGGCCACAACACAGAATGTCACACTGAAGCCTCAAGATGCAAACAGTGGAATTGGATATGCACTCAATGGACTAGAACCAAATGAAAAAAATGGCAAATGTATTTTGGAGAACATTTTCAGAGGTTTCTTGTTGATTAGGGTCTTTGGGGCTTTGGGTTTGACTAATGGACTGATGTTGGTCAAGCAGGCTTTGTTGTTCAGAGTAAACCTGCTAGGATCTGACCTGCAGGACTGGGCAGCAGCAGGTGGCTGGAGGCTGGCGTTACCTGACAGAGATGAAGAGACCTTATGATTTCAAAGTCCAGTGGGATTGAAAATGCACACAATGAGCAGGGATGAATTACCATATGATATTGTATTTGCAGAGCCACCACCTCCAATCTAAAATAATGTAATATTACTTCCTTATCCCTGGAGAGGACGATAGCTTCCTTAACCACAGCTAATCAGAACTGGGACTGTTTGGGATGCTTACAATGTTTATATGTACATATGATAAGATCCTGATCTATGTAACACCGCGGGAGCCTCTCCATGGCCATGCCCCATAGCTTTCCCATTGTACTATATGAGTGAGTGGTGATTTGGTGCAGGGTAAACAGGAGTGGTCAGGTTGGTCTGCATGCCTGCCCTGCCTGGGGTTGACATGGTCCAGTGGTCCTGCTGCCTGTAATGGTGGGAATGCTGAAAGTTTCCATGCAGTCATGGAGCAGAGCTCAGAGGAGCAGGAGGAGCGTCACGTCGGCCTCCTGGAGAACTGTGGGAAAGTGCAGCTCCCGGCCTCCCGCTTCCTCTGCTTATTTGGACCAATCGGTTTATAAATGGACTTTCACAGCCCTTCAAGGCCTGCAGGCCCCAGAGCACAGGACCATCAGCCAGTCAGATCAGCCTCTTTTATATCCCTGGCTATCTCAAGAGGCCAGAGCTCTGAGGGAGAGGTGCTGGGGGCCATGCATTTTTCCATTCAAGATAGACAGAAAAAACACTGGCATGTTTCGGGTCGACATTTAACCCCCAATGTTTACAATAGCAGTTTAGACTGAGAGAAAGTTAGTCTGAAATATTAAGTTCTCTGGGACTGTGTGTGTGTGTGTGTGTGTGTGTGTGTGTGTGTGTGTGTGTGTGTGTGTGTGTGTGTGTGTGTGTGTGTGTGTGTGTGTGTGTGTGTGTGTGTGTGTGTGTGTGTGTGTGTGTGTGTGTGTGTGTGTGTGTGTGTGTGTGTGTGTGTGTGTGTGTGTGTGTGTGTGTGTGTGTGTGTGTGTGTGTGTGTGTGTGTGTGTGTGTGTGTGTGTGTGTGTGTGTGTGTGTATGTCTCTGTGTGTGTGTGAGCATGTCTCTGTGTGTGTGTGTGACTGTGTGTATGTGTGTGTTGATTGTCTCCTGTTGATTGTCTCAACGTTCAACGCTTCAGTGTTGAAATTAACCATCGTTACGCAAACTGCATTCCTGGAGCCACTAGATCACCCGCATAATTCTGGATCATAAGATTTACAAGCCTCCCTATATTCTGTCCCTCACAGTGAAGGCTCGTTGTTATCATGGTGTGTCAGATCAGAGGCCAAACGCCCTGTGTGTGCTGCTGACGTCTGTGTTTCAGATGACTCAGCCACAACAGCACAGCTGCATACATACATCCCTACATCCACACTGGATCCAGACCCCTGGGTCATGGGCCTGAGGTTCTGAGCTGAGCCATGACAGGTGCTGCTTAAGACGGCCCCTCTGAACCCCTCTCCCTGGATTAAAGCTGATCTCCACATGCAGACGCCTGGGTAACAGTACTTTTCTTACCCTGGGTACGATGCACGCTGTTCTACCACAGGCCAAAGACCAATGAAGACTAAAGCCTGGAACATCACAACACTGCTGGACCTCTGAAGGGGATTACTGTAGAGGAGGAAGAGGGGGAGATGACAGAGGGACAGAGAGAGAATGAGAGTGCGAGAGAGAGAATTGAAAAGGCAGGAAATAGTATAGGTCAGGGGAAAGACAAGGAAGAGGATGGAGGAGGAAAGATGGAGAGAGCGAAAGAGACCGAGAGAGAGAGAGAGAGAGAGAGAGAGAGAGAGAGAGAGAGAGAGAGAGAGAGAGAGAGAGAGAGAGAGAGAGAGAGAGAGAGAGAGGCAGTGGGAGAAAGGTTGGAATGAGCAGGAAAAAGATAAGGGTCATAGAGTAGAGAATGAAGGTGGGAAGAGATAGAAAATAACTCTATTTTTGGGGGGTGTTATAGCCTAAGGGAGAGCTTTGATTTGAGCGTCAATCACCTTTCCCAGGTCTCTCCTCTCTGCAAGACCTACTCAGGCTCTACATCATTTACCTCACTCAAATCACCCACCATCTTCAAATCTGACCCCTCAAAAATGTCTCCTACCTATTAAGTTTTTATTACCCCCCCTGAAACAATAAAGCACAGAGAAAGATCTGGAAATTGAAAAAGGGAGTGACATTTACAATCCTCTATTGTTTCTCCTCTCTAGTGTCTGTGTGTTCCTGGAATCCCTCCATAAGACATAACAGCAGTTTTCACTGTCACAGTGTCAGCTGTCTGGCCCGGTCTGGCCCGGTCTGACCCGGTCTGGCCAAGGGCAGAGCAGAATTACTGTAGTTTCACGTTTTAGTCACATGCACTAGTACCGTGAAATGCCTTTCTTGCAAGCTCTTTCCCAACAATGCAGTAATAAATATCAGTAGTAAAACTATTATACTATAAACTAAAGTAAAGTGGAATAAAAACACACAAAAAATAATAATTAGAAAACAATAAAGTAAGTAGGCTATATACAGGGTCAGTTCCTGGGTCTGTGCCAAAACCATATTTACAATGGGCATGGATACTGGAGTGGTAGGGTTAGACTTTTAATGACTGATTAGTGTCAGATATCTGGCCTGTGCTACCTGGGCCTGACTGTGGGAAATAGGCGGTGCTGGTTGTACCTGATCCAGAGCTCAGTTTAGAGTTTCTCCTCAACTGGCACGTCACATGAAGAAGAACGGTGAGATCCGGGAGAGAAGACTAAACCTGGCTTTAGAATAAAAACTCAACTAAAATGGCATCTGATTGGGATAATCACAGTTCCCCTGACAGCTGGAGCCTGGCCAACCCTCTTCTGTGTGCCAGGAGGCCAAGAACAAAACATTCCCCAGATCAGATCTCCTCCACTCTCAACCGGCCAAATCCTATTACCAACACGCCATTCTCTACCAATAGGACATTCTCTAGCCCAGCCTGTGGAAGAGACTGGAGGAGACCTGGTAGTATCTATTAGAGGTTTATATAGGGTCTAACTTGTGTTTAATGGGAAATAAGAGCCAGGTTGTGTACTTGGGACACAGTTGTATAACTTTATAGTTCATACGCTGCTCAAACAGGGTTTATGGTTTATACCTCAACATGAAAGTTGTATCTTTTAATGTGGAATCCTATGTTTTTCTTTTGGAGCCACACACTTACAGGCAAGCCAATGCTCCTAAAATATGCCTGTCTTCCTTTGCCCATAAGCTTTCGACAAGTGGAGCAGAACTTGGAAAAACAGCCTTCCAACACACCATTCCTTCTTAAGCAGTTGATATACAATTCTCCTTAACGGTGTATGTTGTAAAGACACACTCAAGCAACTCAACAGTTGGGAGCAAATCATTGCCTGTGAACGTAATAACAACCTTTAATCTGTTCCCACTTATCTACTCTATCACTTTTACTGGGTTTGGCTTCATGTTCCCGTTGGACATTTTTGAGTGATTGTGAACTCCAGCTTCCAATCTTTCCCAACCAGTCAGCCAGGGAATGATGAGTAGCATGTGGGCTGTCTGGAGGCATCAATTATAATCACCTGCAGAGGGAAGGCCTCCCAACTTCATTAGGGAATGTTGTGGCAATGTTATGGGATGTGGTTTTGGGGGGAGATGATTGGGTAAACAAGCAGGGAAAGAAAAGAGAGAAGCTAATTTTAGACATGAGGACAGAGTGAGGTCATGTTCTAGATTTAATGATCCAACTATGATTGACATGATTGCTCATTGCCATATTCTCTTTGCCGTGCCCTGTGTCCCTGCTTCTCACTCTCGTTCCCTGCCCCCTTTCTCTTTCTGTCCTTCTCCCCTTAGCAATTGACCACCCCAGACTGAATGATGCCCTTCACAGCAGCTAGCAGTGGGAAGACGAGTGGCTGCGTGACGGCTGTAACTGTGGCTATGGCTGCGCTGTCGGCCCTAGTTGAGACAAAGACAAAGGGAGAATTTGGCAGGCTGCTGGGGCTGCGGCTGGATCAAACAGACTCTGTTTATTGGACGTCTCCTGCCCTTCTCCCCTCGCATCTAGGAGCTGTGTATCAGACTGCAGTCTGAAGTGTCTGAGAGCGCCACTCTCTCACACACACACACATACTTCGAGCACAAACTCACACACACGGTGAGACTGGAACCAGAGAGACCACACAGGGTGTTCAACACCACCACAAAGGGGGACTGTCGCTCAGCTTATAGGCACACAGTAAATATGTTCCCATTCTCCCTTTGCCTGGCCCTCTCTCTCTCTCTCTCTCTCTCTCTCTCTCTCTCTTCTTCTAGTATCCTCTCTCTCTCTCTCTCTCTCTCTCTCTCTCTCTCTTCTTCTAGTATCTCTCTCAACTTCACTCTTAGCATAGGGGTCTTAGCTTTCCTCTCTCTCTCTCTCTCTCTCTCTCTCTCTCTCTCTCTCTCTCTCTCTCTCTCTCTTCTAGTATCTCTCTCAACTTCACTCTTAGCATAGGGGTCTTAGCTTTCCTCTCTCTCTCTCTCTCTCTCTCTCTCTCTCTCTCTCTCTCTCTTCTTCTAGTATCTCTCTCAACTTCACTCTTAGCATAGGGGTCTTAGCTTTCCTCTCTCTCTCTCTCTCTCACACACACACACACACACACACACACACACACACACACACACACACACACACACACACACACACACACACACACACACACACACACACACACACACACACACACACACACACACACACACATGGAGAGACACATACTCTCTCACTCCCTCTCTCTCTCTCTCTCTCTCTCACACACACACACACACACACACACCCACCCACCCACACACACACACACACGGAGAGACACATACTCTCCCCCTCTCTCTCTCCACATCACTTACTCTTACTGCTGCAGTAATGCCCTGCGGCCTCTGTTGCCCCTGTGTATTTTTCCCATGGTGCCGCTATAGGAATGTGTTCTTAAGGTGATATATGCATCGTCAGGCGGAGAGAACTTCATTACAGTCGGATACAGATACAGGGAAAACAGAGTTAAGTAAGAAGTCCCAAAAGCATTCAGTCATTACTCAACGGCCTTCACTGTGGGCACACACCCAGCATACACACAGCACTCACACAGCACACACCCAGCACACCCAGCACACAGAGGAGAGATCTACTTCTCCTGTCTTATCCGTGTCCTGTATGAATATACGTATGCTCTCTCTAATTCTCTCTTTCTCTCTTTCTTTCTCTCTCTTGGAGGACCTGAGCCCTAGGACCATGCATCAGGACTACCTGGCATGATGAATCCTTGCTGTCCCCAGTCCACCTGGCCGTGCTGCTGCTCCAGTTTCAACTGTTCTGCCTGCGGCTATGGAACCCTGACCTGTTCACCGGACGTGCTACCTGTCCCAGACCTGCTGTTTTCAACTCTCTAGAGACAGCAGGAGCGGTAGAGATACTCTTAATGATCGGCTATGAAAAGCCAACTGACATTTACTCCTGAGGTGCTGAATTGCTGCACCCTCGACAACTACTGTGATTATTATTATTTGACCATGCTGGTCATTTATGAACATTTGAACATCTTGGCCATGTTCTGTTATAATCTCCACCCGGCACAGCCAGAAGAGGACTGGCCACCCCTCATAGCCTGGTTCTTCTCTAGGTTTCTTCCTAGGTTTTGGCCTTTCTAGGGAGTTTTTCCTAGCCACTGTGCTCCTACACCTGCATTGCTTGCTGTTTGGGGTTTTAGGCTGGGTTTCTGTACAGCACTTTGAGATATCAGCTGATGTAAGAAGGGCTATTTAAATAAATTTGATTTGAACATGATAGCAGCAGTCAATGAGTTCTGAGCAAGTATGTGTGTGTGTGTGTGTGTGTGTGTGTGTGTGTGTGTGTGTGTGTGTGTGTGTGTGTGTGTGTGTGTGTGTGTGTGTGTGTGTGTGTGTGTGTGTGTGTGTGTGTGTGTGTGTGTGTGTGTGTGTGTGTGTGTGTGTGTGTGTGTGTGTGTGTGTGTGTGTGTGTGTGTGTACTCTGATCAGTGTTAGGGGGAGAGTGAGAGTGAAATGTGGGGGGACTATAATGATGATGGCACTGATAAGTGTTGATGGAAGGAGATCAGGTAGAGACAGGTCTCTGTTATCCTCCCATCTCCAGGTTGGTTCCCATCACCAGTTCTGTTGACAGCACTCTCCTAGCAGAAGCATGTAGCTGATCCTGCACCCAATGAGGGTCAATCGTACTACAACATGATAGCAGCAGTCAATGAGTTCTGAGCAAGTGTGTGTGTGTGTGTGTGTGTGTGTGTGTGTGTGTGTGTGTGTGTGTGTGTGTGTGTGTGTGTGTGTGTGTGTGTGTGTGTGTGTGTGTGTGTGTGTGTGTGTGTGTGTGTGTGTGTGTGTGTGTGTGTGTGTGTGTGTGTGTGTGTGTGTGTGTGTGTGTGTGTGTGTGTGTGTGTGTGTGTGTGTGTGTGTGTGTGTGTGTACTCTGATCTGTGTTAGGGAGAGAGTGAGAGTGAAATGTGGGGGGACTATAATGATGATGGCACTGATAAGTGATGATGGGAGGAGATCAGGTAGAGACAGGTCTCTGTTATCCTCCCATCTCCAGGTTGGTTCCCATCACCAGTTCTGTTGACAGCACTCTCCTAGCAGACGAATGTAGAGCACAGCAGGCTGAGGATGGGAGAGTTATGACTATAGCTATGCCTACAGGGGCTAGTATGTTCTAGATCCCCAGAGGTGCTTTGTTTTTCTCATCGTACTGCACATGACTGATTGACAGTTCTTATTCTCCCATATCTCTGCCCTTGATTCCCACGCTAAAGCAACAGGTCTGATGGGAACATTCCAGAATAGAGGGACAAACACACTATTAGGTCCCAGAATGCTTGCGGTGTGTACAAAAACTATCCCTGCCTTGTCACAGACAGAGAAAAAAGGAAAAAGAGAATGTGAGAGAGAGAGATTTCTCAGGGCGACCTTGCTGCGGTTCCATGTTATGTTGAAATGACAGCATGGGGCGGATGAAGTTCTCACAGCAAAACGGTTCTAGTCCATGTCCGACCAAGGCCACTCCGCCTGCCCTTATCTCTCCCACATCGATCTCCACTGGGGAGCACACGGTTCCCACACAAACTCCTCGACAGTGTAAACAATTAGACGACTGCCATCTGCGGCTCACACTCCCCTAACCGAAGGTCTGGCCTGGGAGAGACCCTGTCTGGGACAGACATACTGCTTGGTGCTCACTGCCCTGTGTTCAGCACCAGGAGCAGCTCTACTGGGTGGCAGGAGGGTGGGTGGCAGAGTGGCAGGGCACTTCAGGTATCCTTTTTACACTACTGAGTCCAGCCAAGCTGCGCTGGCCAAGGTTCTGCATCCACCGTCGTTGCTGGAGCCATGCTGGAAAAGACCCACGTAAAAAAGGAAATATCCTCGCAAGAACAGTATGATTCAAGCTAGAAGCAATAGTTGAAAAGGGCATTAGTGTCTGGTGATGGAGGCGAGGCAGAAGGAGTGGCAGGGGAAGCAGATGAGACAAGGATAAGAGGGCTGGTATCTGGCTGGTATCAGTGGCCATGCAGCCGCCTGAGAAGAGAAGAGCAGGGAGGATTTGGAAAGGAGGAGCTGGATATTATTGAGCTTGGGAGACAGAGGCAACATTGTTCCAGCCGGGGCAGAGCAGGGTGGTAGGGTGTTCTAGTTGCCAGGCTGGGTTTAGCGTTTAGCCGGGGTAGTAAAGCCAGCCAGCCGTGTTCACAACAGACCATATGTTTCTGTCATCAGGAGGATCAGATGCCCTGGCAGAGGCTCCCTCTCAGGCTTGGTGGCTGGACCCGTTTAAGAGCTGGAGCCTCTGGAAGGAGGCAGAGAGCTGGTGCCTCTGGAAGGAGGCAGAGAGCTGGAGCCTCTGGAAGGAGGCAGAGAGCTGGTGCCTCTGGAAGGAGGCAGAGAGCTGGAGCCTCTGGAAGGAGGCAGAGAGCTGGTGCCTCTGGAAGGAGGCAGAGAGCTGGAGCCTCTGGAAGGAGGCAGAGAGCTGGTGCCTCTGGAAGGAGGCAGAGAGCGCAGACCGAAGGATCCATCAGGCAATAGGGTTGTAGAAAAGGGCGAGGAGGTTTGATGAGTCAGGTTAAAAGGAGAGGAAAGAGTTAATATGTTCACCAAACGTTCCAAGAGAGTTTACAGACCAATGACTGGTACACACAGACAGAACACCACAAATACCTCAATACCGTGTCACGCCGCAGCGAAAGTTCACCTGCTCTAACGCTTCACTCAACCTAAAGCCACTCCAACATCCTACTACTCAGCTTTCACCTTTTCAAAAGAGCCCTGCCCTTGACTTGAATAGACCGACTTTACCTCACTTTATGACAATACCAGTTCTACCATCGTCTCTTCAGTCTTTTATATGGCTTCACTCAATTGGAATAGCTTTTCAGAACAGAGAAATCTGGAAGGACAAATTCTGAGAGATCTGTGGGTCTGACGGGCTGATGTCAATCACCCCATATATACTGAATACTCAGAATCGCCCCCTCATTCACCTTTCCACTCTGCACTCCTCTCCAACAAATGACCTGATGGAAATGTGCTGTCTGAGGAAACGGGCTGAGAGGTAAATTCAGTCAGTATATTAATAGTTCCTGAACCAGAGCAATCTGAAAAAGTCACTTCATGATGTGAGGTGAATAAACAACTGGTGGAGACTATAATACTGTTCTTTCCCTCTCCCCTCCCTCTCTCCCATTCCAATGTGTCACAACCGATCATTATTTACACAGAACCCCACATCCGATTATTAAGCCTTGATTTCACCGACCGTCCGAGTGCCTGTACATACTTGTGGTGTGAGAGATGTGTTTTCTGTTTCAAAGTTTCACCCGAAGAGGATCCGGAGCTCAGATCACCGTTTCCACTGCGGCCAGCTCCTTCCCTCCATCTGGGTTTAAACTCTTACTGCCTCGGCCAGCCAGTCCACCAACCACTCTTAAAATACTGTGGTGGAGGGATCACCTCTCCCTTCAGCCTTTAAAGTTTAAGGGAGGAGGAATAGGATCCTTAACACAGACTCAGGTTTCAGATGGGGACTTCAAACAGTCTGAGCCAGCCGCGTTTAGGCTATTCTATACCAGCCTTTGTAAAACCACTAAAAACCAGAGGACCCCTTGGAATGAAGAGAAATTCCCCAATATGAGGGAGTAGGGTAGTGGGCTACGCCCCTATCCTATTCCCATATTTGCGACCCCCTCCCCTCCCTTGCCCCGAGCCCCACTGTGATTGCGTTAATGTTATGCAGGTGAATGAGGACCCAAAAGCGACTTGGCGAAAACAGAGTCTTTAATCCAGTAAGAAACTTTACAAAACAAAAAGCATAATACTACTCGTAAAGACGAGAACAGACTGGAGACTTGATCGAGAACTGCAGGTTGCCTCGGGAAGGCACTTGAACCTAGCAGACTCAGACACCTGCTTACCACGCAGCATCTGAGGGAAACACGACACGACAGGGCAAAACATAGACACAGCACGGTGAATTATAGATGAGGATCCGACAGGGCAGGTACGGAAAACAAGGAGAGAAATAGGGACTCTAATCAGGGAAAAGGATCGGGAACAGGTGTGGGAAGACTAAATGATGATTAGGGGAATAGGAACAGCTGGGAGCAGGAACGGAACGATAGAGAGAAGAGAGAGCGAGAGAGTGAGAGAGGGAGGGGGAGAGAGAGGGATAAAAAGAGGGAAAGAACCTAATAAGACCAGCAGAGGGAAACGAATAGAAGGGGAAGCACAGGGACAATACATGATAATTAATGACAAAACATGACAGTACCCCCCACTCACCGAGCGCCTCCTGGCGCACTCGAGGAGGAATCCTGGCGGCAACGGAGGAAATCATCAATGAGTGAACGGTCCAGCACGTCCCGAGACGGAACCCAACTCCTCTCCTCAGGACCGTAACCCTCCCAATCCACTAAGTATTGGTGACCCCGTCCCCGAGAACGCATGTCCATGATCTTATGTACCTTGTAAATAGGTGCGCTCTCGACAAGGACGGGAGGGGGGAGGGAAGACGAACGGGGTGCGAAGAAAGGGCTTGACACAGGAGACATGGAAGACAGGATGGACGCGACGAAGATGTCGCGGAAGAAGCAGTCGCACAGCGACAGGATTGACGACCTGGGAGACACGGAACGGACCAATGAACCGCGGAGTCAACTTACGAGAAGCTGTCGTAAGAGGAAGGTTGCGAGTGGAAAGCCACACTCTCTGGCCGCAACAATACCTTGGACTCTTAATCCTGCGTTTATTGGCGGCTCTCACAGTCTGTGCCCTGTAGCGGCAAAGTGCAGACCTCACCCTCCTCCAGGTGCGCTCACAACGTTGGACAAACGCTTGAGCGGAGGGAACGCTGGACTCGGCAAGCTGGGATGAGAACAGAGGAGGCTGGTAACCCAGACTACTCTGAAACGGAGATAACCCGGTAGCAGACGAAGGAAGCGAGTTGTGAGCGTATTCTGCCCAGGGGAGCTGTTCTGCCCAAGACGCAGGGTTTCTGAAAGAAAGGCTGCGTAGTATGCGACCAATCGTCTGATTGGCCCTCTCTGCTTGACCGTTAGACTGGGGATGAAACCCGGAAGAGAGACTGACGGACGCACCAATCAAACGACAGAACTCCCTCCAAAACTGTGACGTGAATTGCGGGCCTCTGTCTGAAACGGCGTCTAACGGGAGGCCATGAATTCTGAACACATTCTCGATAATGATTTGTGCCGTCTCCTTAGCGGAAGGAAGTTTAGCGAGGGAATGAAATGTGCCGCCTTAGAGAACCTATCGACAACCGTAAGAATCACAGTCTTCCCCGCAGACAAAGGCAGACCGGTAATGAAGTCTAGGGCGATGTGAGACCATGGTCGAGAAGGAATGGGGAGCGGTCTGAGACGACCGGCAGGAGGAGAGTTACCCGACTTAGTCTGCGCGCAGTCCGAACAAGCAGCCACGAAACGGCGCGTGTCACGCTCCTGAGTCGGCCACCAAAAGCGCTGGCGAATAGACGCAAGAGTGCCTCGAACACCGGGATGACCAGCTAACTTGGCAGAGTGAGCCCACTGAAGAACAGCCAGACGAGTGGAAACAGGAACGAAAAGGAGGTTACTAGGACAAGCGCGCGGCGACGCAGTGTGCGTGAGTGCTTGCTTAACCTGTCTTTCAATTCCCCAGACTGTCAACCCGACAACACGCCCATAAGGAAGAATCCCCTCGGGATCAGTAGAAGCCACAGAAGAACTAAACAGACGGGATAAGGCATCAGGCTTGGTGTTCTTGCTACCCGGACGGTAAGAAATCACAAACTCGAAACGAGCGAAAAACAACGCCCAACGAGCTTGACGGGCATTAAGTCGTTTGGCAGAACGGATGTACTCAAGGTTCTTATGGTCTGTCCAAACGACAAAAGGAACGGTCGCCCCCTCCAACCACTGTCGCCATTCGCCTAGGGCTAAGCGGATGGCGAGCAGTTCACGGTTACCCACATCATAGTTGCGCTCAGATGGCGACAGGCGATGAGAAAAATAAGCGCAAGGATGAACCTTATCGTCAGACTGGAAGCGCTGGGATAGAATGGCTCCCACGCCTACCTCTGAAGCGTCAACCTCGACAATGAATTGTCTAGTGACGTCAGGAGTAACGAGGATAGGAGCGGACGTAAAACGTTCTTTTAGAAGATCAAAAGCTCCCTGGGCGGAACCGGACCACTTAAAACACGTCTTGACAGAAGTAAGAGCTGTGAGAGGGGCAGCAACTTGACCGAAATTACGAATGAAACGCCGATAGAAATGAGCGAAACCTAAAAAGCGCTGCAACTCGACACGTGACCTTGGACGGGCCAATCACTGACAGCTTGGACCTTAGCGGAATCCATCTGAATGCCTTCAGCGGAAATAACGGAACCGAGAAAAGTAACGGAGGAGACATGAAAAGAGCACTTCTCAGCCTTTACGTAGAGACAATTCTCTAAAAGGCGCTGTAGAACACGTCGAACGTGCTGAACATGAATCTCGAGTGACGGTGAAAAAATCAGGATATCGTCAAGATAGACAAAAACAAAGATGTTCAGCATGTCTCTCAGAACATCATTAACTAATGCCTGAAAAACAGCTGGCGCATTGGCGAGACCAAACGGCAGAACCCGGTACTCAAAATGCCCTAACGGAGTGTTAAACGCCGTTTTCCACTCGTCCCCCTCTCTGATGCGCACGAGATGGTAAGCGTTACGAAGGTCCAACTTAGTAAAGCACCTGGCTCCCTGCAGAATCTCGAAGGCTGATGACATAAGGGGAAGCGGATAACGATTCTTAACCGTTATGTCATTCAGCCCTCGATAATCCACGCAGGGCGCAGAGTACCGTCCTTCTTCTTAACAAAAAGAACCCCGCCCCGGCCGGAGAGGAAGAAGGCACTATGGTACCGGCGTCAAGAGACACAGATAAATAATCCTCGAGAGCCTTACGTTCGGGAGCCGACAGAGAGTATAGTCTACCCCGAGGAGGAGTGGTCCCCGGAAGGAGATCAATACTACAATCATACGACCGGTGAGGAGGAAGGGAGTTGGCTCGGGACCGACTGAAGACCGTGCGCAGATCATGATATTCCTCCGGCACTCCTGTCAAATCGCCAGGTTCCTCCTGAGAAGTGGGGACAGAAGAAATGGGAGGGATGGCAGACATTAAGCACTTCACATGACAAGATACGTTCCAGGATAGGATAGAATTACAAGACCAATTAATAGAAGGATTATGACATACTAGCCAGGGATGACCCAAAACAACAGGTGTGAAAGGTGAACGAAAAATCAAAAAAGAAATAGTCTCACTGTGGTTACCAGATACTGTGAGAGTTAAAGGTAGTGTCTCAAATCTGATACTGGGAAGATGACTACCATCTAAGGCAAACATGGGCGTAGGCTTGTCTAACTGTCTGAAAGGAATGTTATGTTTCCGAACCCATGCTTCGTCCATGAAACAACCCTCAGCCCCAGAGTCAATCAAGGCACTGCATGTAGCACCCGAACCGGTCCAGCGTAGATGGACCGACATAGTAGTACAGGATCTAGATGAAGAGACCTGAGTAGTAGCGCTCACCAGTAGCCCTCCGCTTACTGATGGGCTCTGGCCTCTTACTGGACATGAATTAACAAAATGTCCATCAAATCCGCAATAGAGGCACAGGCGGTTGGTGATCCTCCGTTCCCTCTCCTTAGTCGAGATGCGAATCCCTCCCAGCTGCATGGGCTCAGTCTCAGAGCCAGAGGAGGAGATGGTTGCGATGCGGAGCAGGGAAACACCGTTGATGCGAGCTCTCTTCCACGAGCCTGGTGACGAAGATCTACCCGTCGCTATGCGGATGGCGAGAGCAATCAAAGAGTCCACACTGGAAGGAACCTCCCGAGAGAGAATCTCATCTTTGACCACTGTGTGGAGTCCCTCCAGAAAACGAGCGAGCAGCGCCGGCTCGTTCCAGTCACTAGAAGCAGCAAGAGTACGAAACTCTATAGAGTAATCCGTTATGGATCGATCACCTTGGCATAGGGAAGCCAGGGCCCTAGAAGCCTCCCCACCAAAAACTGAATGGTCAAAAACCCGAATCATCTCCTCTTTAAAGTTCTGGTAATTGTTAGAACAATCAGCCCTTGCCTCCCAGATAGCTGTGCCCCACTCTCGGGCCCGGCCAGTAAGGAGTGAAATGACGTAAGCAACCCGAGCTCTCTCTCTAGAGTATGTGTTGGGTTGGAGAGAGAACACAATCTCACACTGGGTGAGAAAGGAGCGGCACTCAGTGGGCTGCCCGGAGTAGCAAGGTGGGTTATTAACCCTAGGTTCTGGAGGCTCGGCAGGCCAGGAAGTAACAGGTGGCACGAGACGAAGACTCTGGAACTGTCCAGAGAGGTCGGAAACCTGAGCGGCCAGGTTCTCCACGGCATGGCGAGCAGCAGACAATTCCTGCTCGTGTCTGCCGAGCATGGCTCCTTGGATCTCGACGGCAGTGTTACGAGCGTCTGTAGTCGCTGGGTCCATTCCTTGGTCGGATCCTTCTGTTATGCAGGTGAATGAGGACCCAAAAGCGACTTGGCGAAAACAGAGTCTTTAATCCAGTAAGAAACTTTACAAAACAAAAAGCATAATACTACTCGTAAAGACGAGAACAGACTGGAGACTTGATCGAGAACTGCAGGTTGCCTCGGGAAGGCACTTGAACCTAGCAGACTCAGACACCTGCTTACCACGCAGCATCTGAGGGAAACACGACACGACAGGGCAAAACATAGACACAGCACGGTGAATTATAGATGAGGATCCGACAGGGCAGGTACGGAAAACAAGGAGAGAAATAGGGACTCTAATCAGGGAAAAGGATCGGGAACAGGTGTGGGAAGACTAAATGATGATTAGGGGAATAGGAACAGCTGGGAGCAGGAACGGAACGATAGAGAGAAGAGAGAGCGAGAGAGTGAGAGAGGGAGGGGGAGAGAGAGGGATAAAAGAGGGAAAGAACCTAATAAGACCAGCAGAGGGAAACGAATAGAAGGGGAAGCACAGGGACAAGACATGATAATTAATGACAAAACATGACAGTTAACCCTCTTCCTGCTGTCGCCCCCAGGATGAGGCTGCTCTTATTGTGGACTTGTTGGGCTTTCAAGACTTCCTCCTGTGTTTGTCCAACGGGAGAAGGGCTAAGGGGAGAGGGAGGAATTGGAACAAGCTGTTGAAACAGCACCTTCATGGGAGAGCAGCGTGGGGAGAACCCCTGGATCTCCTGGTCTGTTCTCATGCATGTGTTGTGTTGACGAACTCAGAGCACTGGGGTCAGGAAGGAGCCTGCGCAATGCACATCGCTTCAAAGTAAAGCTTAAGGAAACAACTGCTTGAGAGAGATGCCGGAGCAATGTTACACAGCAGGAAGGAGAGAAAATTGATAATGAAAAGACACATTTTATGTAAAACTGCATGCCAATTTATTTAGTCTTGTATTCTCAGCAAAGACCTATATTGATTGGTTTATTCCGAGTAAGCCAAAAAGTTTGAACTTTCTGCACCTGTGGAGGGCATTGCACCAGTGAGCCATTCTTTGACCTGTGTGTGTTTGAGTAATGTGTGTGTATTGACAGTATGTGTGCACGTATAATATGTATGTATGTATGTATGTATGTATGTATGTATGTATGTATGTATGTATGTATGTATGTATGTATGTATGTATGTATGTATGTATGTATGTATGTATGTATGTATGTATGTATGTATGTATGTATGTATGTATGTATGTATGTATGTATGTATGTATGTATGTATGTATGTATGTATGTATGTATGTATGTATGTATGTATGTATGTGTGTATGTATGTATGTATGTATGTATGTATGTATGTATGTATGTATGTATGTATGTATGTATGTATGTATGTATGTATGTATGTATGTATGTATGTATGTATGTATGTATGTATGTATGTATGTATGTATGTATGTATGTATGTATGTATGTATGTATGTATGTATGTATGTATGTATGTATGTATGT